>NC_084756.1:8887772-9037772 GCF_033978785.1 Entelurus aequoreus | reverse complement strand
ATATTGCATGCCTCCTAACCTAGCTGAGGGTGCCCTGCAGACAGTCTGCCTAAACCTGGTGCCCCGGTTCTAGTGTTGTTGGATTAATTGTGAGATAACGTGTCGGCCCAAAAGCAACTGCATAAGGAAAAGTGCTTTTAGGATATATATATATATATATATATATATATATATATATATATATATATATATATATATATATATATATATAATATATATATATATATATATATATATATATATATATATATATATTTATATATATATATATATATATATATATATATATATATATATTATATATTTATATATATATATATATATATATATATATAATATATATATATATATATATATATATATATGTATGTATATGTATATATATATATATATATATATATATGTATATATATATACATATATATATATATATATATATATATATATATATATATATATATATATATATATATATATATATATATATATATAGATATATATATATATATATATATATATATCAGTAATAGTGCTTTTAGGATATATATATATATATATATATATATATATATATATATATATATATATATATATATCATCATCATCGGCGGTCACTCGAAACGAGTATGACTGTCCTCCATATATATATATATATATATATATATATATATATATATATATATATATAATATATACACATATATACTAGGGTTGTACGGTATACCAGTATTAGTATAGTACCGCGATACTAATGGATCATTTTCGGTACTATCCCGCCTCTGGAACCTACCGGTCCCGCACCCCCGCCCGGCGCCCGCGTCGTCGTCACGTCATGACATTGCTGGGTTACGAGCAGACGAGCATGTTCGGCGGCACACAATCACGGAGTACTTACAAGTAGATAATGTGTGTAGACAGATAAAAGTGAAGTTATAACACTGAAACACCCTCAGGAAGAGATGCTTTAATGGCTAGGTAGCTAACGGCTTACGTCCATCCGCCGTCGGCAGTGTTTTAGCTACTTCTAAATCACTAATCCTGGTCTCCATGGCGACAAATTAAGTAATTTTCTTACAAGTATCATCCCTGCAGGACGAGGAATAGCTAAACATGCTTCACTACACACCGTAGCTCACCGGCATCAAAATGTAAACAAACGCCATGGGTGGATCTACACCTAACATCCACTGTAATGATATCAAGTACAGGCACGTATCTAGTCGATACTACTATGATTACGTCGATATTTGTTGGCGTCACAACATCTTCTTTTTCAATGTAAATTATGTTATAAACTCAGGAAATATGTCCCTGGACACATGAGGACTTTGAATATGACCAATGCATGATCCTGTAACTACTTGGTATCGGATTGATACCTACATTTTTAGTATCAAACCAAAACTAATGTAAAGTATCAAACAACAGAAGAATAAGTGATTATTACATTTTAACAGAAGTGTAGATAGAACATGTTAAAAGAGAAAGTAAGCAGATATTAACAGTAAATGAACAAGTAGTTAATTTTCTACCACTTGTCCTTAATAATGTTGACAAAATAATAGAATGATAAATGACACAATATGTTACTGCATATGTCAGCAGACTAATTAGGAGACTTTGTTTGTTTACTCACTACTAAAAGACAAGTTGTCTAGTATGTTCACTATTTTATCTAAGGACTAA
Organism: Entelurus aequoreus; assembly: GCF_033978785.1. Lineage (NCBI taxonomy): Eukaryota > Metazoa > Chordata > Actinopteri > Syngnathiformes > Syngnathidae > Entelurus > Entelurus aequoreus. The sequence continues at coordinate 9,036,086 of NC_084756.1, read as the reverse complement.
ATTGCAATAAAACATAAGTTTAATGTACCCTAAGATTTTTTGTTAAAATAAAGCCAAAAATGCTATTTTTTGTGGTCCTCTTTGTTTAGAAAAGTACCGAAAAGTATCAAAATAATTTTGGTAACGGTACAGGAACTTGAGAAGTACCAAGGGTTGAAAGAGCAGCTGGAACTGATGTGGAAGGTCTAAGCTAGCGTGGTCCCCGTGGTAGTGGGGGCGCTCGGAGTAGTAACCCCCAAACTGGGAGAGTGGCTCCAACAGATCCCAGGAACAACATCTGAAGCCTCAGTCCAGAAGAGGGCAGTCCTAGGAACAGCCAAGATACTGCGCAAAACCCTCTGGTAGAGGACCCGAGCTTGAGGATGACACAGATACCACCCCACCGGGGTGAGAAGGATTTTTAAAAAACATTTTTAATATATAGTACAAGCCAAAAGTTTGGACACACCTTCTCATTCAACGTGTTTTCTTTATTTTCATGACTATTTACATTGTAGATTGTCACATCAAAACTATGAATGAACACATGTGGAGTTATGTACTTAACAAAAAAAGGTGAAATAACTGAAAACATGTTTTGTATTCTAGTTTCTTCAAAATAGCCACCCTTTGCTCTGATGACTGCTTTGCACACTCTAGCATTCTCTCCATCAGCTTCAAACACACCTGTGAAGTGAAAATAATTTCAGGTGACTACCTCTTGAAGCTCATGGAAAGAATGCCCAGAGTGTGCAAAGCAGTCATCAGAGCAAAGAGTGTAAGTGTTGGTAAATGTGGAGCAGTTGTCAGACAAAGTGCATGGTCTATTAACTAAGTGTCACAGGGTTGGTCCACATGGACAGTAGACGTAGAGCAAACAGTTACAAGGGTGGTCCACATGGACAGGTAGACGTAGAGCAAACAGTTACAAGGGTGGTCCACATGGACAGGTAGACGTGTAGCAAACAGTTACAAGGGTGGTCCACATGGACAGGTAGACGTGGAGCAAACAGTTACAAGGGAGGTCCACATGAACAGGTAGACGTGTAGCAAACAGTTATAGTGGTGGTCCACATGGACAGGTAGACGTGTAGCAAACAGTTACAAGGGTGGTCCACATGGACAGGTAGACGTGGAGCAAACAGTTACAAGGGAGGTCCACATGAACAGGTAGACGTTGTAGCAAACAGTTATAGTGGTGGTCCACATGGACAGGTAGACGTGTAGCAAACAGTTACAAGGGTGGTCCACATGGACAGGTAGACGTGGAGCAAACAGTTACAAGGAGGTCCACATGAACAGGTAGATGTGTAGCAAACAGTTATAGTGGTGGTCCACATGGACAGGTAGACATGTAGCAAACAGTTACAAGGGTGGTCCACATGGACAGGTAGACGTGTAGCAAACAGATACAGTGGTGGTCCACATGGACAGGTAGACGTGTAGCAAACAGTTATAGTGGTGGTCCACATGGACAGGTAGACGTGTAGCAAACAGTTACAAGGGTGGTCCACATGGACAGGTAGACGTGTAGCAAACAGTTATAGTGGTGGTCCACATGGACAGGTAGACGTGTAGCAAACAGTTACAAGGGAGGTCCACATGAACAGGTAGATGTGTAGCAAACAGTTATAGTGGTGGTCCCACATGGACAGGTAGACGTGTAGCAAACAGATACAGTGGTGGTCCACATGGACAGGTAGACGTGTAGCAAACAGATACAGTGGTGGTCCACATGGACAGGTAGACGTGTAGCAAACAGTTATAGTGGTGGTCCACATGGACAGGTAGACGTGTAGCAAACAGTTACAAGGGTGGTCCACATGGACAGGTAGACGTGTAGCAAACAGATACAGTGGTGGTCCACATGGACAGGTAGACGTGTAGCAAACAGTTATAGTGGTGGTCCACATGGACAGGTAGACGTGTAGCAAACAGTTACAAGGGAGGTCCACATGAACAGGTAGATGTGTAGCAAACAGTTATAGTGGTGGTCCACATGGACAGGTAGACGTGTAGCAAACAGATACAGTGGTGGTCCACATGGACAGGTAGACGTGTAGCAAACAGATACAGTGGTGGTCCACATGGACAGGTAGACGTGTAGCAAACAGTTATAGTGGTGGTCCACATGGACAGGTAGACGTGTAGCAAACAGTTACAAGGGTGGTCCACATGGACAGGTAGACGTGTAGCAAACAGATACAGTGGTGGTCCACATGGACAGGTAGACGTGTAGCAAACAGTTACAAGGGTGGTCCACATGGACAGGTAGACGTGTAGCAAACAGTTACAAGGGTGGTCCGCATGGACAGGTAGACGTGTAGCAAACAGTTACAAGGGTGATCCACATGGACAGGTAGATGTGTAGCAAACAGTTACAAGGGTGGTTCACATGAACAGGTAGACGTGTAGCAAACAGTTACAAGGGTGGTCCACATGGACAGGTAGACGTGGATCAAATAGTTACAAGGGTGGTCCACATGGCTAAGTAGACGTGTAGCAAACAGTTACAAGGGTGGTTCACATGAACAGGTAGACGTGTAGCAAACAGTTACACGGGTGGTTCACATGAACAGGTAGACGTGGATCAAATAGTTACAAGGGTGGTCCACATGGCCAGGTAGACGTGTAGCAAACAGTTACAAGGGTGGTCCACATGGACAGGTAGACGTGGATCAAATAGTTACAAGGGTGGTCCACATGGACAGGTAGACGTGGATCAAATAGTTACAAGGGTGGTCCACATGGACAGGTAGACGTGTAGCAAACAGTTACAAGGGTGATCCACATGGACAGGTAGATGTGTAGCAAACAGTTACAAGGGTGGTTCAGATGAACAGGTAGACGTGTAGCAAACAGTTACAAGGGTGGTCCACATGGACAGGTAGACGTGGATCAAATAGTTACAAGGGTGGTCCACATGGACAGATAGACGTGTAGCAAACAGTTACAAGGGTGATCCACATGGACAGGTAGACGTATAGCAAACAGTTACAAGGGTGGTTCACATGAACAGGTAGACGTGTAGCAAACAGTTACAAGGGTGGTCCACATGGCCAGGTAGACGTGTAGCAAACAGTTACAAGGGTGGTCCACATGGCCAGGTAGACGTGTAGCAAACAGTTACAAGGGTGGTTCACATGAACAGGTAGACGTGTAGCAAACAGTTACAAGGGTGGTTCACATGAACAGGTAGACGTGTAGCAAACAGTTACAAGGGTGGTTCACATGAACAGGTAGACGTGTAGCAAACAGTTACAAGGGTGGTTCACATGAACAGGTAGACGTGTAGCAAACAGTTACAAGGGTGGTTCACATGAACAGGTAGACGTGTAGCAAACAGTTACAAGGGTGGTCCGCATGGACAGGTAGACGTGTAGCAAACAGTTACAAGGGTGGTCCACATGGACAGGTAGACGTGGATCAAATAGTTACAAGGGTGGTCCACATGGACAGGTAGACGTGTAGCAAACAGTTACAAGGGTGGTCCGCATGGACAGGTAGACGTGTAGCAAACAGTTACAAGGGTGGTCCACATGGCCAGGTGGACGTGTAGCAAACAGTTACAAGGGTGGTTCACATGAACAGGTAGACGTGTAGCAAACAGTTACAAGGGTGGTTCACATGAACAGGTAGACGTGTAGCAAACAGTTACAAGGGTGATCCACATGGACAGGTAGACGTGTAGCAAACAGTTACAAGGGTGGTCCGCATGGACAGGTAGATGTGTAGCAAACAGTTACAAGGGTGGTCCACATGGACAGGTAGACGTGGATCAAATAGTTACAAGGGTGGTCCACATGGACAGGTAGACGTGTAGCAAACAGTTACAAGGGTGGTCCGCATGGACAGGTAGACGTGTAGCAAACAGTTACAAGGGTGGTCCACATGGACAGGTAGACGTAGATCAAATAGTTACAAGGGTGGTCCACATGGACAGGTAGACGTGTAGCAAACAGTTACAAGGGTGGTCCACATGGACAGGTAGACGTGGATCAAATAGTTACAAGGGTGGTCCACATGGACAGGTAGACGTGTGGCAAACAGTTACAAGGGTGATCCACATGGACAGGTAGATATGTAGCAAACAGTTACAATGGTGGTTCACATGAACAGGTAGACGTGTAGCAAACAGTTACAGTGGTGGTCCACATGGACAGGTAGACGTGGATCAAATAGTTACAAGGGTGGTCCACATGGACAGGTAGACGTGTAGCAAACAGTTACAAGGGTGATCCACATGGACAGGTAGATGTGTAGCAAACAGTTACAAGGGTGGTTCACATGAACAGGTAGACGTGTAGCAAACAGTTACAAGGGTGGTCCGCATGGACAGGTAGATGTGTAGCAAACAGTTACAAGGGTGGTCCGCATGGACAGGTAGATGTGTAGCAAACAGTTACAAGGGTGGTCCACATGGACAGGTAGATGTGTAGCAAACAGTTACAAGGGTGGTCCGCATGGACAGGTAGATGTGTAGCAAACAGTTACAAGGGTGGTCCACATGGACAGGTAGACGTGGATCAAATAGTTACAAGGATGGTCCACATGGACAGGTCGACGTGTAGCAAACAGTTACAGTGGTGGTCCACTCGGACAGGTAGACATGTAGCAAACAGTTACAGTGGTGGTCCGCATGGACAGGTAGATGTGTAGCAAACAGTTACAAGGGTGGTTCACATGAACAGGTAGACGTGTAGCAAACAGTTACAAGAGTGGTCCACATGAACAGGTAGACGTGTAGCAAACAGTTACAAGGGTGGTCCACTCGGACAGGTAGACATGTAGCAAACAGTTACAGTGGTGGTCCGCATGGACAGGTAGATGTGTAGCAAACAGTTACAAGGGTGGTCCACATGGACAGGTAGACATGTAGCAAACAGTTACAAGGGTGGTCCACATGGACAGGTAGACATGTAGCAAACAGTTACAAGGGTGGTCCACATGGACAGGTAGACGTGGATCAAATAGTTACAAGGGTGGTCCACATGGACAGGTAGACGTGTAGCAAACAGTTACAAGGGTGGTCCACATGGACAGGTAGACGTGTAGCAAACAGTTACAAGGGTGGTCCACATGGACAGGTAGACGTGTAGCAAACAGACGCAGGCGACAACACACAGGAAGCCTCGAAAGGAAGAAGAAAGCCAACCACAAAGCAAAAACTGATTGCTGTTGGTGTTTTTTTTTTCAGTCTCACTGACTTTGATGAATGGCGAAACCAACATTATAGAAAGTACACTTGAATATACTCTACTTTAAAGTAGTCAGCGTAGGCTAATGCAGCAATTTGATTGCATATTCCCCATTGAAGACGAGTCGACAGCCATTATTCAAATCCAAGTAGATGAAAGTGTTTTACATTGTGGTGGTGAAGTTGTTGTCTGGGAGCTGCATAAGTGCTGCCGGCACACGGGGGCTGCGGTTCATTGAAGGAAACATAAGGCTTTTTCTGTGGTTAGTAAATCTATACTATATGTAATATAGGGGGCTGGTTTACTCAAGGTTGGCGTGTATTAAAACACATGCAAACCTCTGTGGGATCTGTGCATGCATATGCAGAATGCAGTAGGACTGGATGAGTTTTGGCCTCATTCCTGTGAGAATCCTGCATGTGACTGAAGCATTCCTCCAGAAGATTCATTCAAAGACAGAAGATGGACAGAGAATCCCGTGTCCTATGTATGCTCTTCAACATATATTGACAGTCAGAAATAAAAATAAAAAATTAGACATATATCGTCTATTCAGCAATTTCATTTTATGATGGTATAAATGCTGGATGAAAAACAAAACAAATTAAATTGATGCCTTGTGGTTTCTGGCGGTGATTTGTCAATGCCCTTCGTTTTTTCAGATAGAAAATATATTATTATAATATATATTTTTCTTTTACTTGAAAGCATGTTAACTTTAAGCTTTTATTGGTGCGTTGTTAGGTTACTGTATTTTTGTCTTTTTCAATTTGCTTTGTTATTTATTTAGTGTGTTAATGAAATCTCTAGTTTCTTTATTTGTTATCTTTTTGATATGCTTTTATAATATAAACCACCAATCGAAACATATATCAGTTAGTGGTGTTTTTTTTAGAATATTTATTGCTTAAAATTTAATTTGAGCGACTGTAAATGTACACTTAACAGTAGCGGTTACAGACGCCACATCATAAGCTTGCTTTTATTTTTTTATTTTTTTAAAACATATTCCACCTATGTTTGGCCTAAATTAATCATTTTCGGGCATAAAAAAATAGCTGATAGGGCTGGAGAATTATGGCAAAAATAATAATTGCGATTATTTTGATTGATATTAAAATCACATTATTTATTAATTAATGAAAACATGAATATTTATTGTACCGCCAGTACTCTTGAAATATCATATAAAAGAACAACATACACTATATTGCCAAAAGTATATGGCCACCTGCCTTGACTCACATATGAACTTGAAGTGCCATTCCATTCCTAACCCATAGGGTTCAATATGATGTCGGTCCACCTTTTGCAGCTATTACAGCTTCAACTCTTCTGGGAAGGCTGTCCACAAGGTTACAGAGTGTGTTTATAGGAATTTTCCACCATTCTTCCAAAAGCGCATTGGTGAGGTCACACACTGATGTTGGTGGAGAAGGCCTGGCTCTCAGTCTCCCTTCTAATTCATCCCAAAGGTGTTCTGTCGGGTTCAGGTCAGGACTGTGCGCAGGCCAGTCAAGTTCATCCACACCAGACTCTGTGATCCATGTTTTTATGGACCTTGCTTTGTGCACTGGTGCACAGTCATGTTGGAAGAAGAAGGGGCCCGCTCTAAACTGTTCCCACAAGGTTGAGAGCATGGAATTGTCCAAAATGTTTTGGTATCCTGGAGCATTCAAAGTTCCTTTCACTGGAACTAAGGGGCCAAGCCCAACTCCTGAAAAACAACCCCACACCATAATTACTCCACTAAATTTCACACTCGGCACAATGCAGTCCGAAATGTAGCGTTTTCCTGGAAACCTCCGAACCCAGACTCGTCCATTAAATTGCCTGATGGAAAAGCGTGATTCATCACTCCAGAGAGCACATTTTCACTGCTCTAGAGTCCAGTGGCGACGTGCTTTACACCACTGCATCCCACACTTTGCATTGCACTTGGTGATGTATGGTTTAGGTGCAACTGCTCGGCCATGGAAACCCACTCCATGAAGCTCTCTGCGTACTGTACGTGGGCTAATTGGAAGGTCACATGAAGTTTGGAGCTCTGTAGCAACTGACTGTGCAGAAAGTCTTTGCACTATGCGCTTCAGCATCCGCTGACCCCTCTCTGTCAGTTTACGTGGCCTACCACTTGGTGGCTGAGTTGCTGTTGTTCCCAAACTCTTCCATTTTCTTATAAGAAAGCCGACAGTTGACTTTGGAATATTCAGGAACAAGGAAATTTCTCGACTGGATTTGTTGCACAGGTGGCATCCTATGACAGTTCCACGCTGGAAATCACTGAGAGCGGCCCATTCTTTCACAACTGTTTGTAAAAACAGTCTCCATGCCTAAGTGCTTGATATTTGTACACCTGTGGGCGGGCCAGGTGATTAGGACACCCGATTCTGATCATTTAAATGGGTGGCCAAATACTTCTGGCAATATAGTGTAAGTAGGGGGTGCCCACTCGTGTTCATTTTGTTGACATAACACTTTTATAGTAACAACAATAAATTAAATTAACTATGGCAATATAATAAAACAATACAATTCAGATTAAGCTCAATTTATTAAAATCAGTTTTTTACCTTCTACACTTATTTTACTACTATAAAGTGTGTGCTGTTTAAATACTATTTAATAAAAATCTTCACATTTATTTTTAAATATTTTAAAATGGTAACATTTACATTTCAAGTCAAATCATAATAATTGTGTAAGTGTATCAAAAAGTGCTGTGATGGATTATGCTTGTGTAAAGCCCTTTTTTGAAACCTTTGTTTTTTTAGCGCAGTTGGAGCGGATGTGGCGCACAGCGCTGTTATTGTGAAAGGGAGGAAGTGCGCTGCTGTTCTGAGCTGGACGAGGAAGGAGACGACTTGAGGCTGTTTGAAAAAAGGAAGAGACCGCTGTTCTGTTTGTACATTGACCTTACATCCATGATGTCGTTCACAACCACACAAGCAGATGAGATGCGTTGTGGGTGTATGGCTTGTTTGCCAGCTTTAGCTTTGTAGTTTTTTGACGCCGTTTCAAGTGGCTGTCTCAACATTGTTTAGTTTAAGAAGTAATTCAGGGACGAATGAGCGATCCCGGACACAAATCTTTCCCCAACAAATGTTCCCTCTCCTCACAATGACAGCATTTCACTCACATGTATGTTCATTTCCCTGGCATTCTGCGTTTAAGAGCGGATTCTGTTACATTGGCCCATTTTGTGACTCCGTCCGCGGTTACGAGAAAAAAAAGTAGCAATGCCAAACTTCTAGCAGACATGGTCTTGTAATCATACTCATCCATTTCACCGTTACAAGCTCAGGAATTTGCATGCACATTGCGCAGCCGGATCTGAGCCGAGGATGTCGCTGTGGCTTTTGCAGCCCTTTGAGACATCTGTGATTTAGGGTTATATAAATAAACTTTGATTGATTGATTGATTACTCTTTTTTTTTTCCGATTAGCATATTTTTATGGTCCTGAGAAGCCAAATTAAAATCAAAATCTAAGATGTGATTAATTGTCCAGCCCTGGTGGCTAATGAACTAAAAACATCAATACCTACAGGCATAGGCGCCGATCTACATTTCTGCCAGTGGATGCTCGGTGTGTGTGTATTAGTGTTGCCCCGATACCAATATTTTGGTACCGGTACCAAAAGTGTTTTGGTACTTTTCGGTAGTTTTCTAAATAAAAGTCATTATTGGCTTTATTTTAGCAAACAATCTTAGGGTACATTAAACATATGTTTATTATTGCAATTTAGTCCTTAAATAAAATAGTGGACATACTAGACAACTTGTCTTTAGTAGTAGTGGTAGAAAATGTATTATTAATTTACTTGTTCATTTACTGTTAATATGTTCTATCTACACTTCTGTTAAAATGTAATAATCACTTATTCTTCTGTTGTTTGATACTTTACATTAGTTTTGGATGATACCACAAATTTGGGTATCAATCCGATACCAAGTAGTTACAGGATCATACATTGGTCATATTCAAAGTCCTCATGTGTCCAGGGACATATTTCCTGGGTTTATAAACATAATATACATTTTTCAAAAACGAAAGAAGATTTTGTGATGTTAAAAAATATCGATGTAATCATAGTAGTATCGACTATATACGCTATTGTACGTGGTATCTTGATAGGTGTAGATCCACCAATGGCGTTTGTTTATATTGTAGCGTCCTGGATGAGTTGGTGCTGCAGGGAATTTTGGGAATTTGTTCTGTTGTGTTTATGTTGTGTTGCGGTGCAAATATTCTTCCAAAATATTTTTGTCGTTGTTTTTCGTGTGGTTTCACTATATGGCACATGTTTATGACAGTGTTGGTGTTGTTCATACTGCCACACTAAGTGTGACATGTATGGCTGTTGAGTAAGTATGCCCTTCATTCGCTCGTTTGTAATGTGCTCAAAGTCAAGCTGATAACATCATTAGTTCATCACCGGACACAATGAAATCTTGGTGAGGCTTTGTTAATTATAGATTATATGTGTACTGACTTATTTATTATGTAAAATAGAACTCGCTCAAGATTAACAACAAGAAGATTGATTTTTTTTTAATTATTTTAAAGATTGAAAGTTGCCATCAATCCCACGTGGGTGCTCGGCATTATCCGTGGGTGCTCGGGCCCCGAAGCACCCACGGGATCGGCGACTATTCCTACAGGCATTGGTCTCTAACCAATCCGAGCGGACTATTCAGTGGTTCACAAAAAAATCGATTCACATCCGAATCGTGATTGTTATTCATCCTAATTCTAAATCAATTAATAATTTTTAAAAATCGATTTTTTTATTATTATTTTTTTTATATGAATCAATTTTTAAAAATGTGTCTTTTGAGGCCGTCTTCATGCAACCAAAAGGAGCTTTACTAACCTATAATCTGTTTTGAAAAAGTTTCATTATATTGAATTATACATTGCATAAATCGGTTTGAATCAAGAACTTTGTTAATTTGTGAATCGATTCTGAATTGAATCGTCACCCCAGGAATCGGATTAGGATGGAATCGTTAGGTGCCCAAAGATTCTCATCTCTAATATGGCGGTTACTGATGGGATCAGCCTCAGGCATCATCCAGTCCTACCTGTATGTTTCACTAATGCTGTACATGCACGATGCGTCCTAAAGTCAAAACCATATCTTCTATTATTATGTTAGAGACTTTAGACTTAGACTTCCTTTTATTGTCATTCAAATTTGAACTTTACAGTACATATAAGAACAACATTTCGTTGCAATAGCTCGTTGTAGTGCAGGATAAAAGAGCAATAAGGTGCAGATATAAATAAATAGATTACTGTACAGATAAATATATCGCACTTTTGCATATGCATCCACGTTTATGGAAGTATGTTATATTGTCTTTATATTCCAGCCAGTTAATATGTTTTTTGGGGGGGAATTGAGGGGATTATTATGATGCATTCAAGAGTCTTATGGCCTGAGGAAAGAAGCTGTTACAGAACCTGGAGGTTCTGCTACGGAGGCTGCGGAACCTCTTTCTAGAGTCCAGCAGTGAAAACAGTCCTTGGTGGGGGTGGGAGGAGTCTCTGCAGATTTTCTGAGCCCTGGTCAGGCAGCGGCTTTTTGCGATTTCCTGGATAGGAGGAAGAGGAGTCCTGGTGATCTTTTCCGCCGTCCTCACCACTCTCTGGAGAGACTTCCAGTCTGAGGCACTGCAGGCTCCAGTCCAGACAGAGATGCAGTTGGTCAGTAGGCTCTCTATGGTGCCTCTGTAGAATGTGCTGAGAATGGGGGGAGGGAGCTGTGCTCTTTTCATCCGACGCAAAAAGTGCATGCGCTGCTGAGCTCTTTTTACAAGAGTGCCGGTGTGTAGGGACCAGGTCATATTGTCAGTTATCTGCACCCCCAGGAACTTGGTCCTGCTTACGATCTCCACTGCTGTGCCGTTGATGAAGAGTGGAGTGTGGCTGGACTGGTGCCTCCTGAAGTCGACGATGATCTCCTTGGTCTTGTCGACGTTCAGGACCAGCTTGTTGGTTCTGCACCAGTCAACCAGATGTTTCACTTTCTCCCTGTAGTCCATGTCGTTGTTGTCACGGATGAGGCCCACTACTGTTGTGTCGTCCGCATACTTCACAATGTGGTTAGTAGTGGACCTGGCGCAGCAGTCATGGGTGGGGCTGCGTACTGAGTCATATTATATCAATATAATATGTCTATTATATTGATTATGTGGTGTTATTTCATGTCCAGAAGGCTCCTTTTAATGTTAAAAAAAATAAAATATCTCAAAGGTTGAAAGCAGATGTTCTATGCTCTAACTTTGAAGATATTTTAATGATACAGTACATCATAAACAATTGGTAGATGACTGATGAGATACATTTTGATCTTCTAAAACTGTTTGTTTCAGGTTTGATTTAAAGGTTTTCATGGTTTATAAATGCTTTTATGGTATTAGGCCTTCTTATATTTTAGATTTGCTTTTATCCTACGAACCCTGGGCCTGACATCCTCTGTCACTCATCTCCTAATTGTTCCAAAAGGCCGGCCACTAAGTACCAGGATGCCATCTTTCCACTATTATGGACCCCGTCTATGGAACATCTTGCCGGAGGACCTCAGGGCTACAGAGAACGTTCATGTTTCAAAGAGCCATCTTTTTGATTTGGCTTTCACCTAATATTTATTCATTTAATTGAAGTCATTTGTACTTTACTTTTTATCCTTGTTAGTTATCCTAGAATTTGCACACTCTTGGCATTCTCTCAATGAGCTTCATCACACCTGTGAAGTGAAAACCATTTCAGGTGACTACCTCTTGAAGCTCATGGAGAGAATGCCAAGAGTGTGCAAAGCAGTAATCAGAGCAAAGGGTGGTTATTTTGAAGAAACTATAAAATAAAACATGTTTTCGGCTGCTTCACCTTTTTTTTTTGTTAAGTACATAACTCCACATGTGTTCATTCATAGTTTTGATGTGACAATCTACAATGTAAATAGTCATGAAAATAAAGAAAACACATTGAATGAGAAGGTGTGTCCAAACTTTTGGCCTGTACTGTGTATATATATATATATATATATATATATATATATATATATATATATATATATATATATACACTACCGTTCAAAAGTTTGGGGTCACCCAAACAATTTTGTGGAATAGCCTTCATTTCTAAGAACAAGAATAGACTGTCGAGTTTCGGATGAAAGTTCTCTTTTTCTGGCCATTTTGAGCGTTTAATTGACCCCACAAATGTGATGCTCCAGAAACTCAATCTGCTCAAAGGAAGGTCAGTTTTGTAGCTTCTGTAACGAGCTAAACTGTTTTTAAATGTGTGAACATGATTGCACAAGGGTTTTCTAATCATCAATTAGCCTTCTGAGCCAATGAGCAAACACATTGTACCATTAGAACACTGGAGTGATAGTTGCTGGAAATGGGCCTCTATACACCTATGTAGATATTGCACCAAAAACCAGACATTTGCAGCTAGAATAGTCATTTACCACATTAGCAATGTATAGAGTTTATTTCTTTAAAGTTAAGACTAGTTTAAAGTTATCCTCATTGAAAAGTACAGTGCTTTTCCTTCAAAAATAAGGACATTTCAATGTGACCCCAAACTTTTGAACGGTAGTATATATATATATATATATATATATATATATATATATATATATATATATATATATATATATATATATATATATATATATTGAGAGAGGCTGCAGCGATCCCCCGCAACCCCGAAAGGAACAAGCAGTAGAAAATGGATGGATGGAGATAGGATATATATATATATATATATATATATATATATATATATATATATATATATATATATATATATATATATATATATATATATATATATATATATATATATATATATATATATATATATATGTATATATATATATATGTATATATATATATATATATATATATATATATATATATATATATATATATATGTATATATATATATATATATATATATATATATATATATATATATATATATATATATATATATATATATACTGTATATATATATATATATATATATATATATACATATGATTGTATTTTTTTTTCCCCCAGATATGTTCTACTCGTATTTTATCCTTTATTCCTACTATTTTACATGTTATATTATTTGTACTTTCCAAGGACCTCCTGTCCTGGTGCAGCCGGCTTCTGTACTCAGCCATGCATTCACCTGTGTGTGTGTGTGTGCGTATGTGTGTGTGTGTGTGTGTGTGTGTGTGTGTGTGTGTGTGTGTGTGTGTGTGTGTGTGTGTGTGTGTGTGTGTGTGTGTGTGTGTGTGTGTGTGTGTGTGTGTGGGTGTTCTTGTTTTTCTGCCCTTCTTGAGACATCAACTAGGAAAAGTAGCTTCCTTATGGGGACCGGTAAACAAGTGATGACATAAATCATTGTCCCAATACGGAATGAAAACCATTGCATCTAATAGAGAATGTCTCATTTGCACCCCTGGTGGTGAAATCTTTCAAAATGAGAGTGGACCCAAAAAGGAGGCATTTTTCAAATTGACTGTGTGTCGCTTTTAAAAGTGCTTCCCTTCTGGTCAACATATGTAATAACACGTGTGTGTAAGAAATTAAAATGCACCCCCTTTGGCCAAAATGTATTTTTTTTAAATTAAATAAATGTATATAGAGACATACTGTAATAACTTGAAGATTAAATAAATAAAAACATCAATAAACTAAAAGCAGTCTTTTTCTCACAATGTGTCGACTTCTTTCTTATAAAATTGGGAACAATTTCTCATATTCTTTGTGTTTCTGTAATATTGCAATATTTTCTCATAAAATGATTACTTTTTTATGTAAAATTATTACTTTTTAATGCAAAATGGTGACATTTGTCATAAAATTCTGACTTTTATCACAATATTGTCAATTTTTTTTGTTCTTTTAAAATAGCGAACTTTTTTGAGTAAAATTATGAATTTTGTCATAATTTTGCCAAGTAAAATTCCAATTATTATTACCATATTGCCAAAATTTTAAGTTTTCTTATAAAATTGTGACTTTTGTCGAGTAAAATTAAGACTACTTTCAAAAAATTGCCAAGATTTTAAGCTTTTCTTGTAAAATTGCGACTGTTATTTAGTAAAATTCCAACTTTCATCATATATTGCACAAATCTTCAGTTTTTCTTGTAAAATGTTGACTTGCGTTGAGTAAAATGACGACTTTCATTATAATACTGCCAACATTCTACGTTTTTCTTGTGAAATGGTGACCTTTTTCCTGTGAAATTCCAACTCATTTTTCACAACAAGCTTTTAAATATTTGCATAGTATGTCCATCCATCCATCCTTCCATCCATCCATCCATCCATCCATTTTCTACCGCTTGTCCCTTTCGGATGGTATCAAGAAGGTAATAAATACAAGAATATGTGTGTGTGTGTGTGTGTGGGTATGTGATTGATGGTGGGGGATGTGGGTCATTGTTATTAAGTGTCTAAAGCACTTTGTATTGTATTTATTTTATGTAAGAAAAGCGCTTCGTAAAAAGAAATGTGATCCCCGCCACCCCAAACAGGACAAGTGGTAGGAAATGTATGGATGGATGGATGGATTTTTATTGAACCCAGCACGTCTGCATTGAATCCTTAGCGTCACTATTTGGTGACGGAGCAACAAAAGCAACATGTTGCTTTGTTGATGCTGTTCTTCATAGGGTCACGTCATATCTGTGTCCATGTGTGAGCTAGTATCAAGAGTCTTTCAAGTTGGAATTAATCGGAGAAAATTCACTTTGGCTTTATTTTGGGTAGACATTGTTGTCCCACTGCTGCTGCTTTGCCGTGGCCTCATGACCATCTAAAGCAATGTTTTCCGACCACTGTGCCGCAGCACACTGGTGTACCGTGAGATATTGTTTGGTGTGCCGTGGGAACAGATGTAATTCCACCTTTGGGCGTACATTAGGCTGCTAAGCATGCTCTACTTATTTTCACCAGTACAACCATTGCTAGAGTTGGTTGTAGTTGGTTTTAGTCTTTGTTTTCTGATAGTACTGACAATAACCATATGATTGCCATTTGTTGTGATATTGTACGCAGGCATGACGTACTTCTACTTGAAAATAGCCTATTTCATGTGTAAAATGTGTTGGTTAGAGCAGTGTTTTTCAACCACTGTGCCAGAACACACTAGTGTGCTGTGAGATGATGCAATTCATGTGAAATGATGCAATTCCACCTAATTGGTAAAAAAAAATAAAAATTTGCCAACCAATAATTATAATCCGCAAATAATGTGACTTTGTTGATAAGGGTGTAACGGTACACAAACATTTCGGTTCTGTATGTATGTGTTTTCAGTACTGTAAGAAAACAACAAAATATACATTTTCTGGTTATTTATTCACCAAAATTGGTAAACAATGGCTTTATCTTATTAACATTGCTTTAAAATAGCTCTGTGTGTGATGATGTGAGCCACCACTAGGCTGATCAGTGCAACAGCAGGCAGTCATGAATGCTAAACATAACAATAACATACATATACACACAGGGTCCATTGCCAGGGTTACTGCAGACAACATATATGAAATAAAAACTAAATAAGATAAGGCTCAGAATTGGTTTCTTAACAAAACCTTTCTACATATAAAGTGCAACATTTCCACATATAAAGTGCAACATTCAACTGATTCAAGTTGTTGCTCAAATTAAATAAAATGACAAAACTTTTCTTCTACATATAAAAAATGCAACATTAAACAGTTTCAAGTCAACTCAGCCTCAGATTAACTTTTCTTTTCCCCCCCAGCCTTTAACCCTGGTGACTTTCACTCAATGTTCATGTTTTTTGCCAGAAAAATCAGTTTATTTATATTTTATGTTTTATTTATTTTATTTTTATTTATTTATTTATTTATTTATTTATTTATTTATTTATTTATTTATTTATTTATTTATTTTTATTTTTATTTTTATTTTTTTATTTTTTTTTATTTGTATTTTTATTTTTATTTTTATTTTTATTTTTATTTTTATTTTATTTATTTTATTTTATTTATTTATGTATTTATTTATTTGTATTTATTTTTTATCATATTTTTTTTTTTATCGTGTTCTGTTTGTGTTGTGTTGTGTTTGCTCGGTACTCGTATTATCTTTTAACCTGCCCATTGTACAGCACTTTGGCTACCCCTGTGGTAAATTTTAAATGTGCTTTATAAATAAAGTTGATTTGATTTGATTTGATCCACATTGTTTGCAGAAAGAGCAGACCTGCTTGCAGTTAAAATGTCTGGGCACGGAGGTAGCAGGTATGGCGAGGTAGTGCCTGGCTAACTTGGCAGTAAGAGGATAAATGGGCTCATTGTTCTTCCACCATAGAAGTGGGTCAAAATCTAGTTTTTAATGCAATATGGTCTTAAATCTGCTGCAATAAAAACACCAACGGCATTTGTTATTGCTTTAGCCCTGCCTGACTCGCCGAGGAGAGGCTGCTTGAATGCGGTGGGAGCTGTGTTTGTTCGTCTTTCTCTTCGTTGAAGCGATGTTATCCATTGTTGTATCGCACCGCGAAGCTGAAATGTTCCCAAAAGGGACATCTTAACGAGGCAGGAGGGTCTTCCAGCTCTGGCTTTGCGGTCGTTGCTAGAATGCCGTGTGTTGTGCCTCAGTGTGCATTGTTTACACAACATGCGGTGCGCTACTTAATATGTCCGTGTGGAAACTCGTGCGGTACACCTCCGAAATTAACCGAACCCCCCGTACCGAAACGGTTCAATACAAATACACGTACCGTTACACCCTTAGTTGTTGAGTGTCTGTGCTGTCTAGAGATCAGCAGAGTAACCGTGTAATACTCGTTCATATCAGTAGGTGGCAGCAGGTAGATCATTGCTTTGTGAGTCCACTTTGAGACAAGAGAATTATTGATGCATGGATGGTTATGGTTTGAAGTCATGTCCAACAATTGCGTCAGGTATTTGCTGAGAAAGACTTTATATTGGCAATACAGCCTATTGAGTTTCATTTTTAACATTTTCTGCTGGATTTTGTCAATGAAAAAAATGTGCTTTGGCTCGAAAAAGGGTGAAAAACACTGATCTAAAGTATCACGTGTCTGCTGCAGTTCAGATATTAGTCCTTGAAAACACTCTTTTATCTCTTCGTCTTGCTTTCCCTTCTTTGCATACTACTCTACAGTCTCCATTTTTAGTGCACTATAACAACCGTAGATGTCATGTATTTATTTGTTGTCGTTACCCAGCAAGTAAGGCGTACTTTAACCCACATGTCGACGGGTTTGAGGCCATTATGACATATCATTAGACAAGAATGTTTCTGTTTGCTCTTCTCTCGCCACAGAAATGCTATAAAATGAGGGAAAAAAAGGAAAATAAATCGCTCAAAGACATTACATTCCCACCATTCCCGCAGGTTAACGTGTCATTTTGGTGGCATTTCATCTTCAATTTGCTGTCAGCATTCATGTGATCAAATATAAAACATGGCTCTTGCCTGGATTCAGTTTGCCAAAAACTTTAAGTAGCTCAGGGAACTTTGCCGCCACTGTCTCGTCGTTTGGCAAATGACAGCATTCATGATCGTATTCCGTGCATTCGGTGACAATAAAAACATTCAATGGAATTAAAAATTAGAAGTACAATGGAGTGTGCTAAATTACTTTTAAGCTGTTTTTATGTAGAAAAAGCCACACATTTGGAGATACGTGTTTTAGGGTTGAACAGTAAAGTTTTTAAGAAAATGCTGGTCAGTTAAAAGAAGTAGCTTGGAGTATGCCAAATTCCTTTTTTGTTGTTTTTATGTAGAAAAGTCACACATTTGGAGATGTATTTTATTGTTGATCACTAACATTTTGAAAAAATGCTGGTCAGGTAAAGTAAGTAGCTTGGAGTGTGCCAAATTACTTTTAAGCTGTTTTTATGTAGAAAAGTCACACATTTGGATACACATGTTTTATTGTTGGTCACTAACATTTTGCCAAAATGCTGGTCAGTTAAAAGAAGTAGTTTAGAGTATGCTAAATTACTTTTAAGCTTTTTTTATGTCGAAAAAAACACACATTTGGAGCTACATGTTTTAGGGTTGAACAGTAAAGTTTTTAAGAAAATGCTGGTCAGTTAAAAGAAGTAGCTTGGAGTTTGCCAAATTCCTTTTAAGTTGTTTTTATGTAGAAAAGTCACACATTTGGAGATGTATTTTATTGTTGATCACTAACATTTTGAAAAAATGCTGGTCAGTTAAAGTAAGTAGCTTGGAGTGTGCCAAATTACTTTTAAGCTGTTTTTATGTAGAAAAGTCACACATTTGGATACACATGTTTTATTGTTGGTCACTAACATTTTGCCAAAATGCTGGTCAGTTAAAAGAAGTAGTTTAGAGTATGCTAAATTACTTTTAAGCTTTTTTTATGTCGAAAAAAACACACATTTGGAGCTACATGTTTTAGGGTTGAGCAGTAAAGTTTTTAAGAAAATGCTGGTCAGTTAAAAGAAGTAGCTTGGAGTTTGCCAAATTCCTTTTAAGTTGTTTTTATATAGAAAAGTCACACACCTGGAGATATATTTTATTGTTCATCACTAACATTTTGTGAAAACGCTGGTCACTTAAAAGAAGTACCATGGAGTGTGCTAAAATTACTTTTAAGTTGTTTTATGTAGAAAAGTCACACACTTGGAGATACATGTTTTATTGTTGGTCACTAACATTTTGCCAAAATGCTGGTCAGTTAAAAGAAGTAGCTTGGAGTGTGCTAAATTACTTTGAAGCTGTTTTTATGTAGAAAAAAACACACATTTGGAGATACGTGTTTTAGGTTTAAACAGTAAAAATTTTAAGAAAATGCTGGTCAGTTAAAAGAAGTAGCTTGGAGTGTGCTAAATTACTTTTAAGCTATTTTTATGTAGAAAAAAACACACATTTGGAGATACGCGTTTTAGGGTTGAACAGTAACATTTTTAAGAAAATGCTGGTCAGTTAAAAGAAGTAGTTTGAAGTCTGCTAAAATTACTTTTACGTTTTTTTTTATGGCGAAAACTCACACATTTGGAGATACATGTTTCATTGTTGATCACTAACATTTTGCCAAAATGCTGGTCAGTTAAAAGAAGTACCATGGAGTGTGCTAAATTACTTTTAAGCTGTTTTTATGTAGAAAAACACACACATTTGGAGATACCGTACGTGTTTTAGGTTTAAACAGTACAATTTTTAAGAAAATGCTGTTCAGTTAAAAGAAGTAGCTTGGAGTTTGCCAAATTACTTTTAAGTGGTTTTAATGTAGAAAAGTCACACATTTGGATGCACGTTTTAGGGTTGAACAGTAACGTTTTTAAGAAAATGCTGGTCAGTTAAAAGAAGTAGCTTGGAGTTTGCCAAATTGCTTTTAAGTTATTTCATGTAGAAAAGTCACACACTTGGAGATATATTTTATTGTTGATCACTAACATTTTGCCAAAATGGTGGTCAGTTAAAAGAAATAGCTTGGAGTGTGCCAAGTTATTTTTATGTATTAAAAAAACACATTTGGAGATACAGTACATGTTTTATTGTTGATCAGTAATATTTTGTGAAAATGTTGGTCAGTTAAAATAAGTTTAGAGCATGCTAAATTACTTTCAAGCTGTTTTATGTAGAAAAGTCACACATTTGGAGACATGTTTTAGGTTTGAACGGTAACGTTTTTAAGAAAATGCTGGTCAGTTTACAGAAGTAGCTTGGAGTCTGCTAAAATTACTTTTACGTTGTTTTTATGTCGAAAAGTCACACATTTGGAGATACATGTTTTATTGTTGATCACTAACATTTTGAGAAAATGCTGGTCAGTTAAAACAAGTAGCTTGGAGTGTGCCAAATTACTTTTAAGTTGTTTTTATGTCGAAAAAACACACATTTGGAGATACATGTTTTATTTCGGAGCAGTAACATTTGTGAAAATGTAGTTCAATGGAGCATGCCAAACAATTAAAATTATTTTAAGACATTTGGAGATACATGCTTTGTGATGGACAGCAGAATATTGTAAAATCACAGGTCAGTTAAAGAATCTGCTTGGCGTATGCTGGATGCCTTTTTGAGAAGAAAAGTTTAGTTCAGTTTGAAAACTTCTCCAGTTAACTTTTCATATGCTCTCTCCCCCCTCCAAACTGAGCCTACTCCCTCCCTTCCCAGTTAAAAGCTTGTAGTATGCTAAATGACAACGTGTGGCCTGGGTGGCTCGCTTTCTATCAGGCCATCACGCTGTAGATATAAAATGAAGCAAAAGATAACCCATCTAAAATAGGACAAATAGAGCAGAAAGGAACCATATAAAGAGAAAAAGCTGAAATGCTGATACTAAAAACTAACAAAAACACAAAGCTTTGATTTTTTTAAAGGACATTTAACACAATTTTGGAGTTACATTCTAGATGTTGAACAGCAATGGTATGTCAATTCAACAAATTAACTCTTAAAGGCCTACTGAAATAAAATGTTTCTATTTAAACGGGGATAGCAGATCCATTTTATGTGTCATACTTGATCATTTCGCGATATTGCCATATTTTTGCTGAAAGGATTTAGTAGAGAACATCGACGATAAAGTTTGCAACTTTTGGTCGCTGATAAAAAAAAGCCTTGCCTGTACCGGAAGTAGCGAGACGTCGCAGATTGAAAGACTCCTTACATTTCCCCATTGTTTACACCGGCAGCAAGAGTGATTCGGACCGAAAAAGCAACGATTACCCCATTAATTTGAGCGAGGATGAAAGAACGTGAGAGTGAAGGACTAGAGTGCAGTGCAGGACGTATCTTTTTTCGCTCTGACCGTAACTTAAGTACAAGGGCTCATTGGATTCCACACTTTCTCCTTTTTCTATTGTGGATCACAGATTAGTATTTTAAACCACCTCGGATACTATATCCTGTTGAAAATGAGAACGAGAACGCAAAATGGACATTCACAGTGACTTTTATCTCCACGACAATACATCGGCGAAGCACTTTAGCTACGGAGCTAACGTGATAGCATCGTGCTTAAATGCAGATAGAAACAAAAGAAATAAGCCCCTGACTGGAAGGATAGACAGCAGATCAACAATATTACTATCAGGAGACACCGAACCAAACACTGGACCTGTAACTACACAGTTAATGCTGTGCCGCCTGTCGAAGCCTAGCAATGCTGTTGCTAACGACGCCATTGAAGCTAACTTAGCTACGGGACCTCGTCAGAGCTATGATAAAAACATTATCTCTCCACCTACGCCAGCCCTCGTCTGCTCATCAACACCCGTGCTCACCTGCGTTCCAGCGATCGACGGCGCGACGAAGGACTTCACCCGATCATCGATGCGTCGGATAGCGTGTCTGCTATCCTCAAAGTCCTCCTGGTTGTGTTGCTGCAGCCAGCCGCTAATACACCGATCCCACCTACAACTTTCTTCTTTGCAATCTCCATTGTTCATTAAACAAATTGCAAAAGATTCAACAACACAGATGTCCAGAATACTGTGGAATTTTGCGATGAAAACAGAGCTGTTTGTATTGGGATACAATGTGTCCCAATACTTCCGTTTCAACCATTGACGTCACGCGCATACGTCATCATACATAGACGTTTTCAACCGGAAGTTTCGCGGGAAATTTAAAATGGCACTTTATAAGTTAACCCGGCCGTATTGGCATGTGTTGCAATGTTAAGATTTCATCATTGATCTATAAACTATCAGACTGCGTGGTCAGTAGTAGTGGGTTTCAGTATTAAGTAAGCCTTCTATCCTAAAATATGCTGACTGCAACTGACAGTTTTTTTTTTTAACACAGTGCGTTTAAAGAAGGGCTGTCAAAAGTTAACACTGTGGGTGACAGCAATGGTAATAATATTGCATTAATCATGTATAAACGTGGATTAATCACACAATTTGTTCTGAGGGCACATGTTTCTTTACCCTAACCGCAGATAGTTATCTGAAATGTGGCCAGCGCCATGAGTAATACTGCTAACAAATTAAACAAATGGATGACATACTGACAATATAATGTAATTTGTGTCAAAGTATTGGTGTCGTTTTTATAGTTAATTCGTATTACGCAAACAAATCTTTCGATGCAATGAATCGCGAATAATCAAAATTCAAGTGTTTTTGTTTGATATCACTAGCTTAAAAATGCTTGTGACAAAATAAGAGAAATGATATCCTTTCTGATCATAAACGTGAAGCTAGGTAAATATATGTCTACAGAGCTCACCAGGAAAACAATACTGGGACCAAAACTGTTCAATCTCTATAAAAACAACATTTGTAAAGATACAAAGGATTTAAAGTTAGTATTATTTGCAGATGATACAACTGTGTTTTGTTCAGGAGAAAACATACAGAAGATAATACAAATAATAACAGAAAAAATGAACAAATTAGAGAGATGGTTTGACAAAAACAGACTATCTTTGAATTTCAGTAAAGCTAAAATAATGATATTCAATAACAGGAAAAATTAAAGTCAAACACAATTAAACAAAGTAGACATTTAAAGGGTAAAGAAAATCACATTATTGGGTGTAACATCAGATGATAAAATGAACTGGAAATTCCATATCAAAAAATTACAACACAAATTGGCAAGAAATATGTCAATAATGAATACAACTAAATATGTTCTGGACCAAAAATAAATTCAAATCAACGTATTGTCATTGTCACAAAAAAACAACACAATCAAGTTAAGAGCATTAACACTGCATAGTTTGACGTCAACAAATCCCCATGAATAACAATTAACATTTTTTCACGCACACTCCATTTTCTCTACTGCTCACTAGTGTTACATATCTGAGTTATTGTGTAGAAATATGGGGAAATAACTACAAAATGACACCTCATTCACTAATTGTGTTACAAAAAAGATCAGTCAGAATAAAACATAATGTTGGATATAGAGAACATACAAACTATTTATTGAATTATAAATATTGAAATTCAATGGTTTGGTGTATTTGCAAAAATCTAAAATTAGAATTATAACTATAATCTGCTATCCAGGAGGAATGTACAACAATTCTTTGCAACAAAAGAGGAGAAATATAATCTTAGAGAAAAATTTAATTTAAAACATTTGTATGCACGTGCAACACTTGAAACCTTTAGCATATTAGTATGTGGAATTAAATAATGGAATGGATTAAGCAAAACAATCAAACATACTTACTCAACAACCATACATGTCACACTAAGGATGGCAGTATGAACAATGCCAACACTGTCATAAACATGTGCCATATAGTGAAACCACACTAAACAGCAACGACAAACACATTTTGGAAGAATATTTGCACCGCAACACAACATAAACACTACAGAACAAATTCCCAGAATTCCCTGCAGCACCTACTCTTCCGGGACGCTACAATATAAACAAACGTCATTGGTGGATCTACACCTAACATCCACTGTAATGATACCACGTACAATAGCGTATCTAGTCGATACTACTATGATTATATCGATATTTTTTAACATCACAAAATCTTCTTTTGTTTTTTTTAAATGTATATTATGTTTATAAACTCAGGAAATACGTCCCTGGACACATGAGGACTTTGAATATGACCAATGTATGATCCTGTAACTACTTGGTATCGGATTGATACCCAAATTTGTGGTATCATCAAAGACTAATGTAAAGTATTAAACAACAGAAGAATGAGTGACTTTTATATTTTAACAGAAGTGTAGATAGAATATGTTGAAACAGAAAATAAGTAGATATTAACAGTAAATGAACAAGTAGATTAATAGTTCATTTTCTACCACTTGTCCTTAATAATGTTGACAAAATAATAGGTAGATAAATGACACAATAGAGTCTTTGTTTGTTTACTTACTACTAAAAGACAAGTTGTTTAGTATGTTCACTATTTTATTTAAGGACTAAATTACAATAATAAACATATGTTTAATGTACCCTAAGATTTTTTTGTTAAAATAAAGCCAATAATGAAATTTTTTTGTGGTCCCCTTTATTTCGAAAAGTACAGAAAAGTACCGAAATACTTTTGGTACCGGTATTGGTATCGGGACAACACTAGTACACACACACGGAGCACCCACTGGCAGAAATGTAGATCGGCGCCTAAGTATGTATTCACTGTTGTGTTTCAGAAACAAATGTGGTTCACTGTTGTGTTTCAGAAACAAATGTGGTAACACTTTAGTATGGGGGACATATTCACCATTAATTAGTTGCTTATTAACATGTAAATTAGTAACATATTGGCTCTTAATTAGTCATTATTAAGTACTTATTAATGCCTTATTCTGCATGGCCTTATTATACAACCAGTAAGCCATTAACTAAGAGTCTTCCCTCAATAACCTCAGAATTATTGCTTATTAGTAACCTTAACCCTAACCCTTATATGTTTCCCTAGTGTCCAAATAACTCTAAATTAAGTCTTTGTTACTTTAATAAGCAACTAATTAATGGTGAATATGTTCCCCATACTAAAGTGTTACCAATAATTTATTTTCCACCACTTGTCCTTAATAATTTTGACAAAATAATACAATGATAAATTTTGACAAAATAAATGTTGTCAAAATAATAGGTAGATAAATGACACAGTATGTTACTGCATATGTCAGCAGACTAATTAGGAGTCTTTGTTTGTTTACTTACTACTAAAAGACAAGTTATCTTGTATGTTCACTATTTTATTTAAGGACTAAATTACAATACTAAACATATGTTTCATGTACACTAAGATTTTTTTGTTAAAATAAAGCCAATAATGACATTTTTTTGTGGTCCCCTTTATTTCGAAAAGTACAGAAAAGTATCAAAATACTTTTGGTACCGGTATTGGTATCGGGACAACACTAGTACACACACACGGGGCACCCACTGGCAGAAAAGTTAGATCGGCGCCTAAGTATGTATTCACTGTTGTGTTTCAGAAACAAATGTGGTAACACTTTAGTATGGGGAACATATTCACCATTAATTAGTTGCTTATTAACATGTAAATTAGTAACATATTGGCTCTTAATTAGTCATTATTAAGTACTTATTAATGCCTTATTCTGCATGGCCTTATTATACAACCAGTAAGCCATTAACTAAGAGTCTTCCCTCAATAACCTCAGAATTATTGCTTATTAGTAACCTTAACCCTAACCCTTATATGTTCCCCTAGTGTCCAAATAACTCTAAATTAAGTCTTTCTTACATAATGGTGAATATGTTCCCCATACTAAAGTGTTACCAATAATTTATTTTCTACCACTTGTCCTTAATAATTTTGACAAAATAATAGAATGATACATTTTGACAAAATAAATGTTGACAAAATAATACAATGATGAATGACACGATATGTTACTGCATATGTCAGCAGACTAATTAGGAGCCTTTGTTTGTTTACTTACTACTAAAAGACAAGTTGTCTAGTATGTTCACTATTTTATTTAAGGACTAAATTACAATAAGAAACATATATTTGAAATGTACCCTAAGATGTTTTTGTTAAAATAAAGGCAATAATGACATTTTTTTGTGGTCCCCTTTATTACGAAAAGTACCGAAAAATACCAAAATACTTTTGGTACCGGTACCAGTACCAAAATATTGGTATCGGGACAACACTAATACACACACGCACACACACCGAGCACCTACTGGCAAAATACTGGAAACATGTTGGAAAACACTATAACCATAAACATATTCTGTGTTTAATGAGTGCAATAACAAAAAAAACAACAACTCGTGGCTATTTTATCCTGCAACTCTGTCGTTGTTAGTGCTATTTGTTGAGAAGAATTGTAAGATCACCTCGGCTGCTCAGATAGAGATCAGGTGGGAGGTGTTTCATTCTTGGTTGTGGTCCTGGCCTGAGTCATTGCACCAATGTCACTCAGCATGTATGACTCCACCAGTGGCCCCTCATAGCAGTGAGTATTTCTCATTGTCATCTTCCAAATTCATATGTGTAATAAGGAGCCTTTTTTTTCCAGGCGTGCACATGACTGTAGATTTACTTTTAACGCGCTCCACTGAAAAGCAACGCAATCGTCTTCATGCTTGTACGGAGTGTGTGGGCGTCCGTGACCCTCATGTGGCGATTTGTTGACTCAGAAACAGCAAAAGTTGACTTTCTCCCGACAGCTGCGAGGCTGTCGCAGTTCGAATTGTGCTCGCGACTAAATTAACGACAAGCAGACTTCATAATGTCACTTGTTTACGCTCGTCTATTACTAAGGGAAGCAATTTACATTTGTGAATGTTTTTTTTTTTTTCAATGCGCAGTTAGAGCAAGTTATAAATGCATGTTAAATATATAATAAATACGAATATGACTATTTAACAGTGTTGTAACGATACCAATATTTTGGTACCGGTACCGGTACTAAAATTATTTCGATACTTTTCGGTACTTTTCTAAATAAATTGGACCACAAAAAAATTTCATTATTGGCTTTATTTTAACAAAAAATCTTAGAGTACATTAAACATGTTTCTTATTGCAATTAAGTCCTTAAATAAAATAGAGAACATACTAGACAACTTGTCTTTTAGTAGTAAGTAAACAAACAAAGACTCCTAATTAGTTTGCTGACGTAAGCAGTAACATATTGTGTCATTTATCTACCTATTATTTTGTCAACATTATGAGGGACAAACTGTAAAAATGGATGATTAATCCACTTGTTCATTTACTGTTAATACCTGCTTACTTTCTCTGTTAACATGTTCTATTTACACTTCTGTTAAAATGTAATAATCACTTTTCCTTCTGTTGTTTGATACTTTACATTAGTTTTGGATGATACCACACATTTGGGTATCAATCCGATACCAAGTAGTTACAGGATCATGCGTTGGTCATATTCAAAGTCCTCATGTGTCCAGGGACATATTTCCAGAGTTTACAAACATAATTTACATTTGAAAAAGAAGATGTTGTGACGGCAACAAATATCGACGTAATCATAGTAGTATCGACTAGATACGTGCATGTACTTGATATCATTACAGTGGATGGCAGGTGTAGATCCACCCATGGTGTTTGTTTACATTTTGATGCCGGTGAGCTACGGTGTGTAGTGAAGCATGTTTAGCTATTCCTCGTCCTCCAGTGATAATGCTAGTGTAAGAAACTTACTGTATTTGTCGCCATGGAGACCAGGATTAGTGATTTAGAAGTAGCTAAAACACTGCCGACGGCAGATGGACGTTAGCCGCTAGCTAGCTAGCCATGTCTTAAAGCACCTCTTCCTGAGGGTGTTTCAGTGTTATAACTTCACCTTTATCTTTACTTTTTAAGCCAAAATGTGTCCGTTCTCCCTTTTCTGTCTACACACTGTGTCTGCTTGTAAGTACTCTGTGTGTGCGCGCTGCCAAGCATGCTCCTCTGCTCGTAAAACCAGCAATGTCATGATGTTTCAGAGACGGTATAGTACCGAAAATGATTCATTAGTATCGCGGTACTATACTAATACCGGTATACCGTACAACCCTACTATTTACTAAATAAAAATAAAGACATGACATTTCACTTTCTTTCAAAAAAGCACATCATTTGAATTATATTTTGGAAATGTATGTGTTATATGGCGTCTTCAAATAATATATATGAAAGAAAGAGTTGCTCTGGTACATGCTAGATAGCTTTCCAAAAAAAATATTTAATGAAGAAAACTGAAAAATGTGGAGAGCCATGATTTCTTTTCAACAGCAACATTTCAGAAATGTGGGTCATTGTAAAAAAAAGACAAACGGTAGATTGTACGAATGCAGAAGAAAATTCACAAAAGTGTGATCTTATCTTAGTCATCATTGATTCTTGGTACAAATGATATCATGAAGGGGATTTCAGAAAACATGCAATACTGGCTTTTGTTGATCACTGATTTCCTTTTGCACGTACAAAATATTGGTAACACTTTAGTATGGGGAACATATTCACCATTAATTAGTTGCTTATTAACATGCAAATTAGTAACATCCTGGCTCTTAATTAGTCATTATTAAAATGCCTTATTCTGCATGGCCTTATTATACAACCAGGAAGCCATTAACTAAGAGTCTTCCCTCAATAACCTCAGAATTATTGCTTATTAGTAACCCTAACCCTAACCCTTATATGTTCCCCTAGTGTCCAAATAACTCTAAATTAAGTATTTGTTACTTAGAATATTTTTCCCATACTAAAGTGTTACCAAAATATTTTACTGAATTGCCTTTATTCATTTTTAAGGCATTTTGCGATATATCCTATTTGTTGAACAGTTTTGTAAAAATGTAGGTCAGTGCTTAAATAAATTAATGTAAATAAAAGGTTTTATTGTTGTTGACCCAAATTGATCAGTAATATTTTGTGAAAATGCTGGTCAGTTAAAATAAGTAGTTTAGAGAATGCTAAATTTTTTTCAAGCTGTTTTTATGTAGAAAAAAACACACATTTGGAGATATGTGTTTTAGGGTTAAACAGAAAAGTAAAAAAAGTTAAAAGAAGTAGCTTGGAGTTTGCCAAATTCCTTTTAAGTTGTTTTTATGTAGAAAAGTCACACACTTGGAGATATATTTTATTGTTGATCACTAACATTTTGTAAAAATGCTGGTCACTTACAAGAAGTAGCCTGGAGTGTGCTAAAATTACTTTTACGTTGTTTTTATGGCAAAAAGGCACACACTTGGAGATACATGTTTTATTGTTGATCACTACCATTTTGAGAAAATGCTGGTCAGTTTAAAAAAGTAGCTTGGAGTGTGCCAAATTACTTTTTAGTTGTTTTTACATAGAAAAAACACACATTTGGAGATATGGTACATGTTTTATTGTTGATCAATAATATTTTGTGAAAATGTTGGTCAGTTAAAAGAAGTATTTTAGAGTATACTAAATTACTTTCAAGCTGTTTTATGTAGAAAAGTCACACACTTGGAGATATATTTTATTGTTGATCACTAACATTGTATGAAAATGCTGGTCAGTTAAAATAAGTAGATTGGAGTCTGCTAAAATTACTTTTAAGTTGTTTTTATGTCGAAAAGCCACACATTTGGAGATACAGTACATGTTTTATTGTTGATCACTAACATTTTGTAAAAATGCTGGTCAGTTAAAAGAAGTAGCTTGGAGTGTGCAAAATTACTTTTAAGTTGTTTTTACGTAAAAAAAAAACACATTTGGAGATATAGTACATGTTTTATTGTTGATCAGTAATATTTTTTGAAAATGTTGGTCAGTTAAAAGAAGTAGTTTAGAGTATGCGAAATTACTTTTAAGCTGTTTTTATGTAGAAAAAAACACATTTGGAGATACGTGTTTAGCGTTGAACAGTAAAGTTTTTAAGAAAATGCTGGTCAATTAAAAGAAGTAGCTTGGAGTGTGCCAAATTACTTTTTAGTTGTTTTTACGTAGAAAAAACACACATTTGGAGATATAGTACATGTTTTATTGTTGATCAATAATATTTTGTGAAAATGTTGGTCAGTTAAAATAAGTATTTTAGAGTATACTAAATTACTTTCAAGCTGTTTTATGTAGAAAAGTCACACACTTGGAGATATATTTTATTGTTGATCACTAACATTGTATGAAAATGCTCGTCAGTTAAAATATGTAGATTGGAGTCTGTTAAAATTAATTTTAAGTTGTTTTCATGTCGAAAAGTCACACATTTGGAGATACATGTTTTATTGTTGATCACTATCATTTTGCCAAAATGCTGGTCAGTTAAAAGAAGTAGCTTGGAGTGTGCTAAATTACTTTTAAGCTGTTTTTTTTGTAGAAAAAAACACACATTTGGAGATACGTGTTTTAGGGTGGAACAGTAATGTTTTTAAGAAAATGCTGGTCAGTTTAAAGAAGTAGCTTGGAGTTTGCCAAATTCCTTTTAAGTTGTTTTTATGTAGAAAAGTCACACACTTGGAGATATATGTTTTATTGTTGATCAATAACATTTTGTCAAAATGCTGGTCAGTTTAAAGAAGTACCATGGAGTGTGCTAAATTACTTTTAAGCTGTTTTTATGTAAAAAAAAAAAAATTGGAGATACAACTTAAAAAATAGCTTGGCTTTTTTAGCATTTGTCAAATGTCTGCTACTTACAGTACAATTTGGGGCATATTTGTTGCCGCTTAACACCAGAAAAGAATCCAAACGAGGTAATCTTTGGGTGATTACATGATTGCGATGTAGGATCACATGTCAAATAAACTGTCGAGTGAACGCCTTCCGGCCCGTAAACAATTTCTGCGTGGACGCGTCTGAGAACAAGTTTGTTGACTCACTTCAGTCGGCGTGAAATCAAAATAATTTCCCTTGACCTGACGTGGAGTCGCTCGGAGCTGCGGTCTGCGTGGAAGAGGAACTAAAGATGCCACTCCTCTGTGGCCAACGCCGATTTTCACACTTTATTTGTTTTACTGTCTGACTGCTAAGAAGTAAATAAACTGCATGGATCACATGCTTCCAATCAGGCTTTTTTTTTGTTCCCAGAGGGTGGGATTGGACGTGGAAGTTGAAGGCTCCGTGAGATGTGGTGTTTGTGATGGAGCTCATCAAGCATGAAGCGGCAGCATTCTTCAAGCGCGCTCTAGATATGAGTCACGGTCTTCCCCTGCCTGCACTTTGTAGCGTCGCTGATGCTGCCTCTTGTTTTGTCATCGATTCAAAGAAAAACCTCTTCCCCAGTCGGCCTCACAATGCATGCATTTGATCAGCGCTAAGTCCTTTGTACCTTCGCACACAAACTCCAACCTCCTGCGCCGTTCAAAGGACAAACAAAAGAGAGCAGCTATTTGAGGGATGCTCGCGCCATCCAAACAAATAAATCAACAGGACAGATAATGAAAGCCATGCTGTTTTAAAACGGGCCGGTGTCATTCACTGTCATGGCGGGGAGAAATTAGAGCCAATTTTACACTAATCCGGACCAGATTTCTTCTCCTCTGAGGGCCTCGGGGAGCGCCGCTATCATCCTGTCGTTGCACCTCGGCTACGTTTCTGCCTCGTAACGCTGGCCTGTGGTAGCTTCTGCTCATTGAAGGTTGTCACTGATACATGTCCATGTCACACCGACTCAAAATGCCCCAAAAGTGTGTTATGGTTATCAAGCACAGGACACAAAACTACTCTATTCTGAAAGGTACATTTTGGTAGTTGAACCCTATATCAGGCCTCCAATTTTAACTTTTTAAGGTCAAGGCAAGTGTTGCTTTAAAGGAGGGCTCATATTTTAGGGCACCAAGGCAAACTTTATATATATACTGTATATATTAAGGCTGCAACTAACAACTAATTTGATAATCGATTAATCTGTCAATTATTACTTTGATTAATCGATTAATAATCGGATAAAAGAGACAAACTACATTTTTATCCTTTCCAGTATTTTATTGAAAAAAAACAGCATACTGGCACCATACTTGTTTTGATTATTGTTTCTCAGCTGTTTGTACATGTTGCAGTTTATAAATAAAGGTTTATAAAATAAATTTAAAAAATAAATAAAATAAAAAATAAAATAAAAAAAAGTAGCCTCTGCGCATGCGCATAGCATAGATCCAACGAATCGATGACTAAACTATTTTTATAATCGATTTTAATCGATTTAATCGATTAGTTGTTGCAGCCCTAATATATATATATATATATATATATATATATATATATATATATATATATATATATATATATATATATATATATATATATATATATATATATATATATATATATATATATATATATATATATATATATATATGTATGTGTGGGAAAAAATCACAAGACTATTTCATCTCTACAGGCCTACAGGGTTTCCTCAATCCTCTCCTGAGGATTGAGGAAACCCCTCATGAAACAGGCCTGTAGAGATAAAGTCTTGTGATTTTTTCCCACACATACATATTACGCTCTACCACGGTATCGAGCACTATTTTTTGGATAATCTAATTAAGACATATATATATATATATATATATATATATATATATATATATATATATATATATATATATATATATATATATATATATATATATATATATATATATATATATATATATATATATATATATATATATATAAAATCATGATTACTGATTGTTATGTAAAGCAGTGTTGGGGTGTGAACGTAATACCATCATGTCATTTGTAATGTCTAATAAAAAGACTATAGATAAACGTTATCCATATATTTATAGACACATATTAGTTTTTTTTAAATTCTTTAATAGCATCAACTTGTCAGCTTTTTGTCATGACATGATGCCTTTATCTCTATTTTTACATTCTGATAGAGGGAGTTTTCATTTATTTATTTTGTTTAAGTTATGTACATCATGTAGATCAGGCCTGGGCAATTATTTTAACTTGAAAAAAATGTGTCTGGGGGGCCAGTACATCTGATTTTTAGGAAAACTAATACAAAAACTCACAATAATGTCTGATTGAATGCTAAAAAAAAGTTATGAGAGACCGTCTTAAAAAACAGAATGGAATTTTACGTTTTTTTACTGAACGAGACACCCAGAATGTACATGAAAATAAAGAATGTGGGATTTACAATATTGACTATGAACAACAAAAAAACACTGAATATTGACAACATATGAACGTCACACCCTCTCTCGATCGACATATTTTACAATCAAGCGAAACGCAACAAAAATGCAACAAACACAGCGAAATATGAACATGAAGGGTAAAAAAAACCCACTTACAATCTGA
Organism: Entelurus aequoreus; assembly: GCF_033978785.1. Taxonomy (NCBI): domain Eukaryota; kingdom Metazoa; phylum Chordata; class Actinopteri; order Syngnathiformes; family Syngnathidae; genus Entelurus; species Entelurus aequoreus. The sequence continues at coordinate 9,003,190 of NC_084756.1, read as the reverse complement.
TATATCACTAAGCTTTAGAACTTTGTTGTAAAAATCTATTTCCGCGTCTGTCCCTGACACCCACATTTCAGGTTGACCGCTCTGGAAACACTCTATGGAAACGCTCCCCACCCACACTGCTTGGTGCCTCGTCTGAGCTGCTGTGACTTAGATTACCATAGTAAATAATTAGATTACCATAGTAACTAATTAGATTACCATAGTAACTAGTATATCATGCAAAAGCGCAGATTCCAACCATTGAAATACTTTGTATAGTTCAAGACTTACGGTAATTTGAAAACATCACTTCACATCATAATGGCAGCTACAATTTCCATCTTGAAGATCTAAAAAAATTATTTGTGAATGTCCGGCGGGCCAGATTGAAAAGCTTAACGGGCCTTAATTTGCCCAGGTCTGATGTAGATGATGTATCGGGACGGCTCCATTATGAGTTTGAGCAGAAATATGTCGTTTCGTAATTAACTATACACAATAACACATTAACAAAATGATGTCACATGAATGATTTTTGAAGTGACACCTTAGTGACATGAAAAAAACACAATGTAAAAAAAACCCTGGTGTTTACTAGTAAGAATTCATTTTGGCACTGCGTAATTGTTTGTACATTTAATTTTCATCAGTTTTAATTAGAGCTGTCCGATAATATCGGCTTACCGATATTATCGGCCGATAAAAGCTTTAAAATGTAATATCGGAAATTATCGGTATCATTTTTTTTATTATCGGTATCGTTTTTTTAATTAATTTTTTTTATTTTTATTAAATCAACATAAAAAACACAAGATACACTTACAATTAGTGCACCAACCCAAAAAACCTTCTCCCCCATTTACACTCATTCACACTCATTCACACAAAAGGGTTGTTTCTTTCTGTTATTAATATTCTGGTTCCTACATTATATATCAATATATATCAATACAGTCTGCAAGGGATACAGTCCGTAAGCACACATGATTGTGCGTGCTGCTGGTCCACTAATAGTACTAACCTTTAACAGTTAATTTGACTAATTTTCATTAATTACTAGTTTCTATGTAACTGTTTTTATATTGTTTTACTTTCTTTTTTATTCAAGAAAATGTTTTTAATTTATTTATCTTATTTTATTTTATTAATTTTTTTAAAAAGGACCTTATCTTCACCATACCTGGTTGTCCAAATTAGGCATAATAATGTGTTAATTCCACGACTGTATATATCAGTATCGGTTGATATCGGTATCGGTTGATATCAGTATCGGTAATTAAAGAGTTGGACAATATCAAAATATCGGATATCGGCAAAAAGCCATTATTGGACATCCCTAGTTTTAATGAGTCCCTTCTTTTGCAGTATATTTGATTAGTATTTATATTCGTAATCAGCCTGACCTCAGCCTTGATAAGAATCTTTCTGACTAACGCACGGTTTCATATCATCCAACAAGGTTTCAAATGTAAATAGGTTAGATATAATTATTGAATACCTAGTGGTTAGAGTGTCCGCCCTGAGATCGGTAGGTTGGAGTTCAAATCCCAGCCGAGTCATACCAAAGACTATAAAAATGGAACCCGTTTCCCTCCCTGCTTGACACTCAGCATCAAGGGTTGGAGTTGGGGGTTAAATCACCAAAATGATTCCTGGGCGCGGCGCCGCTGCTGCCCACTGCTCCCCAAGGGGATGGGTCAAATGCAGAGGACAAATTTCACCACATCTAGTGTGTGTGTGACAATCATTGGTACTTTAATCTTTAATCTTAATCAAATAAAATCAAGAGTACGATTTGGGAACAACAGCCACTCAGCCACCAAGTGGTAGGCCACATAAACTCACATAGAGGGGTCAGCGGATGCTGAAGCGCATAGTGCAAAGACTTTCTGCACAGTCAGTTGCTACAGAGCTCCAAACTTCATGTGACCTTCCAATTAGCCCACGTACGGTACGCAGAGAGCTTCATGGAATGGGTTTTCATGGCCGAGCTGCTCACCTAAGCCATACATCACCAAGTCCAATGCAAAGCGTGGGATGCAGTGGTGTAAAGCACGTCACCACTGGACTCTAGAGCAGTGAAGACGCCTTCTCTGGAGTGATGAATCACACTTTTCCATCTGGCAATCTGATGGACCAGTCTGGGTTTGGAGGTTGCCAGGAGAATGCTACATTTTGGACTGCATTGTGCCGAGTGTGAAATTTGGTGGAGGAATTATGGTGTGGGGTTGTTTTTCAGGAGTTGGGCTTGGCCCCTTAGTTCCAGTGAAATAAACTTTAAATGCTCCAGAACACCAAAACATTTTGGACAAATCCATGGGATGGCACTTCAAGTTCATATGTGAGTAAAGGCAGGTGGCCAAATACTTTTGGCTATATAGTGTAAGTTGGACGTTTTATCGAATGCATTTTTATTGATATAAATGACGTGTCTATAGTGATATACAATATATTGATACGGTTTTATCGCCCCGCCCTATTAGCAATAAGTAACTAATGTAATAAATGTAAGTACATATTATTACGTGGGAACTAACCTTGTCAGTAGTAACTTTTGTCAATAGCCCCAGAACTGCAAAAAGAACTAGAGGAGACAAAGCATTTTATTTATTTTTATTTTTCGCCATTTTAAACCTGTGTTTGTAGGAGCTTTGTAAATATACCTTGACCTGTTCAGGCCTCGAATTTTAACTTTTTATGGTCAGGCAAGTGTTGCCTTAAAGGAGGGCTCATATTTTAGGGCACCAAGGCAAGTTAGAAGGGCAAAAATTATTTTCTTTCGAGGCAGAATATATATATATATATATATATATATATATATATATATATATATATATATATATATATATATATATATATATATATATATATATATATATATATATATATATATATATATATATATATATATATATATATATATGTATATGTATATGTTCATGCATGAGATCTAGGGCTGCCAATTATGGCCAAAGTAATAATTAAGATTATTGTTATCAATATTAAAATCATGATTACTGATTGTTAAGTAAAGCAGTGTTGGGGTGTGAACGTAATACCATCATGTCATTTGTAATGTCTAATAAAAAGACTATAGATAAATGTTATCCATATATTTATAGACAAATATTAGGTTGTTTTATTCTTTAATATCATCAACATGTCAGCTTTTTGTCATTACATGATGCCTTTATCTCTATTGTTCCATCTTGATATAGAGAGTTTTTATTTTTATTTTTTTTTAAGTTATGTACATGTAGATGATGTATCGAGACGGATACATTATGAGTTTGAGCAGAAATATGTCATGTAGGAATTAACTATACACAATAACACATTAACAAAATGATGTCACATGAATTATTTTTGAAGTGACATGAAAAAAAAACACAGTTCATGTAAAAAAACATGTTTACTTTTTGATATCAAAATAAAACACAAGCAGTTTGGCTAATGAAGATAAAGTCTAATAAACAAGCGTTGTTCTTCTCCAACGCCTCCTAGTGTTTCAGTACAACAGTTTGGCCAACACAAAAAACCCGGAGTGATCCCTCTCACATCGAATAAACAATCTTCACCGCCTGCTTTCAATTCGATGAGATGACAAAACATTATAGCTAGTATTGATGTTATTTGAACACTGATACAGTTTGCAGTTAGATAAAGGAGGAGTGAAAATCCCAGTAAACAAAGTAAAGACTTTATAAACAAGTTGTGACAACGTTCACGACACATCGCCTGCTGCAAAACATCAAATAGCTCAAATAACTCCTTGGCTGTGTACTTTTAGTGTGGGGACTAGTGTCGCCAATATTGTCCACACCTGTCTCCATCTAAACACAGCATTGCGCCCTTAAACGCATGATGGGAAGTGAGGGAAAATGACGGTAAACCAAGAGCTTGGCTCCGTTTACTCCGAGGGGAAATCTCCGCAGCAAAGTGTGTGTAGTTAGTCCGCCATGATTACAAGCCAAACACCGCTAGTGCGCATGCGCCTGACTTCCTGTTGCCGAAAATGCATTTATAAATGACAGTTTTTCGGTCATTAAAAAATTAAACGGTATTACTAAACGTCTGGAATTAGCGCAAATTATCATTATACCGTTTACTGTTACATCCCTCGTACATTAACAAGTAAAAAGTCAAGGGCGGTCACGGCATGTTCTTGCCGCAAATGTTGGTCAATTTTTTGGGCATTATGGCAAATGACGAGGGCGGTCGCGGCAAATGCAGCGGTAAAATTTGAGCGCTGCCTGTTGTGGTTACGTAAGTGTAATATATCCACAGGGTGATTAGAAGTTCCATAAAATGCATTTATATTGCAACGCTGTATTGAAAACATGTAGGCAGAATATTGTGTCCACCCTGCTAAATAGGATAACATGAGTACTAGTTCTCAGAGAAATGAGCCTTTTAAAGTAAAAGCTGCTCTTTTTAAAGATGTTGCACATTATGCACAATCCCTATGTCAGACAAAACACACGTCTTCTTCGGTTCTGTGCGTCCTAAACTGTGTAAAACTGCTAAAAAGAGGCAGCTAACAATACAGGTAATAGGGATTAACCTATAAAGCCCTCTAAGAAACCTCCACCAAGGTTTTACATAAATGCTGTATGTCATGTAGTAACAGGCTCATTCATAAAATGTAATGCAGTGTTTTGCTCATTTCAAGCATTAGAAATAATTCCTTTCCTGGGCACATTGATTTCACGGAGCGCATAGCAACGAACGCCACTTCTGCATTTTCTGTGTTTGCTGCCACTAATGGCAGATTTGGTAAGATCCTTGGAGTGTTATCATGTAGCACTATTGCTAAACATGAACAGAATAATCCTCACTTCTCAGATAAAAAAAATGCTTCTTAGCGATGTTGCAGCAGTCCTATGCAGCAATCCACTTGTTGAGAGCCATATAGTATCAAGTTGGTAGTGTGACAATTTTCAAAGTTGACCAAGTTCTCGGCTTGGTGCCACAACCTTTTACTGTACATGCATGATTTATAATCTAGCATTAACTTTGACCAAATCCCAGTGTCCATGGACACTCTCTAATGCAGGGGTCCCCAATCTTTTTGACCCGGGGCCAGGTTATATATACAGTCGAGATCAAAAGTGTACATGGCTGTCTTGAGTTTCCAATCATTTCTACAACTCTTATTTTTTTGTGATAGAGTGATTGGAGCACATACTTGTTGGTCACAAAAAACATTCATGAAGTTTGGTTCTTTTATGAATGTATTATGGGTCTACTGAAAATGTGAGCAAATCTCCTGGGTCAAAAGTATACATACAGCAATGTTAATATTTGCTTACATGTCCCTTGGCAAGTTTCACTCCAATAAGGCACTTTTGGTCCACAAGCTTCTAGTTGAATTTTTGACCACTCCTCTTGACAAAATTGGTGCAGTTCAGCTAAATTTGTTGGTTTTCTGACATAGACTTGTTTCTTCAGCATTGTTCACACGTCAGGACTTTGGGAAGGCCATTCTAAAACCTTAATTCTAGCCTGATTTATCCATTCCTTTACCACTTTTGACGTGTGTTTGGGGTCATTGTCCTGTTGGAACACCCAACTGCGCCCAAGACCCAACCTCCCGGCTGATGATTTTAGGCAGTCCTGAAGAATTTGGAGGTAATCCTCCTTTTTCATTGTCCCATTTAACCTCTAAAGGCCTTAGTGGCCACATGCGTGGACAGCACCTTTTAGCTCTTATTTCCAAAATTGCGTACACTACTGAATTGGGGTCTTATGCCGACATATGGACACTTATACTACTATCTAGTGGTGTCAGAAGAGTATAACATACAATGGAATTTGGAAAAAAAAAAGTAAAAATAAAATGTGCATGTCACTACACATGAAGTACACGTTTGTGCACTTATGGACTAAGTACATCATATTAAAATATTATTTTTAGTTTTTACTCTAATTAGGGTCCAATAAGCCCAAATAGCAAAGAGAAATAAAAAAAAAGCATGTAAACAAACAGCTTGGGCCTTAAGAGGTTAAAGCACCAGTTCCATTGGCAGCAAAACAGGCCCAGAGCATAATACTACCACCACCATGCTTGACGGTAGGAATCGTGTTCCTGGGATTAAAGGCCTCACCTTTTCTCCTCCAAACATATTGCTGGGTATTGTGGCCAAACAGCTAAATTTGTGTTTCATCTGACCACAGAACTTTCCTTCAGAAGGTCTTATCTTTGTCCATGTGATGTCAGATGAAACAAAAATTGACTTCAGTAAAACATTTAAAAAACCTTCTTGTACGACGTTCTGACTACAAAACTGCATTTGTATCCAAATATTTGGGTATTTTCTTAATTTTACACGGAAATAATAACCTTTGATTAATCATGGTTAATCACGGTTCAAGAGTGTGATTAATCTGATTTAAAAAATAATCACTTAATTAAGCATTTAGATCATAATGTAGCTATGCTATGCTAACGCACAAAATATTTCAAACATGAGTGAGCAGTGCTGTTTGTTTAAAGCCCCATTTATTTTTACTTAGTAGTGATGTTAGCATGTTAGCATTGTGTCAGAGAAAAAGCAGGTCTGCAAAAACAAAACTGTAAATGTATCTTAAAAACACTAAAATATGTATCTGTGTGCTTTTTTTTTTTTTTTACCTTTTGTTTATTTGTTCTTTCACTGCTGTCCCTGACTACTATCAACCTGTTTTTCTCTCAGGTGTTTCTCCTTTGTCTTCTTCCCCACTTCCTCTTCCTGTCCTTCACTTCCTGCTTCAGGTCAGTCTTGAGCCTTGTTTTTGTTGTTGTTTTTACACCTTTTTCCCCCCTTTAAACCAGGGGTGTCCAAAGTGTGGTCCAGGGGGCCATTTGTGACCCGCTGCTTGTTTTTAATTGGCCCGCGACACATTTCAAAGAAAAATAAAAACATCTTTGATTAGACCATTAAATAAAAAATAAAAAAAATTTACATTTTGGGAGAAATCGTGTGTGAGTGCTGAAGTGTGTAAGCAAAAATTAAATGCTAATGTTAGCATGTAACAATTAAAATGTGTCAAGTATTAAGTCATATGATTATGAAGGGTACACATGTAAAATTGGCTAAAAGTGAAGTGAAGTGAAGTATATTTATATAGTGCTTTTCTCTAGAGACTCAAAGCGCTTAACATAGTGAAACCCATTATCTACATTTATGTCTTACCCAAGGACACGGCAGCAGTGGCTAGGATTGAGCCAAGAACCCCCAAGTTCTAGGAACAACCGCTCTACCAACGGAGCCACAACGGCCGACGAAAAAATGAGCATGCTAATAATTACCATGTATCCAGTACCAAGTTACATGACTCTAAGTGTTCGGCTGCAAAGTAGGCTAAAAAAGTTAGCATGCCAGTATGCTAAAATGCTAAGGTTATCATGCTAGCAAACTAGTGCTAGTTAACATGTGACAATCACCAAGTCATATTACTCTGCGCTGTTAAGGTTAACAATTAGATACAAAAAAAGTTAGCACGCTAATTTTAGCATGCTAGCAGTTAACATGTGACTTGTACCAAGTTATACAAGTCTGAGGTGTTCCGCTGCAAAATTGGCTGAAAAAAAAATCTAGCACACTAAAATTAGCATGCTGGCATACTAACGTTAATATGCTAACAGTTTGCATGTGTCGAGTACCAAGTTGTATGTGTCTGAGGCGTTTGGCTGCAAAATTGGCTAAAAGTTAGCAAATGCTGCCTGAGGCTTAGCCAATCAGTGGCTACCATCTGATTGTTTTGGTATATTTTTACTTCATTTGGTCATTGTTACGCGTGAAAATGCTTCATGTGGGACAATATTACGATGCTGTGTTAGCGATAACACAAAGCAAAGATATGGATGTTTTATTAGTTTTAGTGTATTTTATGTACAAAATGCATCAATGTGGCCTGCACATCTATTTATGCGGCCCTCGCTGCACAAGTTTGGACACCCCTGCGCTGTGTAGTATTTTTTATATGAAATAATGCAGTAACACATACACTATATTGCCAAAAGTATTTGGCCACCCATCCAAATGATGACAATCAGGTGTCCTAATCACTTGGCCCGGCCACAGGTGTATAAAATCAAGCACTTATGCATGGAGACTGTTTCTACAAACATTTGTGAAAGAATAGGCCGCTCTCAGTGATTTCCAGCGTGGAACTGTCATAGGATGCCACCTGTGCAACAAATCCAGTCGTGAAATTTTCTCGCTCCTAAATATTCCAAAGTCAACTTTATTATAAGAAAAGTGAATAATTTGGGAACAACAGCAACTCAGCCACCAAGTGGCAGGCCACGTAAACTGACAGAGAGGGGTCAGCGGATGCTGAAGCGCATAGTGCAAAGACTTTCTGCACAGTCAGTTGCTACAGAGCTCCAAACTTCATGTGACCTTCCAATTAGCTCACGTACAGTACGCAGAGAGCTTCGTGGAATGGCTTTCCATGGCCGGACAGCTGGATCTAAGCCATACATCACCAAGTCCAATGCAAAGCGTGGGATGCAGTGGTGTAAAGCACGTCGCCACTGGACTCTAGAGCAGTGGAGACGCCTTCTCTGGAGTGATGAATCACACTTTTCCATCTGGCAATCTGATGGACCAGTCTGGGTTTGGAGGTTGCCAGGAGAACGCTACATTTCGGACTGCATTGTTCTGAGTCTTAAATTTGGTGGAGGAATTATGGTGTGGGGTTGTTTTTCAGGAGTTGGACTTGGCCCCTTAGTTCCAGTGAAAGGAACTTTGAATGCTCCAGGATACCAAAACATTTTTGGATAATTCCATGCTCTCAACCTTGTGGGAACAGTTTGGAGCGGGCCCCTTCCTCTTCCAACATGACTTCTTCAAAGCAAGGTCCATAAAAACATGGATGACAGAGTCTGGTGTGGATGAACTTGACTGGCCTGCACAAAGTCCTGACCTGAACCCGATAGAACACCTTTGGGATGAATTAGAACGGAGACTGAGAGCCAGGTCTTCTCCCCCAACATCAGTGTGTGACCTCACCAATGCGCTTTTGGAAGAATGGTGGAAAATTCCTATAAACACACTGCGCAACCTTGTGGACAGCCTTCCCAGAAGAGTTGAAGCTGTAATAGCTGCAAAAGGTGGACCAACATCATATTGAACCCTATGGGTTAGGAATGGGATGGCACTTCAAGTTCATATGTGAGTCAAGGCAGGTGGCCAAATACTTTTGGCAATATAGTGATTATTTCGTATTATTTATGAATTAAAGCTACAGTATTCTCTTCCATTTTCTATAGTTCAGCTAGTTATTAGATGAGGCACATCAAGAAGATTGTTGGTCACATGGTCATTCATAATTTTTACGACCTACTCAGTGGCCTAGTGGTTAGAGTGTCCGCCCTGAGATCGGTAGGTCGTGAGTTCAAACCCCGGCCGAGTCATACCAAAGACTATAAAAATGGGATTCATTACCTCTCTGCTTGGCACTCAGCATCAAGGGTTGGAATTGGGGGTTAAATCACCAAAAATGATTCCCGGGCGCGGCCACCGCTGCTGCTCACTGCTCCCCTCACCTCCCAGGGGTTGAACAAGGGGTTAAATGCAGAGGACACATTTCACCACACCTAGTGTGTGTGTGTGACAATCATTGGTACTTTAACTTTAACATTTAACTTAATTTACCAGCAACAAGGTGAATGTAAATAAAAGTGTCCCCCCCCCTGACAGTATCTTAGCCTCGTCTGAGACTGCCTGTCAGTTGACTTAAGCCGCGGTTGCATGCTCGCCATTGGCCATCGCCAATCAAATGGGCGAGCTGGAACCCTTAAAAGTCCTTTTTAAACCAAGAGTGAAACGCTGCGATCCCGTTCATGTGTTTGTGATTGTCCTTTATTGTCTTCACCATGGGAAAATTCTTCATGCCTGCTGCATTAAGGATGTCATATAAATGTGAAATTACAGCCGCGCTATTGATCTTGCCCTCTTATTGTGACATATCCGCCCTGCTCGTGGTTTACTGCGTTCATCAATAAGCACATATGAGGTCATACTTGTGGTCTTCTTTTAACAGTTGCAGACCCTCTTTGTACTTTTAAAATGACAATGGTGTTTTAGCCGCCTACAATCTAATGTGCATTTTTGTTATCAATAACATTTTTATGTGTAAAGGGTGGTCCTCGAATGCAGCAATGTATTGTCATTGTCATAAAAGTGTCCTAAATGATTACAAAGCTCTATAAAATCACATTTTTGGTGAAGTTTAACATACAGCTGTGGTCAAAAGTTTACATACACTTGTAAAGAACATAATGTCATGGCTGTCTTGAGTTTGCAATCATTTCTACAATTCTTATTTTTTTGTGACAGAGTGATTGGAGCACATACTTGTTGGTCACAAAACACATTCATGAAGTTTGCTTCTTTTATGAATTTATTATGGGTCTACTGAAAATGTGAGCAAATCTGCTGGGTCAAAAGTATACATACAGCAATGTCCCTTGGCAAGTTTCACTGCAATAAGGCACTTTTGGTAGCCATCCACAAGCTTCTGCTTGAATTTTTGACCACTCTTCTTGACAAAATCGGTGCAGTTCAGCTAAATTTGTTGGTTTTCTGACATGGACTTTGTGGAGGGGGGCGTGGCCTGCGCACCTGCAGCGAAGCGGGGTGTGCCAGGACCGACTGCGAGATCAGCGGCAGGTGCGTAGATGGTCCACCTGGGTCTGCTTATCTAATCACCTGTCGCTCTGTTAAAAGGCAGCAGCTGGGGAGGAGAGAGGAGTGGGAGGTGGAGCTGCAGGGCGAACGAGAGAGAGAGAGAGGAAGAGACACTTGCTGAAAAGCCCAAACAAAAAGACTTTACTGAAAAATAAAACAGTGGTCTAAACCCTGAAAAGGAGCTGTCATGTCGGTGATTGGTGGTCCGAGGAACCCGGAGGAAAGAAACCTCCACAGACTTGTTTCTTCAGCATTGTACACACGTTTAAGTTAGACTTTGGGAAGGCCATTCTAAAACCTTAATTCTAGCCTGATTTATCCATTCCTTTACACTTTTGACGTGTGTTTGGGGTCATTGTCCTGTTGGAACACCCAACTGCGCCCAAGACCCAACCTCCGGGCTGATGATTTCAGGTTGTCCTGAAGAATTTGGAGGTAATCCTCCTTTTTCATTGTTCTATTTAAAGCACCAGTTCCATTGGCAGCAAAACAGGCCCAGAGCATAATACTACCACCACCATGCTTGACGGTAGGGAAGGTGTTCCTGGGATTAAAGGCCTCACCTTTTCTCCTCCAAACATATTGCTGGGTATTGTGGCCAAACAGCTACATTTTTGTTTTTATCTGACATCACATGGACAAAGATAAGACCTTCTGGAGGAAAGTTCTGTGGTCAGATGAAACACAAATTTAGCTGTTTGGCCACAATACCCAGCAATATGTTTGGAGGAGAAAAGGTGAGGCCTTTAATCTCAGGAACACTATGCCTACCGACAAACATGGTGGTGTTAGTATTATGCTCTGGGCCTGTTTTGCTGCCAATGGAACTGGTGCTTTACAGAGAGTAAATGGGACAATTAAAAAGGAGGATAACCTCCAAATTCTTCAGGACAACCTAAAATCATCAGCCCGGAGGTTGGGTCTTGGGCGCAGTTGGGTGTTCCAACAGGACAATGATCCCAAACACACGTCAAAATTGGTAAAGGAATGGCTAAATCAGGCTAGAATTAAGGTTTTAGAATGGCCTACCCAAAGTCCTGACTTAAACGTGTGGACAATGCTGAAGAAACAAGTCCATGTCAGAAAACCAACACATTTAGCTGAACTGCACCAATTTTGCCAAGAGGAGTGGTCAAAAATTCAAGCAGAAGCTTGTGGATGGCTACCAAAAGTGCCTTATTGCAGTGAAACTTGCCAAGGGACATGTAAGCAAATATTAACATTGCTGTATGTATACTTTTGACCCAGCAGATTTGCTCACATTTTCAGTAGACCCATAATACATTCATAAAAGAACCAAACTTCATGAATGTTTTTTGTGACCAACAAGTATGTGCTCCAATCAATCTATCACACAAAAATAAGAGTTGTAGAAATGATTGGAAACTCAAGACAGCCATGACATTATGTTCTTCACAAGTGTATGTAAACTGTTGACCACGACTGTATATGGCTGATAGTTTGCACATTCTTGTAGTTGACTCAAAAAGAATGCGTGTGTTTTCGGCTCATGTCGCACATGACAAACCGCAGCTCAACAACTACAGTAAAAGAAAAAGTCAAATGAAAGCAAATGATAATGCAGCATTCATGGAAATTTAGTCATCTGCTGGTTTTTCCCCTGTTGGGTTTCGCTTCCTTATATTGCCGTTCGCAGCGTGCTGATGAATATATTGATAACTTTAGTGCAAAATGTCAAGTTAATGAATCATATTTATGGTTTTTATGTTGAGGCCTGCATATATATTTTTAATTAGCAGCAAATCATATGAAATGATTTAAAGAGTGGCCAAAGGGAAACATTTTAATAATAGTAAAATATAGTAATATTGTAATCCTAACATTTTAAAATCTAAAATAATATTTTATATTATATAGTACCTACAATACATATTTTGTTTTTGTTTTTTGTTAAAATTACAGGGGTGTACAACTCGTAATAATACATGTATATGAATATAAATATATATAGCCACATGTTAATGTTACACAATTGGTTATTATGCGTTTTTTTGTATAAATCGATGGATAAACTACTTTGAAATCATTAATTAAGGTGACAAGCAGATATTTTATTATGTGTATTTATTTTACAAACAATTTTTTATACGGTAGTAAATAAAATTTTGCATTAACAGGTAATATTAAAAAATTATACAATTGCATGCAGTACATGGATTTTTCTGTTACATGCATGCTTTATTGACACAAATGATTTCACGGGCCACATAAAGGCAATCTATCCAACTTTATTCATGCAACACTTTTCATGCATAGACAAATTATGACACAAAGTGATTGAGACCAATAAAAAAAAAGAAGATAAGAAAACACGCACACACACACACACACACACACACACACACACACACACACACACACACACACACACACACACACACACAACATTATTGCTAAAAAGCATTGAGACGAAATTAACACATTTAAAATAATGTAAACACATTTTAAAATATATGTAGAATTAAAATATCAATAATACTTGAAAAAAAACCATAACATTTTGAAAATACGAGCAGTAATAATAGCAATAAATACAATAGAAAATAACAGAATAAAAAATAGGAAACTAAGAAGAGTTAAAAATGTTCAGGAAAAGTTTGATTACAAACGTGTGTGTTTAATCTATTTTTAAATACCAATGCTCTCTGCAGTCCTGAGGCTCTCTTGCTCTCTTAAAAGTTTGGTGTCAGAGGACCTCAGGATCCACAAGGGTCCATTTGGTAAAAGCAGCTCAGATAACAAGATAATGATATCCTGTAACTTTCAAATCTACCCTGAAGCGACCACTTTAACCAATATGTAATGATTGTACAATTATTTTTGGGAATAGCAGAGAGCATTACTATATTCTAGATGACAGGAAATAAAAGTGTGCATTAGCACCTCCGTTAGCACCTATGTTTTCAAGATGCTAAACAAAGTTTTTTTATATGTGGGATAAAAGTCAGCTCAGAGTCAAAAATCACACCCAAGTAAAAGTTTATTTTTTTGGCTTTCAGGACGTATAACTAAAGCTTCTTTTTTTGTCCCGGTTGACTTGTAGGAAATTCCCTATTATCCTTGACTTGATGTCTAATATGCAGTTAAAATAGGTAACTATTGGTCCTGTGTCATCAGGAGACACAACAATGTGTATCATCAGGAGACACGGCAATGTGTGTCATTAGGAGACACAACAGTGTGTGTCATCAGAAGACACAGCAATGTGTATCATCAGGAGACACAGCAATGTGTATCATCAGGAGACACAGCAATGTGTGTCATTAGGAGACACAACAATGTGTGTCATCAGAAGACACAGCAATGTGTATCATCAGGAGACACAACAACATGTATTATCAGGAGACACAGCAATGTGTATCATTAGGAGACACAACAATGTGTGTCATCAGGAGACACAGCAATGTGTGTCATCAGGACACATCAATGTGTGTCATCAGGAGACAACAATGTGTATCATTAGTAGACAACAATGTGTATCATCAGGAGACACAGCAATGTGTATCATCAGGAGACACAACAATGTGTGTCATCAGGAGACACAACAACGTGTGTCATCAGGAGACACAACAATGTGTGTCATCAGGAGACAAAACAATGTGTGTCATCAGAAGACAAAAAAACATGTATCATCAGGAGACACAGCAATGTGTATCATCAGGAGACACAGCAGTGTGTATCATCAGGAGACACAACAATGTGTATCATCAGGAGACACAACAATGTGTATCATCAGGAGACACAACAATATGTGTCATCAGGAGACAACAATGTGTATCATTAGTAGACACAACAATGTGTATCATCAGGAGACACAACAACGTGTATCATCAGGAGACACAACAATGTGTATCATCAGGAGACACAGCAATGTGTGTCATCAGGAGACACAACAACGTGTGTCATCAGGAGACACAACAATGTGTGTCATCAGGAGACACAACAATGTGTGTCATCAGGAGACACAACAATGTGTGTCATCAGGAGACACAGCAATGTGTATCATCAGGAGACATAGCAATGTGTATCATCAGGAGACACAGCAATGTGTATCATCAGGAGACACAACAATGTATATCATCAGCGTCACTGTGCAATGACGTCCCAGGGACGCAGCAGATTTAAAAGAATGGGACCTAAAATTGATCCTTGGGGAACCCCACGCCTTATTGTGTTCCTGAGGAACATGTGTCTATACTTGCATTAAAACAGAGAACGGGACCAGTTCAAAATTATTAAAAATATTTAATAAAATCTACTCTACTGTATCAAAAAGTGTCAGAACCAACACTGTGAGATTGTTATGATCTAAATTCAACCTGAAGTCGTTTAAAATCTTTAAAAGTGCTTTAAAAGTACATATTTTCTTCCATTTTTAGTTGACATTCAAAATGTTGTCAATAATTCAAAAAATATGTTTCTAGATCTTAATCCCCAAATGTAATTTGGAAAATGTGTGTGAAAAATGTTTAAAATGTAATGTAATATCATATAATAGAATTAAATAATTATGAACACATTTCTGTTCTGTTTGGTTGACATCAATAATCAAAAATTTGCAAAGTACTAAACAAGATAAACAAACTACAAACATAATTAAACAATCACTTACTGTACATCTCACTGGGATACCGACTGATATCTTCCCGTTTACATAATAATAATAATAATAATAATAATAATAATAATAGAGCGCTTTACATTGAGTAAACGTCCTCAAAGTGCTACAGTGTATTAAAAAAATAAAAAATAAAAAGATAGTAAAAAAATAAAATAAAATAAAAACTAGAACAGCCAAATAGCTAAAACTAGTATGCATATATCTAAAAAAAAAAGGCTTTTTTAGAAAGAAGGGTTTTTAAGCCTTTTTTAAAAACATGCACAGTCTGTGGTGCCCTCAGGTGGTCAGGGAGGGCGTTCCACAGACTGGGAGCAGCGGAGCAGAAAGCCCGGTCTCCCATTGTTCGTAGCTTTATCCTCAGAGGTTGGAGGAGGTTAGAAGAATTAACATGAAGAATTGACCCTAATCCTCAAACAGGATTATTTTTTTATGTGAATAATATAAATATTTTTCTCATTTGAAAAAAAAAAGAAGCATTTAGGAATGTGTTCACTAAATAATAAGTTGTCATGACAATGCAATGAAAGTCTGTCCCGCTTCTTCCCCACAGTGGATGGCGAGCATGTAGGCTCACTGGGGTCCGAGGGAGAGGACGAGGTGGGCCTCTGGGGCCTGGAGTCCCAGGACTACCAGGAGAGCCTGGGCAAGACCAGCCAGACTCCCAGCGAGGGCACGGAGGAGCCCGACAGCCCCGCCCTCTCCGTGCAGACGCCTGGCCTCAGTCCGGGCAGCGGCGGCAGGAAATTCTGGGCCCAGGTGGAGCAGGAAGTGGAGGCCACAGACGACGGCGGTGGTGTGGCCTCTGGCGGCGACAGGGAGGAGGAGCAGGGATCAGTGAGGATGCACTGTAAGTTGACAGTAAATCACTGGAAGTTGACAATAAATCTAACTTGTATGGAGGCCAGGAACCGCACATGTGGGCGCTTGTACGTAAAATAGTGCTGCGTTGCAGACTCTCACACATAAATACCACAGTGGACTTTTTATGAGAAACAAGAATAGTGGTAGGTACAATGGCTCTAGATGCATTTTTGCCTCATTCCTGTAAGAATCCTGCGTGTGACTGAAACATCAGGAAGTGGGGTTTGGTCATTTATCCAGGACTAGTTACAGTGTGCTCAAACAACCAGCAGGTAGCATCTGTGAACAAATAGTACTGTATCATCTCTTTCTCTTTTGGACTTATCGGGTCGCCTAAATGCCATTCTTCTTACATTCTTCACTCACGCTTGAAGTGAGGGATGAGGCGAAAACTAATCTAGACGAACTGTAAGCTTACATACCACAATGCTGCAGTATTCTCCCCTGCTTTTTCAGATACAATTACTATTTTTTTAATAGAAAAAATGTTGTGTACAGATGGAAGGAGGCGGCACAGACAGTGAGTGATGTCGTTTAGCTCTAGATTTATTTATATACATACGAAATATATATAACAAATAAAAATATGAATAAACAAGGGACATGGAGTGTGACGAATCCAAATAGTGTGTGTGTGTGAGACTATGTGTGGAGATTAGCTGTAGAGTGTTACCGGAGTGTTGAGCGAGAGGCAAGTCCAAAAGGGGCAGGGCAGGCTCGTAGATCCGAGAGACAGGCAGGAAGTCGGGGGCGATAGAGAGGCGTCAAAACGTTCGTGTCCAGGCGGGAGGTCGAGATCCAAGAGGCAGCCAGAGAACCAGAGGGGAACACAGGGGAAGACGAGACACACAGCTCGTCACGCGGGAACGAAGGGTTGCTGCAAGATACGACAAGGGGGACACGGGACCAATCAAACACAAAGAGGGAGAAACAGAGAGAGAGAGTATATCATAGAGCTAGACAGGTTAGGCTTACTGTACAGGACAGGTAGCTATGTTCTGGCGCGGGATAGCGGGTTGTGCAGGCTTATGAAGGCGGTCCTCTGATCAGCACCAGGTGCGCTGATTGCTGGTGATTGATTGCAGCCGCTTGCTGCAGCAGGACTGACACGCGCCTGGCGCGGTCCTGGAAGTGCGCTCTGGAAGCGCACAGATGAGTGCGCATGCGCATTGACAGTATGGACATATTCCAGATGTCCTATAACTGGAACCACAAGAACACAGAGATCAAAAGTCAAGGGAGGTTGGAGGGGGGAACTGGTGGTGGCTCGCCGACCGAAATGTCACCGAATCCACCGGGGACGAGTCGGGTGGCGGTGGCGGCGAGTAGAATGCCGCTGCAGCTGGCGAGGCGGACGACCATGTGACAAAAAACTCACTTTTTACAACATCGCATCAAACATGTAGACTACATCAGTACATAACTACATCTTAGAATAGAATAAAATAGAAAGTACTTTATTGATCCCTGGGGTAAATTCAGTCTTCCATACCATTCTGCGACTGACTTGTTGCCAGGCAGAATTCATTGGAATCAGCAATGACAAGAAGTCAGACAAGGAAACTTTATTTCTACACATATGACAATTAAACCACACAAAGGAGTACGTCTACTCATTGCCAGAAACATTTATATGACGATGAATAATGACATGATAATAACGTTGCCATTAAAACATGCTTTTAACAAAAACAGTAAATTACATTATATATATATATATATATATATATATATATATATATATATATATATATATATATATATATATAAGAATGTATGTGTATATAATTGTATATATATATATATATAATAGGGCTGCAACAACTAATCGATTAAATCGAATAAAATCGATTATAAAAATAATTTCAGATTAATTTAGTCATCGATTCGTTGGATGTATGCTATGTGCATGCGCAGAGGCTTTTTAAAAAAATATATATATATATTTTTTTATAAACCTTTATTTATGTACTGCAACATTTACAAACAGCTGAGAAACAATAATCAAATAAAGTATGGTGCCAGTATGCTGTTTTTTTTCAATAAAATACTGGAAAGGATAGAAATGTAGTTTGTCTCTTTTATCCGATTATTAATTGATTAATCGAAGTAATAATCGATTATCAAATTAATCGTTAGTTGCAGCCCTAATATATATATATATATATACACTACAGTTCAAAAGTTTGGGGTCACATTGAAATGTCCTTATTTTTGAAGGAAAAGCACTGTACTTTTCAATGAAGATAACTTTAAACTAGTCTTAACTTTAAAGAAATACACTCTATACATTGCTAATGTGGTAAATGACTATTCTAGCTGCAAATGTCTGGTTTTTGGTGCAATATCTACATAGGTGTATAGAGGCCCATTTCCAGCAACTATCACTCCAGTGTTCTAATGGTACAATGTGTTTGCTCATTGGCTCAGAAGGCTAATTTATGATTAGAAAATCCTTGTGCAGTCATGTTCACACATCTGAAAACAGTTTAGCTCGTTACAGAAGCTACAAAACTGACCTTCCTTTGAGCAGATTGAGTTTCTGGAGCATCACATGTGTGGGGTCAATTAAACGCTCAAAATGGCCAGAAAAAGAGAACTTTCATCTGAAACTCGACAGTCTATTCTTGTTCTTAGAAATGAAGGCTATTCCACAAAATTGTTTGGGTGACCCCAAACTTTTGAATGGTAGTGTATGTATATATATATATATATATATATATATATATATATATATATATATATATATATATATATATATATATATATATATATATACGTTAGGTCAGGAAAAAACACAGAGGCTATATCATCTCTACAAGCCTGTTTCGCAGGTTTTTCCTGATGTGCAGGGTAACCTGCGAAACAGGCTTGTAGGGATGATATAGCCTCTGTGTTTTTGCCTGACCTAGCGTATATTCCGCTCTACCCCGGTATTGATCACTGTATAAGGGATAAACCACAGAAACCTACACATATATATATATATATATATATATATATATATATATATATATATATATATATATATATATATATATATATATATATATATATATATATATATATATATATATATATATATATATATATATATATATATATATATATATATATATATATATATATATATATATATATATATATATATATATATATATATATATATATATATATATATATATATATATATATATATATACTGTATATATATACAGTTTATATATATAGCCGGCCTATTGAACTGGCGGCCTACGGGCCACATCTGGCCTGCTAAAGCTTTTATTTTGGTAGTAAGCTTGATGAAACCATTAAAAATGGGGTTGATCATGTATGCAGTAGTCCCGCCACCCCACAGGGGGCAACACTGATGCATATGTGTCACAATGAAACAGCACTCGGGTGAGTAGAAGAAAACTACTCATTCAACCCCGGAAAAAACAACCAAAATAAATTGCAAAACTCTGACATTTAACAACGACTAGACAACAAAGTAAGAATGTTGTGCCCTGAGCAAGTGCTCAAGTCATTGTTTCCTGGTGGACCTTTTAAATTACGGACACATTGAAGCAGCAACAATGGTAGAAATCCCAGCGTGTAATCTTCAACACAAAACTTGGTCAGACATTTATAAGTTGATATCATTTGTGCATAAATATATTTAGTTTGTTTTGTATATAAATTGCTGACTTTGTGGTGTCTTTTGTATTCGCAGTTGTGTTATTTTTTTGTGTGTGAAAGTAACAATTAAACCTCTTTTAATAGATGTATTGCTAAATTTGACCATTAGAGGGTAACAACGCTAATAGTGATAAGTCACGTACAATGTTTGATGTGGGAATGTTGTGTAATTTCTATATGTGTACACTTTTGTAGTTTATTGTAGGAATACATTAACAATAAACTTTTTATTCATGTAAAATGGACATTAGTTATGTAAAATACACAATGACGTTATACTTTGGTTATGTTTACTTTATGTTTATGTTTTCAGTCTTACAAAACTAAATGACGTAAAGAAAGAAAAACAAGGAAGGAAAATAATTCAAAAGAAACATCAATCTTAACAAAAACTGGAGCTTCTTTTTCTTCATACTGTTAACTAGCTGCACACGCTGGAAACGAGTAGCGAGGGCAGAATAATGAATTTATTGATAGTGCAGTGTGAAAGCCGATGGGTTTACTTTGCAATTAAGTAAAATCCTACCCCTCGAAAGGGGATTAAATAAGCTTTGCTTCTTCCTACTCCTCTTTGGACATGTAATGAGAAATGGAACTGTGTATATCTGATGACATGCTGACGTTGTATACATGTTCGAAATAAACGGAAACAGAACAGAACAGTCTCAAAGGAATATAACCTGACGAAACATCCGCATTTCGATATCCGGCCCGAGGCCTCTTCATTATGTAGTTGAATATCCCTGATATATATGTACTTGTATACATACATATGTATTAGAAATGGCAATAGCAGAAGATGCATATGCATGTGAGAGGATAGAGAAAAAGAAAGAACCTATTAAATACAATGGCGGACTCGCGCAATTGTTCTTGGGTAAAACCATACCATATATGGATAATCCGCTGGCATTACCAATGGGAAAAATGTCACAAATTGGGCAAATTTTAAGTGGTTCGTTTTTTCGATTGTTTTATAAATATCTCCGTCATGCCTCCGTGGTTTGGTTTCGGGACTCATGCAGATACCAAATACACAAAAACAAGTTCCAATAGTTAAGAAAAGTTGGTTCTGCATAAAAGATCCCCTTTAAAAAAGCCATCATTATGTTGTGAGAATCAAGTTCTTGACTAGAAAAAAGTACAATTTTAACTTTTTCATTTTTAATGTGGTGTCATTATTATTAATGTAGTTTTTGAAGAACATTTTCAATTAGAAAAAAGCAAGATAGAAAACAACCATAATACATCGAGATAAAAGACAATTGTGAATATTTTAAATCGTCCAGGTCGGTTTTTTTGTTGTTGTTGATTTGTTTTTGGATTTTTTTTTAGCAGACTTTATGAGTTCATTGGCAGGATGAAGTTGTGTGGTTTTTTTGGGTGGGAGTAACTATTTAAAAAAAGTATAATATTATTAGAATAAAGTAGTATTTTGTGAGAAAAAGTCTTAATATTTTGACTGTAAATATGTGTTTTTCAACAAAATAAGTCATATTTCAACAATTAAATTCTTTTAAGCAAAAAGTTGTCACGTTATCTTTTAAAAATGACAATTGAGGGTCTAAATGTCGACATAAATTTTGTCCATTACGACTTTTATTTTTGTCAATTGAGAGTTTTTGTCAGTTTGCTCAAAATATGACTATGACCATTTTTTCCTCTGCAATCTGTGTTTTCTATTATTGGGACTTTGTCCTCAACAGTCTTTATCTTAACTGCGCTGCACATTTTCTCTCATAATAATTAGAATTTTTTTGTAAATTGCTACTTTGTTTGTTAAATGCTGCAGCGCTCGAATTTTACCGCCGCATTTTCCGCGACCACTCTCGTCATTTGCCGTAATGCCCAAAAAATGAGAACATGCCGTGACCGCCCTTGACTTTTTACTTGTTAATGTACAAGGGATGTAACAGTAAACGGTATAATGATATTTTGCAATACAGTAATTCCAGACGGTTAGTAATACCGTTTAAAGGCCTACTGAAATGATTTTTTTTTATTTAAACGGGGATAGCAGATCCATTCTGTGTCATACTTGATCATTTCACGATATTGCCATATTTTTGCTGAAAGGATTTAGTATAGAACAACGACGATAAAGTTCGCAACTTTTGGTCGCTGATAAAAAAAAGCCTTGGCTATACCGGAAGTAGCGTGACGTCACAGGAGGTAGGATTCCTCACAATTCCCCGTTGTTTACAATGGAGCGAGAGAGATTCGGACAGAGAAAGCGACGATTACCCCATTAATTTGAGCGAGGATGAAAGATTTGTGGATGAGGAACGTTAGAGTGAAAAACTAGAGAGGCAGTGCAGTGTGTATCTTTTTTCGCTCTGACCGTAACTTAGGTACAAGGTCTCATTGGATTCCACACACTCTCCTTTTTCTATTGTGGATCACGGATTTGTATTTTAAACCACCTCGGATACTATATCCTCTTGAAAATGAGAGTCGAGAACGCGAAATGGACATTCACAGTGACTTTTATCTCCACGACAATACATCAGCGAAGCTCTTTAGCTACTGAGCTAACGTGATAGCATCTGGCTCCAATGCAGATAGAAACAAAATAAATAAATCCCTGACTAGAAGGATAGACAGAAGATCAACAATACTATTAAACCATGGACATGTAAATACACGGTTAATGCTTTCCAGCCTGTCTAAGCTTAACAATGCTGTTGCTAACGACGCCATTGAAGCTAACTTAGCTACGGGACCTCACAGAGCTATGCTAAAAACATTAGCTATCCACCTACGCCAGCCAGCCCTCATCTGCTCATCAACACCCGTGCTCACCTGCGTTCCAGCGATCGACGGCGCGACAAAGGACTTCACCCGATCACAGATGCGGTGGCGGCTAGCATCGGCTAGCGCGTCTGCTATCCAAGTAAGTACTCCTTGTTGTGTTGCTGCAGCCAGCCGCTAATACACCGATCCCACCTACAACTTTCTTCTTTGCCAGCTCCATTGTCCATTAAACAAATTGCAAAAGATTCACCAACACAGATGTCCAGAATACTGTGGAATTGTTCGATGAAAACAGAGCTTTTTGTATGGTGACACATTGGGTACGAATACTTCTGTTGCCGTCGTGACATCACGCGCATACGTCATAGCCAAAGGAGTTTTTCAACCGGAAGTTTTGCGGGAAATTTAAAATTGCACTTTATAAGTTAACCCGGCCATATTGGCATGTGTTGCAATGTTAAGATTTCATCATTGATATATAAACTATCAGACTGCGTGGTCGGTAGTAGTGGGTTTCAGTAAGCCTTTAATTTTTTAATGACCGAAAAACCGTCATTTATTAATGCATTTTCGGCAACACAAAGTCAGGCGCATGCGCACAAGCGGTGTTTGGCTGGATAATCATGGCGGACCAACGACACACCGACTTTGCTGCAGCGATTTCCCTTCGGAGTAAGCGGAGCCAAGCGCTTGGTTTAACGTCATTTTCCCTTGCTTCCCGTCGTGCGTTTAAGAGCGCAATGCTGTGTTTAGATGGAGACAGGTGTGGACAATATTGGAGACACTTGTCCCCACATTAAAAGTACACAGCGAAGGAGAAAACTATTTGATGTTTTGCAGCAGGCGATGTGTCGTGAACGTAGTTACAACTTCTTTATAAAGTCTTTACTTTGTTTACTGGGATGTTCACTCCTCCTTTATTTAACTGCAAACTGTATCAGTGTTCAAATAACATCAATACTGGCTAAAATGTTTTGTCATCTCATCGAATTGAAAGCAGGCTGTGAAGATTGTTTATTCGATGTGAGAGGGATCACTTCGTGTTTTTTTTTTTTTGTTGGCCAAACTGTTGTACTGAACCACTAGGAGGCGTTGGAAAAGAACAAAGCTTATTTATTAGACTTCATCTTCATTAGCCAAACTGCTTTGTGTTTTATTTTGATATCAAAATAAACATGTATTTATTTACATTAACTTTGTTATTTTCATGTCACTTCAAAAATCATTCATGTGACACATCATTTTGTTAATGTGTTATTGTGTATAGTTAATTCCTATGCGACATATTTCTGCTCAAACTCATAATGTATCTGTCCCGATACATCATCTACATGATGTACATAATTTAAAAAAAAATAAAAACGCTCTTATCAAAATGTAAAAATAGAGATAAAGGCATCATGTAATGACAAAAAGCAAGTTGATGTTATTAAAGAATAAAAAAAACTAATATTTGTCTATAAATACATGGATAACGTTTATCTATAGTCTTTTTATTAGACATTACAAATGACATGATGGTATTATGTTCACACCCCAACACTGCTTTACTTAACAATCATGATTTAAATATTGATAACAATAATCTTTATATATATATATATATATATATATATATATATATATATATATATATATATATATATATATATATATATATATATATATATATATATATATATATATATATATATATATATATATATATATATATATATATATATATATATATATATATATATATATATATAGCCTCGAAAGAAAATAATGTTCGCCTTGGTGCCCTTCTAACTTGTCTTGGTGCCCTAAAATATGAGCCCTCCTTTAAGGCAACACTTGCCTTGACCTTAAAAAGTAAACAATTCCTCTGACTCCTCTGTATTAAGTATAAAGGGCTGTAGAGGAGACAGTGCCATCTAGTGGTGTGTTTGGCAGTGGTTGCTGTGCTGCATGTGAACGAGCAGGACAAAGTCCCACAACCCTGTCACTATATTTGCACGCATCAAAGAGGTGACGCTGCGAGGCCTTTCCCTTCTCGCATGGCGCCCAGATGAAAGCGTCACGCAGGCCGCCGACTTAACAGCCACTTAGCCCGGCCGCTCGTGTGATTTTGGCTGTGCCCAGCGAAGAAAGGCAAAGCGGAGTTTTTACAACGCTCCACCGCACAAACTCGTCCCCCCGGCCACATAAAAAACACAGTTTCAAATTTGCCAACATCTGCAAACATTTGAAAAATCCTCCTCAAAGTGGCTGAAAGCGAAGCTGGAGGTGAAGATAGGAGGCGCCATTGCTCCAACGGCTGTGGTTTTTGTCCTCAGTCTGCATGTCACCGCTCCCAAGGTCTTCAACATGCATCTGTCTGACTTTTTAAACGTCATTAAACATGTCACACGCTCTTCTACGATTTTTTTCTTTTTCTAAAACTTTATTGACACATTATTTCCAGGCCTTTGTGGGCCACATAAAATGACGTGGCGGGCCAGATCTGGCCCCCGGGCCTTGAGTTTGACACCTCTGATCTAGTTTGATGCCCCACACCTCGGAAACAGCAACAACAAGTGAGTCTGCCCTGGCAACTCAGTAACATAGGGCAAAACACACAATTAAAAAAATGGACAGAATGCGTAAAGATCTGCATCCCAACTGTCATACAGTCGTCAAAGTCAAAATAATAAAAATGTAAAAATCTGTCAAAATCAGGTCAAACCGTCACCTTAAGGGAATCTGTATTAACTATAAGGGGCATTCTTGACTGCCATACAAGTGCAAAAATGGGTTAATAATAGAGATGTCCGATAATGGCTTTTTTGCCGATATTCCGATATTGTCCAACTCTTAATTACCGATTCTGATATCAACCGATACGATATATACAGTCGTGGAATTAACACATTATTATGCCTAATTTTGTTGTGATGCCCCGCTGGATGCATTAAACAATGTAACAAGGTTTTCCAAAATAAATCAACAGTATTGTAGCGTCCCGGAAGAGTTAGTGCTGCAAGGGGTTCTGGGTATTTCCGGGGGACGGCGTGGCGAAGTTTGTAGAGTGGCCGTGCCAGCAATCGGAGGGTTGTTGGTTACTGGGGTTCAATCCCCACCTTCTACCATCCGAGTCACGTCCGTTGTGTCCTTGGGCAAGACACTTCACCCTTGCTCCTGATGGCTGCTGGTTAGCGCCTTGCATGGCAGCTCCCGCCATCAGTGTGTGAATGGGTGAATGTGGAAATACTGTCAAAGCGCTTTGAGCACCTTGAAGGTAGAAAAGCGCTATACAAGTATAACCCATTTATCATTCATTTATCATTTATTTGTTCTGTTGTGTTTATGTTGTGTTACGGTGCGGATGTTCTCCCGAAATGTGTTTGTCATTCTTGTTTGGTGTGGGTTCACAGTGTGGCACATATTTGTAACAGTGTTAAAGTTGTTTATACAGTCACCTTCAGTGTGACCTGTATGGCTGTTGACCAAGTATGCATGGATTCACTTGTGTGTGTGTGAAAAGCCGTAGATATTATGTGACTGGACCGGCACGCAAAGGCAGTGCCTTTAAGGTTTATTGGCGCTCTGTACTTCTCCATACGTCCGTGTACACAGCGGCATTTTAAAAAGTCATAAATTTTACTTTTTGAAACCGTTACCGGTCATTTTGAAACCAATACCGATAATTTCCGATATTACATTATAAAGCATTTATCGGCCGATAATATTGGCAGTCCGATATTATCGGACATCCCTAGTTAATAAGATGCAAAAACTCGAACTTAAAGGGAACTGCACTTTTTTGGAATTTTCTCGTTCACAATCCTTATGAACAATAAAACAATAAACAATAACGATAAAACAATGACATTTATTATTAACGGGGAACTGCACTTTTCAGGGGAATGTTGCCTATCATTCACAAACTTTATCTAAGACAATAACACATGCTTTTGTTATGTTTTCTAATTCATAAAATGTATAGTATAATGTGGGTAACTATTGGATTACACTATTCCACCCATAAAGCCCTAAAAACAAATTCTTCATGGCATGACCTTAGTATTAAATTAATATTACAATATTACTATTATAAGCGCTAACGCAAACAAACTATTTATAGCGGCGCCGGGATCACAGAGATCTAACTACCTTATGCTGCTATATTGACATATTGAGCCGGTGAGCTGCTGCATCACCTCTGAGTTCGTAAAAATTAATTCTCGATTATTAGATTAGTAGAAGGATGTGACATAGACGTTCAATTTAGACCCGGAGATGGCCTGAGAGACACGGTTTTTTAACCTACTTGAGGATTAGGTTCATTCTTCATGTAAGATATAAACATCCCATCAGTCGGCATCCCAGTGAGAGCAGACATTGTACAGTAAGTGATTGTTTAAATATGTTCGTAGTTTGTTCATCTTGTTTAGTACTTTGCAAAACTGCTACATGATGCTTAGTGTTTCACTAAAGCTGGATCTATTTAGCACACGGCTTCTAAAACTTGTCGATCATCCTCCTTATGTTCAGGCTCAAAAATATAAGGTTCTGGGTCATTTTTGTCCCAAAGTGGTATTCGTTGACTCTCGTGAAGTCTACAATGAGCAGTAGTGTTGCAGTTGTTGAGGGGGAAAAGCGAACATTGTGATGCGTCTGTGAAACTAATGCTTAAAATGAGCAAAATATGTAAATATTATATGATATTATTATTTTGTCTGTTACTACATTACATACAGTATACCCTTGATGGAGGGTCTGGATGTTTTGTAGAGCGTTTTATAGGCGGAATAGAGCAAATCCCTCTAGCTCCATTGTTAGCTGACTTTTGCTCGCATGTATTTACAATTTAAGAATGCATAAAAAAATAAAAAGATGTCTTCTTGTCTTACATAAGGATTGTTAATGATAGACAACATTAAAAAAAACAGGGCAGTTCCTCTTTAAGGTAGCGCATTTTCTTTGTCTGCTCTTGACAGAATTTAAATCTTATCAAGTCATAGAATTGTGTAAATTGCTTTAGGTTTTTTTTAGATTATTATTTTTTTTAAACTAGCCTTTAGCTGTTTGTTAAGTGTTTTATGGCAGCACTCACATTATAATAGTGCGAGAATGGATATACTGTAGTATTACAACTTGTACTTTTCAATTATTTTCTGTTACGTGCCCCCACCCCAGGAAGAAGAAAACATTTCGTGCCACCCACAACCCCCACTCTCATTTGTCTATCAAACTGTTATAAGTACACCTCTGCAAAACATTGCATCTCTTTTTATACAAAGAAAGCAAAAAACAAAAAATAAATAAATATAAATCAACTTATAACAAACAATTACTTTATTGACATTATGTTTAGTCTGTAACAGAAAAGATTTAAAGTGCATACTCTTGTAAAGAACATAATGTCATGGCTGTCTTGAGTTTCCAATCATTTCTACAACTCTTATTTTTTTGTGATAGAGTGATTGGAGCACATACTTGTTGGTCACAAAAAACATTCATGAAGTTTGGTTCTTTTATGAATGTATTATGGGTCTACTGAAAATGTGAGCAAATCTGCTGGGTCAAAAGTATACATACGGAAATGTTAATTTTTGCTTACATGTCCCTTGGCAAGTTTCACTGCAATAAGGCGCATTTGGTAGCCATCCACAAGCTTCTGCTTGAATTTTTGACCACTCCTCTTGACAAAATTGGTGCAGCTCAGCTGAATTTGTTAGTTTTCTGACATGGACTTGTTTCTTCAGCATTGTCCACACATTTAAGTCAGGACTTTGGGAAGGCCATTCTAAAACCTTCATTCTAGCCTGATTTAGCCATTCCTTTGCCACTTTTGACGTGTGTTTCGGGTCATTGTTCTGTTGGAACACCCAACTGCGCCCAAGACCCAACCTCCGGGCTGATGATTTTAGGTTGTCCTGAAGAATTTGGAGGTAATCCTCCTTTTTCATTGTCCCATTTACTCTCTGTAAAGCACCAGTTTTATTGGCAGCAAAACAGGCCCAGAGCATAATACTAACACCACCATGCTTGACGGTAGGAATGGTGTTCCTTGGATTAAAGGCCTCACCTTTTCTCCTCTAAACATATTGCCGGGTATTGTGGCCAAACAGCTCAATTTTTGTTTCATGTGTATGTGAACTTTTGACCACGACTGTACATCTCCCATTAAAATCAGTTTAACTGGCGTTTGCCCCACAAAACATCATTTTAAAATGTAACGTTCCTTTAGAAATAAAAAACAAAAACCTTTTAGATAAGAACTATTGCATTAAAAACAATCCAATCCAATGTGCTATACAACTACAGTAGTTTTATCAAGTCATGTAATAATAATGTGCAATATTTACCTTGGAACTTCTAAGGTATCCCTTCCAGCTGCTTCTCTGTCAAACACACCATCAGCAGCGATCTTGGTTTTAATGATTTATTTCTTTCATTCAATGGATATCATCCGCTTCTTCTTCTCAGCACTGGCCTTCACACTCACTTTTTCCGTTCCAATGTTTGGAAAAGAAAGTTATTAACTGTAATCTAATGCTCGTGAGTAAGACGCCAACTAGCAGAGGGGATGCTTGTAACTCAAATTTATGCTGACAACTAGAAATTGAAAGAGTAAATTAAACCAAATTTCTAGGTATAATGATAGATGATAAATTCAACTGGAAATATCATGTAAAAAATATACAACATAAAGTAATGAATGAATCAATGAATGAATTAATTTATTTATTTATTCCGGCAGACATATATAGCAACACTTCATCACTCTTTGTAATTTGACAGACATGCAACGGCACAAAAGGGACACAGGAAAAAAGCAAGAATGCTTATCCATGTCCCACCCCTAATTTACATTCAATTTATATGTTGGTTATATAGTCCAAGTTTCAACAGCAGATTTGATGGATGCATGAATTTCAGAACAAGAAGAACATATGCTGGAAAACACTTTGTCAACAGCATTGAGCGACCATGAGATTAGCTCCACTTTGCCTGGGTATCTTTTGTCTTCTGACGCCTTGTCTGGTGTGTTATGTCCCTTATTTTGCACCTGTGTCCCACAGTTGAGATGGTCCAAACAACTAGTCATGTTTTTGATAGTTTCCCAACAACAAATTTTTTACCGCAAGGTTGAACACTCTTAGGCTAGAAGACAGTTGAATTTCTCCGCTCACATTGTCCCACATGTTCACCCCCGCTATAGATAACGTTTGAGCCTTGAATGTGGAATTCACCATGATATGTTTGAATTTCAGGACACCCCTGAGTTCATTTGTAGCAAGTAACACGTCAATAATGAATAAAGCAAAACATGTTCTAGACCAAAAATCACTTCATATTCTCTACTGCTCACTAGTGTTACATATCTGAGTTATTGTGTAGAAATATGGGGAAATAACTACAAAAGTACACTTCATTCATTGACAGTGTTACAAAAAAGATCAGTTAGAATAATTCATAATGTTGGATATGGAGAACATACAAACCCTTTATTTATTGAATCAAAATTACTGAAATTCCACGACATAGTGAATTTGCAAACAGCTAAAATGATACACAAAGCAAACTATAACCTGCTACCCAAGAATATACACCAATTCTTCTCAACAAAAGAGGAGAAATATAATCTTAGAGAAAAATGTAATTTAAAACATTTTAAGACCTTCAGTATATCAGTATGTGGAATTAAATGATGGAATGGATTAAGCAAAGAAATCAAACAATGTACTAATATGATCCACTTCAAGAAACTCTTCAAACTTAAAGTGTTATACAAAGTACAAAGAAGAAGAACCATGATAAACATTCTGAATTTATCTCATCCATCCATTCATTTTCTAGATAATCTTACTCATCTCACCATATGAAATATAACTTACTTCACCAATTATTATTTATTTATCTATTTTTATTGTTATTACGGTAACACTTTAGTATGGGGAACATATGAACCATGAATTAGTTGCTTATTAACATAGGGTTAGGGTTAGGGTTGGGGTTGGGGTTGAGGTTGGGGTTAGGGTTAGGGGAGACTCTTAGTTAATGGCTAGTAAGCCATTAACTAAGAGTTATATAGTTGTATAATAAGGCCATGCAGAATAAGGCATTAATAAGTACTTAATAATGACTAATTAACAGCCAATATGTTACTAATTTGCATGTTAATAAGCAACTAATTAATGGTTCATATGGTCCCCATACTAAAGTGTTACTGTTATTACTTATGGAGTAGTTTGTGATTAAATTGAGCACAGGAAGTGAACAAAAGTTTTAGCAACTGCTATGTAAAGGAAAAGGGGTAGGATTAAATAAGCTCTGCTTCTTCCTACTCCTTTTCGAACATGTTGAATTGAGAAACTGGAAAGTGTGATGCATCATGTTGTATGCATGCATGTGTGATGTATCATGTTGTATGCATGCATGTGTGATGCATCATGTTGTATGCATGCATGTGTGATGCATCATGTTGTATGCATGCATGTGTGATGCATCATGTTGTATGCATGCATGTGTGATGTATCATGTTGTATGCATGCATGTGTGATGTATCATGTTGTATGATAAATAAATGATAAATGGGTTATACTTGTATAGCGCTTTTCTACCTTCAAGGTACTCAAAGCGCTTTGACACTATTTTCACATTCACCCATTCACACACTGATGGAGGGAGCTGCCATGCAAGGCGCTAACCAGCAGCCATCAGAGGCAAAGGGTGAAGTGTCTTGCCCAAGGACACAACGGATGTGACTAGGATGGTAGAAGGTGGGGATTGAACCCCAGTAACCAGCAACCCTCCGATTGCTGGCACGGCCACTCTATCAACTTCGCCACGCCGTCCCTGCATGCATGTGTGATGTATCATGTTGTATGCATGCATGTGTGATGCATCATGTTGTATGCATGCATGTGTGATGTATCATGTTGTATGCATGCATGTGTGATGTATCATGTTGTATGCATGCGTGTGTGATGTATCATGTTGTATGCATGCATGTGTGTATGCATGCATGTGTGATGCATCATGTTGTATGCATGCATGTGTGATGCATCATGTTGTATGCATGCATGTGTGATGCATCATGTTGCATGCATGAATGTGTGATGTATCATGTTGTATGCATGCATGTGTGATGCATCATGTTGTATGCATGCATGTGTGATGCATCATGTTGTATGCATGCATGTGTGATGCATCATGTTGTATGCATGCATGTGTGATGCATCATGTTGTATGCATGTATGTGTGATGCATCATGTTGTATGCATGCATGTGTGATGTATCATGTTGTATGCATGCATGTGTGTATGCATGCATGTGTGATGCATCATGTTGTATGCATGCATGTGTGATGCATCATATTGTATGCATGCATGTGTGATGTATCATGTTGTATGCATGCATGTGTGATGTATCATGTTGTATGGATGCATGTGTGATGCATCATGTTGTATGCATGCATGTGTGATGCATCATATTGTATGCATGCATGTGTGATGTATCATGTTTTATGCATGCATGTGTGATGCATCATGTTGTATGCATGCATGTGTGATGCATCATGTTGTATGCATGCATGTGTGATGCATCATGTTGTATGCATGTATGTGTGATGCATCATGTTGTATGCATGCATGTGTGATGTATCATGTTGTATGCATGCATGTGTGATGTATCATGTTGTATGCATGCATGTGTGATGCATCATGTTGTATGCATGCATGTGTGATGCATCATGTTGTATGCATGTATGTGTGATGCATCATGTTGTATGCATGCATGTGTGATGCATCATGTTGTATGCATGCATGTGTGATGCATCATGTTGTATGCATGTATGTGTGATGCATCATGTTGTATGCATGCATGTGTGATGTATCATCTTGTATGCATGCATGTGTGTATGCATGCATGTGTGATGCATCATGTTGTATGCATGCATGTGTGATGCATCATGTTGTATGCATGCATGTGTGATGCATCATGTTGTATGCATGCATGTGTGATGCATCATTTTGTATGCATGTATGTGTGATGCATCATGTTGTATGCATGCATGTGTGATGTATCATGTTGTATGCATGCATGTGTGATGTATCATGTTGTATGCATGCATGTGTGATGTATCATGTTTTATGCATGCATGTGTGATGCATCATGTTGTATGCATGCATGTGTGATGCATCATGTTGTATGCATGCATGTGTGATGCATCATGTTATATGCATGCATGTGTGATGCATCATGTTGTATGCATGCATGTGTGATGCATCATGTTGTATGCATGCATGTGTGATGTATCATGTTGTATGCATGCATGTGTGTATGCATGCATGTGTGATGCATCATGTTGTATGCATGCATGTGTGATGCATCATATTGTATGCATGCATGTGTGATGTATCATGTTGTATGCATGCATGTGTGATGTATCATGTTGTATGCATGCATGTGTGATGTATCATGTTGTATGCATGCATGTGTGATGCATCATGTTGTATGCATGTATGTGTGATGCATCATCTTGTATGCATGCATGTGTGATGTATCATGTTGTATGCATGCATGTGTGATGCATCATGTTGTATGCATGTATGTGTGATGCATCATGTTGTATGCATACATGTGTAAAGCGTAACAAAAAATCGGTGTCTAAAAATACTGGAAAGTTGACATACTTTATTATTGCTTCATTATTCCACTAACATTAAAGCTTAAATCCAAGTATTGGAATTGTATGACTCAGCACTTTTTTCATTGGAACTTTGCATCTGTATTTGAACGCTTTAGATCCAAGTTCAGACTCCCAAGTGGACTTGGAGGACTTCACTCACTTTGACTTCCTGGCCAAACTGAGCAAGACCTCCGCCTCAGCCGGTCTCCCGGACCACCTCAGCCACAACGGGGCGTCCAGCGTGCACGAGGAGCTGCCGCCCGCCATGTGGTCCCCGGGCGCTCGTCATCGCTCGCCCGAGGGGGCAGGTACGCCGCCATTAGTTTTTTTTGTCCTTCAAAAATGTCCCCTTTTGATGCGTTGTCCTTGTCCAGATGGCAGAAGGAGGCAGCAGGCCTGTCCGTTCTGCCACAGGACGTACCAGCACGGCCCCTCTCTGAGGGACCACATCAAACACTGTCAGGAGAGGGCCCACGTGGTGTGTCCGTTCTGTGGGTACACTGCCCCCCACAGAGCGCAACTGGAGCAGCACCTGGCACTTCACCACCAGGTGCAAGACAAGGTGGGTGACACACAAAAGAATATATTTTCCAAATGATGGATTCTATTGATCACCTTGTAGAGCGCCATCACCTTGGAACAAGCCATGGAGAGCAGGAAGTTCAAATGTGTGCAATGTGGGAAAGCCTTCAAGTACAAACATCACCTGAAAGAACACCTGCGCATACACAGTGGTGAGGCTAAATACTCAATCATGTGGTAGGACCACTCATATTTGTACTCATTCATGGTGACTAGAAGGAACCGAGTCAAAGAAATAAGTCCACATAATACCAGAATAACTTTTGACAGTTGTGAGGAAAAAAAAAACATTTACATGAATAAAGTCATTGTCAAGTATTCTGATGAAAAAAAAGTTACAAAACCCAAAAGCGGTGAAGTTGGCACGTTGTGTAAATGGTAAATAAAAACAGAATGCATCCATCCATCCATACATTTTCTACCGATTGTCCCTTTTTGGGGTGACCATCCATTTTCTTGCAAATCCTTTTCAACTTATATGCAATTAAATAGACTGCAAATACAAGATATTTTATGTTCTTTTTTTTTTGTTGTTGCAAATAATCATGAACTTAGAATTTAATGGCACTTTTGTCTTTTACAGCAGGTCCTTAAAAACAGCAGTGAATCAGAATATATGACAGGACCACTGATGTTTATAAGGATCTGCTGTGAACAATGCTAGTCAAATATATATATATATATATATATATATATATATATATATATATATATATATATATATATATATATATATATATATATATATATATATATATATATATATATATATATATATATATATATATGTATAATATATATATATATATATTGAAATATATAATGTGTTTGGAATTTCTCCTGCAACTTTCATATAAACTTGTATTTCTTATTATATATTTTATATACAAAACCCAAAAGCAGTGAAGTTGTCACGTTGTGTAAATGGTAAATAAAAACCGAATACAATGATTTGCAGATCCTTTTCAACTTATATCCAATTGAATAGACTGCAAAGACAAGATATTTAATGTTCACACTGAGAAACTTTTTTTTTTTTGTTGCAAATAGTCATTAACTTAGACTATAATGGCAGCAACACATTGCAAAAAAGTTGTCACAGAGGCATTTTTACCACTGTGTTACATGGCCTTTCCTTTTAACAACACTCAGTAAACGTTTGGGAACTGAGGAGACCAATTTTTGAAGTGGAATTATTTCCCATTCTTGCTTGATGTACAGCTTAAGTTGTTCAACAGTCCGGGGGTCTCCGTTGTGGTATTTTAGGCTTCATAATGCACCACACATTTTCAATGGGAGACAGGTCTGGACTACAGGCAGGCCAGTCTAGTACCCGCACTCTTTCACTATGAAGCCACACTGTTGTAACACGTGGCTTGGCATTGTCTTGCTGAAATAAGCAGGGGCGTCCATGATAACGTTGCTTGGATGGCAACATATGTTCCTCCAAAACCTGTATGTACCTTTCAGCATTAATGGTGCCTTCACAGATGTGTAAGTTACCCATGTCTTGGGCACTAATACACCCCCATACCATCACACATGCTGGTTTTTACACTTTGCGCCTAGAACAATCCGGATGGTTATTTTCCTCTTTGAAGAAATAACAAGACGTCCACAGTTTCCAAAAACAATTTGAAATGTGGACTCGTCAGACCACAGAACACTTTTCCACTTTGCATGAGTCCATCTTAGATGAGCTCGGGCCCAGCAAAGCGTTTCTGGGAGTGGTTGATAAATGGCTTTCGCTTTGCATAGTAGAGTTTTAACTCTCACTTACAGATGTAGCGACAAACTGTAGTTACTGACAGTAGTTTTCTGAAGTGTTCCTGTGTTTACCAGTGTGAACATTAAATATCTTGTCTTTGCAGTCTATTCAATTGAATATAAGTAGAAAAGGATTTGCAAATCATTGCATTCTGTTTTTATTTACCTTCACACAAAGTGCCAACTGGTTTTGGGTTTCGTACAATTTAACAGGATAAGAGTTGTTGTATGATGAGATATTACAATGCATATATGCAATTTCAAAAGAATAAAGTTGTAGGAAAGTATTTAGATGAAAAAATACTACAATTTTCTAAGAATGGAGCTCTAGTATTATGAAGGAAAATGTGTATTATCAGAAAAATTACACAATTCCGACAGGATAAAAGCACAGTAAAATATTATTATGTTAGTATTAACATTAACATGTAATTAATATGTTAAAGAAGTAAACATTTTATAAGGTTTGCACTGTTGTATTAGGATAAATAACTATAGTAAATAACAAAAAACATAATAAAATGTTGTTAGATTTTTTTTTAAAGTCATATTACTATCTATGATGATCAGCAGTTGAAAAAAATAATCTTAAAATCCATCCATCCATCCATTTTCTACCGCTTATTCCCTTGGGGGTCGCGGGGGGCGCTGGAGCCTATCTCAGCTACAATCGGGCGGAAGGCGGGGTACACCCTGGACAAGTCGCCACCTCATCGCAGTAATCTTAAATTGACAAATAATAATACTAATGTGATTTTACAACAAGAGAGTTGTGGTATTGTGAGGAAAAATGTGTAAAATCAGAAAAAATACAAAATGTAAAAAAATGTAAGTCGCAGTAAAGTATTACGATAAAAAGCTTATGTTAAAGATCTACGCTAATAACAAAAATGACATAATAAAGTCGTTTTTTTAAAACATTAAAGCCATAATAATACCCGTAAAAATCTGCAGTTAATCTTTTTTGGTAATAATTACAATAAAAGGTTGTCATTTTAAATTAATACAACTGTAATATCAGTGAGAAAAAAGTCAGACTTTTAGAAAAATAATGTACTATTATGAAATAAAAAGAAAACGTTATATCACGAGAAAAAATTGCGTAATACTACATGTTTAAAATCATGACAATATGAAAAGTTTTTTATTTTCTATTTTACAGGAATAAACTTGTGGTAAACTATTCTAATAAAAAAATGGTAATTTAACACACATCAAGCTGTAATATAACGATAAAGAACTATAATGATAACAAAAATAACTAACTAATAAAGTTTTGTTTTAAAAATAATAAAGCCATAATAGTACCCATATCAATCAGCAATTGATGTGTTCTAATAAAATGACCCAAAAAACTAATAATAATACCAATAATGATGTCATTTTCCAAGGTGAGAGTTGTAGTAAAAAAAAAGTTTGCTTTGTTTACAACTAATTTTACGAAAATAATGTACATTTATGGGAACAAAAAGTTGTAATATTTCCATGTCGTTAAAATGCTTTCTTTTGTTTTATTTACCTGAATAAGTTTGGAGTTAAGTATTACTATATATGTAGTCTAACTATGTAAGGGTTGTCATTATTAAAACTGTAATATCAGCAGGTAAAAAGTCAGACTTTTAAGAAAAATATTGTACATGTTAGAGGGGAAAATATGTAATACTACATATTTAAAATCATTAAAATACACATTTCCTTTTTTAATTTTACAAGAATAAAATTGTTTTAAAATATTGCAATGCAATTGCAAAATGGTAATTGTACACAACTAGAGCTGTCATTTTATTGATGCAAGACAAAGTTTGTACAAGAATAAGGTTAAACTATTAAACTGCTCAGTGACCTTGTGGTTAGAGTGTTCGCCCTGAGATCGGTAGGTCATGAGTTCAAACCCGGGGCCGGGTCATTACCAAAGACTATAAAAATGTGACCCATTACCTCCCTGCTTGGCACTCAGCATCAAGGGTTGGAATTGGGGGTTAAATCACCAAAAATTCCCAGGCTTGACCACTGCTGCTGCTCACTGCTCCCCTCACCTCCCAGGGGGTGAACAAGGGGATGGGTCGAATGCAGAGGTTAATTTCACCACACCTAGTGTGTGTGTGACAATCATTGGTACTTTAACTTTAACTATTATGAGAAAAAAAGGTCATAACAATTCATAAAAAGTCACAATTTTCACAAAGTTTTATAGTAAATAATTGATCATTTTAGAAGAGTAGAGATTTCTGGAAAAAAATTAAGTCGTAATAATGTTAAAAAAAAAAAAACTTTAAAAGAGTCCAACTCTAACAGGACACAAGTAATACAAAGATATGAGACTAAAAGTTATGATTATCTTCAATATATAATTATTTGGTAACACTTTAGTATGGGGAACATATTTACTAATTTGCATGTTAATAAGCAACTAATTCATGGTGAATGAACACATTCTAAGTAACAAAGATTTAATTTAGAGTTATTTGGACACTAGGGTAACATATAAGGGTTAGGGTTAGGGTTACCAATAAGCAATAATTCTGATGTTATTGAGGGAAAACTCTTAGTTAATGGCTTACTGGTTGTATAATAAGGCCATGCAGAATAAGGCATTAATAAGTACTTAATAATGACTATTTAAGAGCCAATATGTTACTAATTTGCATGTTAATAAGAAACTAATTAATGGTGAATATGTTCCCCATACTAAAGTGTTACCATTTATTAATGTATACTTAGGAATAATTCATATAAGGAAACAACGTTTCTAATGTCTGTCATCTTTCAGGAGAGAAACCATACGAGTGCTCCAACTGCAAGAAGCGTTTCTCCCACTCGGGCTCCTACAGCTCCCACCTGAGCAGCAAGAAGTGTTTCAGCAGCGGCGGAAGCTCAGGAGTCGCGGGCGGTGCGTTCAATGAACATCCGTACTTTCCGCCGTCTCCGTCCGCGGGGAGGGACAGAAGCACCAGAGGTTCTCCTCTGACTCCGCAAGCCCAGGAGAACAGCAGACGACCTGAGGAGCAGAAGCGGTTTTCGGACCCGCCTCCTCTGTGCGACCCCTCGGCCGAGCTCTCCCTGAGGGCCAGCATCTTGAAAGGAACCCTGCTGCCGTACCTCCAGTCCAGCTCCAGGTTTGAGCACATGCTGCAGGAGATGCTGCACAGGGAGGTGAGCAAGTACCAGGACTCGGACACGGCGGAGGGCGTGACGTGTAGCTCCTGCTCGCAGGTGTTCCCCAACGTGGTGGTTCTCCTGCAGCACGAGCGCTACCTGTGTAAGGTGAACCGGGAAAGTAAAGGCGAAGGAAGGCAGTCACCCGCCGCGCAGAAGTGGCCTTCAGGACCTCAGCGTTCACCTCAAGGAAGCCCCAAACATGCCTCAGAGGTGTCCTCACCTCACAGGAGAAGACTTCTGTCTCTGGGTCCTCATGCAGGCCTGGATCTCGGCCTCCGTCCGTCTCGGGAACTATCCTCGCCTCAGAACGAGCCTCTGGACCTCTCCGTGCAGAAGCGAGCGCGGCACGACGCCAGACGCGTCAACGGCACGTCCTCCAAGCGAGACCGGACGGAGGAGCGCAGGCGGCAGAGTCCCGCGCAACTTCCGGAACATTCCCCGCACCCCGTCTACCGGGCGCCAGTCTTCCCGCCGTCTTTGTACAGCGGCTTCCCCTTCTTCAACCAATCGGCTTTGAGCTTCGCAGGACACGACGCCATCGCCCCGCTCCCCTTTAGCCCCGGATTCTTGTCGCCCTTGACCTACGTGGTGGACGGCGAATCAGACGCCACGCTGAAGAAGCTCCATCAGGAGAGACAAGCACTCATGGTGAGCACGCTTTCTGCCGACTCGGCAAAAACTTACACTCAGCAAGATTAGGATAGGACAGACTTAGAGTGTCCGCCCTGAGATCGGTAGGTCGTGAGTTCAAACCCGAGTCATACCAAAGACTATAAAAATGGGACCCATTACCTCCCTGCTTGGCACTCAGCATCAAGGGTTGGAATTGGGGGTTAAATCACCAAAAATGATTCCCGGGCGCGGCCACCGCTGCTGCTCACTGCTCCCCTCACCTCCCAGGGGATGAATAAGGATATTGGAAACACAACAAGTCCACACAAATAAGGAAACAAACACATGAAAACAAACATCAAAGTGAATTGAAGTGAATGATATTTATTAGAGATGCTTTAAAATGTAATATCGAAAATTATCGTTTTTTTAATTATCTGTATCGGTTGTTTTGTTTTTTTCGTTTTTAAAAAAAAATTAAATCAACATAAAAAACACAAGATACACTTACAATTAGTACACCAACCCAAAAAACCTCCCTCCCCCATTTACACTCATTCACACAAAAGGGTTGTTTCTTTCTGTTATTAATATTCTGGTTCCTACATTATATATCAATATATATCAATACAGTCTGCAAGGGATACAGTCCGTAAGCACACATGATTGTGCGTGCTGCTGGTCCACTAATGGTACTAACCTTTCACAGTTAATTTTACTAATTTTCATTAATTACTAGTTTCTATGTAACTGTTTTTATATTGTTTTACTTTTTTTATTCTAGAAAATGTTTTTAATTCATTTATCTTATTTTATTTTATTTTTTTAAAAAGGACCTTATCTTCACCATACCTGGTTGTCCAAATTAGGCATAATAATGTGTTAATTCCACGACTGTATTTATCGGTATCGGTTGATATCGGTATCGGTTGATATCGATACCGGTAATTAAAGAGTTGGACAATATCGGAATATCGGATATCGGCAAAAAGCCATTATCGTACATCCCTAATATTTATATAGTGCTTTTCTCTAGTGACTCAAAGCGCTTTTACATAGTGAAACCCAATATCTAAGTTACATTTAAACCACTGGGAGCAGGTGGGTAAAATGTCTTGCCCAAGGACACAACGGTAGAGACTAGGAATGGCGGAAGCGGGGATCAAACCCGGAACCCTCAAGTTGCTGGCATGTCCACTCTACCAACCGAGCAATACCGCCCCACGTAGGACACAAAAGACGTTAAAACGGCGTGGGCACAATTGGGACCCGAGGGTTCCTGGTTCGATCCCAACCGTCTACCAACCTCGTCACGTCCGTTGTGTCCTTGAGCAGGACACTTCACCCTTGCTCCCGATGGGTGGTGGTTCGGACCTTGCATGGCAGCTCCCGCCATCAGTGTGTGAATGTGTGTGTGAATGGGTGAATGTGGAAATAGTGTCAAAGCGCTTTGAAGGTAGAAAAGCGCTATACAAGTATAACCCATTTACCATTTTACCATTAAAAAGAGAACACAGCTGATGTGACCAGCGGCGCCGTTTCTACATACAGCTGCAAAAGTAAAACACAACAAAAACAAATAGCAATAAATAATACATATGATTGCATCATGCACAGACAAACAACAACAAAAAACAATTCATGGTAACACTTTAGTATGGGGAACATATGAACCATTCATTAGTTGCTTATTAACATAGGGTTAGGGTCAGGGTTAGGGTTGGGGTTGGGGTTAGGTTAAGGGTTTGGTGTAGGGTAAGGGTTAGGGGTAGGCTTAGGGTTAGCTCTTTTTGTTTGTTAATCTTTACCGTAGCTTCCATGGGCACCATTTCATATTTTCCTATATTGGCTTGATTTTGGAAATAAAACAGCTTTCTTACCCGCACACTGCTTCCTGACGTCCATCTGCATCTTGGGGAACCGACATGACACACACAAGCGAGGAACACACATTGTCGGACGTGCGCTGCTATGGAAACGGAAATAAACGCGCCAAAGAATTAGTTCCGGCATTGATTAAAAGGACCAAAATATCGTAAACATTGAACATATTACATATTGTTATGAAGATTTCTGTTACTACTTTATATATAAATATACTTGCAGTGTGTATATAAAACCCAAAGGGTTCAATATGATGTGGGTCCACCTTTTGCAGCTATTACAGCTTCAACTCTTCTGGGAAGGCTGTCCACAAGGTTGCGGAATGTCTTTATAGGAATTTTCGACCATTTTTGCAAAAGCGCATTGGTGAGGTCACACACTGATGTTGGTGGAGAAGGCCTGGCTCTCAGTCTCTGTTCTAATTCATCCCAAAGGTGTTCTATCAGGTTCAGGTCAGGACTCTGTGCAGGCCAGTCAAGTTCATCCACACCAGACTCTGTCATGCATGTTTATGGACCTTGCTTTGTGCACTGGTGCACAGTCATGTTGGAAGAGGAAGGGGCCCGCTCCAAACTGTTCCCACAAGGTTGGGAGCATGGAAATGTCCAAAATGTTTTGGTATCCTGGAGCATTCAAAGTTCCTTTCACTGGAACTAAGGGGCCAAGCCCAACTCCTGAAAAACAACCCCACACCATAATTCCTCCGCTGACCCCTCTCTGTCAGTTTACGTGGCCTACCACTTGGTGGCTGAGTTGCTGTTGTTCCCAAACTCTTCCATTTTCTTAAAATAAAGCTAAAGTTTATCAGTTTGAACATCAAATATGTTGTCTTCGTAGCATATTCAACTGAATATGGGTTGAAAATGATTTGCAAATCATTGTATTCCGTTTATATTTACATCTAACACAATATCCTAACTCGTATGGAAACGGGGTTTGTACATAAACGACATGTCATCAGCATGCGACTGTGAATTGTTTTTGTTTGCGGATGACTCGGCCCGGCTGGTATCCGGCAAGGACAAGTCACAGGTGGAGAAAATCCTCAGTGCTGAACTCTGTAGAACTTGCACCTGGCTCGTTGACAACAAGCTATCCATACACTTGGGTAAAACGGAATCCATCCTGTTTGGGTCCCACATCAAACTTAATCATATTTATTTTATATTGTTTTTTATATTGGTTTTATGTGTATTTATTTTTTGTTTTTATTCAGTCATTGGTGGAGCTAAGGATAATATTTGAATATTGTTTTTAATATTGTTGTGCAGCACTTTGGAAACATTTTGTTCTTTAAATGTGCTATATAAATAAAGTGGATTGGATTGGATTGGATTAAGAAAGTCAATGACTTCACCATAAAAGTGGGTGACATTGTTATCACCAGGAAAGATGAGGTCACCTACCTAGGTTCCATTCTAGAGGCTAATCTTTCCTGTGATAAAATGGCAACCAAGGTAATCAAAAAGGTCAACCAACGAACAAGATTTCTCTATAGAATCTCCTCTCTGGTCAACAAAAGCAACATGAAGATTCTAGCGGGAACTCTCGTTCAACCCTTTTTCGATTACGCATGCACCTCCTGGTACCCTAGCACCTCCAAAACCCACAAATCTAAACTACAAACATCCCAGAACAAGCTAGTCAGGTTACTTCTAGACCTCCACCCCAGATTCCACCTCACTCCTACACACTTCTCCAAAGTGGGCTGGCTCAGGGTGGAGGACAGAGTAAAACAACTTGCACTGAGCCTAGTCTATAAAATCCGCTACACCTCCCTGATACCGAAGTACATGTCAAACTGCTTCCTTAACGTAAATGACCGCCATAACCACAACACCAGGGGGAGCTCCACTAACCACGTTAAACCCACATTCTGATCTAACAAAGGTCTTAACTCATTCTCCTTCTATGTGACATCAATATGGAATGCA
Source organism: Entelurus aequoreus (assembly GCF_033978785.1). Lineage (NCBI taxonomy): Eukaryota > Metazoa > Chordata > Actinopteri > Syngnathiformes > Syngnathidae > Entelurus > Entelurus aequoreus. Next base: position 8,959,996 of record NC_084756.1, on the reverse strand, counting down.
CTCCCAACAGGTGTAAAATAAAGGGCATCTCTATCCTCCTTCAAAACCGCACTAAAAGAACACCTCCAGGCAACGTCAACCCTAAACTAACAAACTTCCTTTCACATCCTACCTCCCCGGATTGTAAATAATCAAATGTAGAAACTTATTCTTATGCTCTCTGATCTCTCTATCTATGTCCACTACTTGCCAAGTCAGTCCTACACTGTTCCAATGTCCATTTCTCTGATGATGCAATTGTTGATGACTGAAGTGTTGATACCAACCAAACCCCCCCCCCCCCCCCTCACCCCCAACCCACCCTCCACACCCCGGATTGTAAATAATGTAAATAATTTAATGTTTTGATTGATTGATTGAGACTTTTATTAGTAGGTTGCACAGTGAAGTACATATTCCGTACAACTGACCACTAAATGGTAACACCCGAATAAGTTTTATTGCGGTTTTGAAGGAGGATAGAGATGCCCTTTCTTTTATACCTGTTGGGAGGGCATCCCACATTGATGTGGCATAGAAAGAGAATGAGTTATGACCTTTGTTAGTTCGGAATTTGGGTTTAACGTGGTTAGTGGAGCTCCCCCTGGTGTTGTGATTATGGCGGTCATTTACGTTAAGGAAGTAGTTTGACATGTACTTCGGTATCAGGGAGGTGTAGTGGATTTTATAGACTACGCTCAGTGCTAGTTGTTTAACTCTGTCCTCCACCTTGAGCCAGCCCACTTTAGAGAAGTGGGTAGGAGTGAGGTGGGATCTGGGGTGGAGGTCTAGCAGTAACCTGACTAGCTTGTTCTGAGATGTTTGGAGTTTAGATTTGAGGGTTTTGGAGGTGCTAGGGTACCAGGAGGTGCATGCGTAATCGAAAAAGGGTTGAACGAGAGTTCCCGCCAGAATCCTCAAGGTGCTTTTGTTGACCAGAGAGGAGATTCTGTAGAGAAATCTCGTTCGTTGGTTAACCTTTTTGATTACCTTGGTTGCCATTTTATCACAGGAAAGGTTAGCCTCTAGAATAGAACCTAGGTAGGTGACCTCATCTTTCCTGGTGATAACAATGTCACCCACTTTTATGGTGAAGTCATTGACTTTCTTGAGGTTGATGTGGGACCCAAACAGGATGGATTCTGTGTTACCCAAGTGTATGGATAGCTAGTTGTCAGCGAGCCAGGTGCAAGTTCTACAGAGCTCAGCACTGAGGATTTTCTCCACCTGTGACTTGTCCTTGCCGGATACCAGCAAGGCAGAGTCATCCGCAAACAAAAACAATTCACAGTCGCATGCCGATGACATGTCGTTTATGTATATTAGGAACAGTAAAGGTTCCAATATACTGCCTTGGGGGACTCCACAGCTCACCGAGAGGGGGGGGGGGGGACACGGTGCCGTTCACCTCTACCACCTGCTCCCTCCCCTCCAAGTAAGATTGCATCCAGCTCCATGAGGTTTTGTTAAATCCGATTGCTCTGAGCTTATCCAACAGTATAGCGTGGTTAACGGTGTCAAAGGCCTTCTGAAGGTCCAGCATGACCATGCCGCAGTATTTGCCCGCGTCCACCTCATGTTTGATGTGGTCGGTCAGATAGAGAAGGCATGTGTCAGTGGAGTGGTTAGTTCTGAAGCCGGATTGGAATTTGTACATGAGTTTATTAGTGGCAAGGTAACTATCGACCTGTTCATAAACAATTTTTTCCATTACTTTCAAAATGAAACTGAGAATAGAAACAGGTCGGTAGTTGCCAGGTTCCAATTTGCTCCCTTTTTTAAAGAGGGTAGTTACTCTTGCAATCTTAAAATCCTTTGGTACTTGGCCTTGTGTAATTGATAGGTTTATTATGTGCGTGATGATCGGGGCAATGATGGAGGCAGAGTCCCTGAGGAATCTGGAGGGAATATTATCAAGGCCGGTGGCCTTGTTAGGGTGGAGCGTGCTCAATTTTTTAAACACCTCATCAGCTGTGACCATTTCTAATTTGAAATCATCGTTGGATACTCCTAGCTTTCTGTAGAAGGCTTTAATGTTCCTGGGGGTCATCATTGACGAATACCTCAATTTCAAATGTCACATTGGCCATCTGTTAAACAAATTATCTAAATATGTTGGCCTGTTCTTTCACCTTCGTCATTATCTTCCTCTGTATGCTCTACTTACTCTATATAAAACTCTCTTTGAACCACATCTAAACTACTGTAATGTCATCTGGTGTAACACCTTCCCTACCTACCTTCACAAATTAGAATCTATGCAAAAGAAAATCATACGGGCCCTATCATGGTCCAAGTTTAATGCCCCCACTCGACATCTATTTCATAAATATAATCTCTTAAGACTGACAGAATTCAATATTTATCAAAATGCTTGTTTAACCTATCAAGTCATTCACAGGCTGAATCCTAGGCTCTGTAGCTTGGTTCCTATCTACCATCCCCAGCATGCCCACAACACTCGTAACTTAGATCTGATATCAGGTAAACATTGTCTACTGGCTTGTACCGATCGAAGTGTTGTATGCAGGGGACCTAAGATTTGGAACCGGCTTAATGAGAGCCTTAAGATACGGTATCCATTCTCCAACTTCAAAAAGAAACTGAAAACTTACCTATTAACCACCTATCTCTAATGCCTCATGTGGGGTTGACTACTGTTGGGTTTTGCATGGTCGAATGAATGTATGTGTGTATGTGTATGCGTGCTTTAGTACTATTATCTTGTGTTTATCCATAGCGTTGTTGTTTTTTGTTTGTTTTTTTTGTTTGTTGTTGTAGTGCTTGCTACCATTTTTCATCATTCCATATATAAACTGTCCTCTGGACCCCCTGTCAAAAGCTTCTTCTAGCTTATCTGGGGGACCCTTTCACTTACCAATATCTTTAAATGATATGGTATTGTGAATAAACTTGAACTTGAAACATGTGTTCTACACCAAAGCGACCAGAGTGGTGGGACAGCTTGTTGACAAGAGTTGCGGCTATGCTGGTGAAAAAGATGTTAAGTCTGCTAGCTACCTCCATTTTGTCTGTAATGAGGGAGTCACCCTCCTTGATGCTGATGTTGGTGAGTCTTGTTTTAAGTTTCTGGCTGCAACCAGGAAGCTGGTTGTTGAGAATTTTCCAGAGCTCACGTGGCTTATTTGTGTTTTCCTCTATTTTGTCGTTAATGTAATTTTTTTTTAAGGATTTAGTCAGGTTGGTTGACTTATTTCTTAATTTATTGCATTGCTTTTTGAGAGTTGAAAGGAGTAATTTGAGGTTGATATTATTGGGTTGTTTATCTACTTCTGTTTTGCATTTTTGGTATTCAGAGTATTTCCTGTCTCTGTCTTTTATGGCAGCTAATAGGTCCGGATTCATCCATGGTTCCGAGCGGGCTTTGATCCTGACTGTTTTCACGGGAGCCATGTCATTTAGTATCTTTAGGAACGCCGCTTTGAAGCGATCCCAAGCAACATCGACCAGGTTGCTCGCGAGCACAGGGGACCAGTCCCACTCATCTAATTTTAAATTGAAATTGTCATTGGAGTATTTTTTGAGGGATCTGGATTGGGCTGTTATGTGGCCATTGGCTTTAGGTTTAGCTATTTTGCGGGTGCAGAAGGTTAGATAGTGGTCGCTAAGACCACAGATCATGACCCCACTATTTTTTATTTTAGGCCGGTCTGAAGTGAGAATGAGATCTATGGTTGATTGGGTGGAATCACACACCCTTGTAGGTAGCGCTATTAGCTGGGAAAGACCGTGCAGATTACAAAACTTGCTGAAGGATCTGAAGACAGGCGCATCTTTGCGTTGAATATCTGTGTTCAGATCCCCAGTTATAGTTTTCTCCACGTTGTCTGTCCCCGCCAAGCATTCTTCCAAAACCCCATAGAAATCACTCTGATTAGGGGGTCTATAAACAGTCCCTATTAGTACCAGCTTAGCGTTTTTAAATTAGATTTCCGCCCACACAGATTCCAGGTCATTGTGGTTAAGATCAGTGCGAGTTATGTATTTAATATCCTGGTGAATATACATACAAACGCCCCCACCGTGTTCATTCCTATCCTTTCTGAAAACCGAAAAGTTTTGTATTTCTATCTCTGAGTCAGAAATACTTTGATCAAATTTGGTTTCAGAGAAACACAAGATTTTTACCTTCGTGTTGAGGAACATTTCTCTGATTTGGTCGAGTTTGGCTCCAGAGAGGCTGTTCACATTAAGGTGGATGATGTGTAGTCCACTGGAACCAAAAAGGGCATCAGAGTCCGCTGTGTTGTGGTACTGACCAGAAAAGTTGTTGGTTATTATTGCTGTTGAAGTTGAAGAACAGAAGGAAGAGAAAGGAGAGAAAGAGAGAGGCATATTGTTCTTCCTCCAGGTGAAGGGGGAGGGAGTGGGAGGGGGAGGGGCGGAGTTGGAGAGGGGGAGAGGGGGAGGCCAGGTAGGGTTGCTGGGGGTGGATTTCCTTTTGGCGGGCTTTTTTGAAGACAAAGAGAACAACGAAAATGTTTTTGTAAAGGCGCCTCTAAATCCAGTGTATGCCGCGTCCTCGACCGTCATGGACCGGGGAGAGGCCGCGTGGACCCCCGCCATCTCGTACAGTTCCCCGCAATCACCGATGGCTGGGTCGCCGTCCACCGCCGCCGCGTCGTTCACCGCCGCTGAGTCGCTGCCTTCTCTGATGACCGGGTCGTCCTCCAACGCCGCCGCCGAGCCTCCGACCGTGTCGATGAACGGGGCGAAGTCGTCCGCCGAGCCTCCGACCGTGTCGATGAACGGGGCGAAGTCGTCCGCCGAGCCGCCGACCGTGTCGATGAACGGGGCGAAGTCCTCCGCCGAGCCGCCGACCGCTGGAGCACAGGTGAGCTTGAGCTGAGATGAGCCGGTAGCTGAGTTAGCTTCGATGGCGACGCTAGCAGTAGCATTGCTAGTCTTCGCCAGTTGGGACAACATTAACCGTGTTGTTGCAGGTCCAGGGTTGAGTTCAGTGTCTCCTGATAGTAGAAGTAATAGTAGTATTATTGACTTTCTGTCTATCCTTCCAGTCAGGGGCATGTTTCTTCTGCCTCGATGTGCAGTCAAGCATGATGCTAACACGTTAGCTCCAAAGCCAAGGTGCTTCGCCGATGTATTGTCGTGGAGATAAAAGTCACTGTGTATGTCCATTTCGCGTTCTTGACTCTCATTTTCAAGAGGTTGAAGTATCCGAGGAGGTTTAAAATATAAATCCGTGATCCACAGTACAAAAAGGAGGAAGTGTGGGATAATCCGAGCAGTTGTTTGAATTCCCGATCGGGAGCGAAAGAGGGTGACGGATTGAATGTGTATATACTCTGATGATTATCTTGTGTGATGACTGTATTATGATGATAGTATATATCTGATAGTATATATCTTTATCATGAATCAATTTAAGTGGACCCCGACTTAAACAAGTTGAAAAACTTATTCGGGTGTTACCATTTAGTGGTCAATTGTACGGAATATGTACTGTACTGTGCAATCTACTAATAAAAGTTTCAATCAATTAAAAAAAACAACCTCCGCCATCGACTGACACACCCTCCGCCATCGACCGGTAGCTCGCCATTGAGGTAATGGGCACCCCTGGTTTAGAGGGCTTTGAAGGCTACAACGATAACTCCCATTAGTCGAATCTTCCAAACGTTTTTATCAGCTTTAAAACCCCAAAATGTTTGTGAATGATAGGCAACATTTCATAAAAAGTGCAGTTCCATTTTAAAGCAAAGCAACTAGCTGACAGTTCCTACACTATATTGCCAAAAGTATTTGGCCACCCATCCAAATGATGAGAATCAGGTGTCCTAATCAATGTTCCCTCTAATTTTCCATTTGCGTGAGCAAACGCAAAAACTCCTTGAGCCTTCAGTGGAGCACATGTGAGCGACGTCACACTGTGGCCACACCAGCAGCACACCTGTCCCAAACCTGACTAAATAACAAGTTAAATGTTTGATTATTATAATCAAATGACAGCAGTCATTTCCATGGGATTATTTTGTAATATAAGTGTTTTGGCCCACTTACAATGACAGTAAGACAACAATTGTTTTTCATGAGCTGTGTACTAGTATTGTATGTCTGGGTGGGGGTCCTGCTTTGGAAATAATTTGTACCCCTTTCCGATATTGCATTTAGTTCCCTCTAAAACATTCACATGTTGCACAATGAGATGTAAACATGGGATCATGTATACATTCCTGTCACTGTCTGTTTATAAAATATATCTTTATTAGTATTTCTCTAAAGGCCTACTGAAAGCCACTACTACCGACCACGCAGTCTGATAGTTTATATATCAATGATGAAATCTTAACATTGCAACACATGCCAATACGGCCGGGTTAACTTATAAAGTGCAATTTTAAATTTCCCGGGAAACTTCCGGCTGAAAACGTCTATGTATGATGACGTATGCGTGTGACGTCAATGGTTGAACCGGAAGTATTCGGACACATTGTATCACAATACAAACAGCTCTGTTTTCATCGCAAAATTCCACAGTATTCTGGACATCTGTGTTGGTGAATCTTTTGCAATTTGTTCAATGAACAATGGAGACTGCAAAGAAGAAAGCTGTAGGTGGGATCGGTGTATTAGCGGCTGGCTACAGCAGCACAATCAGGAGGACTTTGACTTGGATAGCAGACGAGCTACCGTGACTTCAGCTTTGGCTTCCAAACATTTGATCGCTTGCCCGTACGTGCGTGGCGCTATGTGCATGTCACGTACGTAACTATGGGGAGATATAGGTTTCTTGCCGACTCTGATGGCGGCCGGGGTGTCGTCGAAAGCTACAACGCCTGCCGCCGCGCCGCTGTCCTCACCTTGACTTCCTCCGTCTCCGGGCCGCCGACCGCACCGATCATCGTGGTGAAGTCTTTCGTCGCGCCGTCGATCGCTGGAACGCAGGTGAGCACGGGTCGTGATGAGCAGATGAGAACTGGCATAGGTGGAGAGCTAATGTTTTTAGCATAGCTCTGTCGAGGTCCCGTAGCTAAGTTAGCTTCAATGGCGTAGTTAGCAACAGCATTGCTAGGCTTCGCCAGGCGGTACAGCATTAACCGTGTGGTTACAGGTCCAGTGTTTGGTAGTATGGTTGATCTGCTGTCTATCCTTCCAGTCAGGGGCTTATTTCTTTTGTTTCTATCTGCATTTAAGCACAATGCTATCACGTTAGCTCCGTAGCTAAAGTGCTTCGCCGATGTATTGTTGTGGAGATAAAAGTCACTGTAAATGTCCATTTCGCGTTCTCAACTCTCATTTTCAAGAGGATATAGTATCCGAGGTGGTTTAAAATACCAATCACAATAGAAAAAGGAGAAAGTGTGGAATCCAATGAGCCCTTTTACCTAAGTTACGGTCAGAGCGAAAAAAGATACGTCCTGCACTGCACTCTAATCCTTCACTCTCACGTTCCTCATCCACAAATCGTCGCTTTCTCAGTCCGAATCGCTCTCGCTGCTGGTGTAAACAATGGGGAAATGTGAGGAGCCTTTCGACCTGTGACGTCACGCTTCTTCCGGTACAGGCAAGGCTTTTTTTTATCAACGACCAAAACTTTATCATCGATGTTCTCTACTAAATCCTTTCAGCAAAAATATGGCAATATCGCGAAATGATCAAGTATGACACATAGAAGGGATCTGCTATCCCCGTTTAAATAAGAAAATTTCATTTCAGTAGGCCTTTAAGATAATATAATTTCATGGTTAATATTTATAAATTAAGATTAAATTTTAAAAACTTTTTTTTAAATTTTTCACTAAAGAAGGGTTCGGTGAATGCGCATATAAAACTGGTGGGGTTCAGTACCTCCAACAAGGTTAAGAACCACTGGTTTAATATCTTACCTGAATTTGGCGTTTTTCCTACTGGGGGCAGGGTATTATGCTCGTTTTCCTTTTCTCTCTGTCCAGTCGTGAAATTCCCTTGTTCCTATATATTCCAAAGTCAACTGTCGGCTTTTTTATAAGAAAATGGAAGAGTTTGGGAACAACAGCAACTCAGCCACCAAGTGGTAGGCCATGTAAACTGACAGAGAGGGGTCAGCGGATGCTGAAGCGCATAGTGCAAATACTTTCTGCACAGTCAGTCTCTACAGAGCTCCAAACTTCATGTGACCTTCCAATTAGCCCACATACAGTACGCAGAGAGCTTCATGGAATGGGTTTCCATGGCCGAGCAGCTGCATCTAAGCCATACATCACCAAGTCCAATGCAAAGCGTGGGATGCAGTGGTGTAAAGCACGTCGCCACTGGACTCTAGAGCAGTGGAGACGCCTTCTCTGGAGTGATGAATCACACTTTTCCATCTGGCAATCTGATGGACCAGTCTGGGTTTGGAGGTTGCCAGGAGAACGCTACATTTCGGACTGAATTGCACCAAGTGTGAAATTTGGTGGAGGAGGATTTATGGGGTGGGGTTGTATTTCAGGAGTTGGGCTTGGCCCCTTAGTTCTAGTGAAAGGAACTTTGAATGCTCCAGGATACCAAAACATTTTGGCCTTCCCAGAAGAGTTAAAGCTGTAATAGCTGCAAAAGGTGGACCCACATCATATTGAACCCTATGGGTTAGGAATGGGATGGCACTTCAAGTTCATATGTGAGTCAAGGCAGGTGGCCAAATACTTTTGGCAATATAGTGTATCTCCAAACGTTCCTAAGTAGAGGAATTACTGTACAAAAACTGTATTTTTTTCCCTCCAAAAAGTGATGGTGTGAAATGCTGTGTTTCAGGGGGAAGTATTAAACCGCGGCACGCTGGACTACCTCACTCTCATGGATGAAGCCCTGGAGGGTGAGGGAGGGGCGGGGCGTAAGAGGCTGAAGAAGACGGACGAAGGGCTCTACGCCTGCGACATTTGTGAAAAAACCTTCCAGAAGAGCAGCTCCTTGCTGCGACACAAATACGAGCACACGGGTGTGTGAGCGGCGTCCTGCAACATGTGTGTGTGTGTGTGTGTGTGTGTGTGTGTGTGTGTGTGTGTGTGTGTGTGTGTGTGTGTGTGTGTGTGTGTGTGTGTGTGTGTGTGTGTGTGTGTGTGTGTGTGTGTCAGGTGTGTTAACGCGTGTGGCGTCCATCTTGCAGGCAAGCGTCCGTACGAGTGCCAGGTGTGCCAGAAGGCCTTCAAGCACAAACACCACCTGATCGAGCACAGCCGGCTGCACTCGGGAGAGAAACCCTATCAGTGCGACAAGTGCGGCAAGCGCTTCTCGCACTCGGGCTCGTACTCGCAGCACATGAACCATCGCTACGCCTACTGCAGCCGGGACCAGCAGGACCCCGACCAGGACCACAGGGACCAGCGGGACCAGGACCACGACGACCCCAATGCCGAGGACACCAGGACGCCGCGCTCCTTCCTCAGCGACGCCAGCCTGGACGCGGCTTCAGAAGCGCACAGAGAGGAGGAGGAAGATGGGAGGGATGGAGAACCTATCCCAGCTGAGGACAGCGGGGGGAGGGAGTGGGGTAGACTCCAGCAGCAGGAGCGCAATGGAGACTTAGATCAATGTCAGCTGGGTGTGGACGTGACACATCTAGCCACCATAAAAACTTGATAGACGCCAATTTATACATACTTTATATCATAGATATACTGTACATTATATATATATATATATATACATATATATATATATATATAATGTACATCATACATCAATATACTGTACATTATAAATATACATAGATATACTGTATATCATATACTGTACATTATAAATATACTGTACATCATACATAGATATACTGTATATACTATACTGTACATTATAAATATGCTGTACATCATATATAGATATACTGTATATCATACACTGTACATTATAAATATGATGTATATCATACATATATATACTGTATATGATACAATGTACATTATACATATACATAGATATACTGTATATACTATACTGTACATTATAAATATGATGCACATCATATATAGATATACTGTATATCGTACACTGTACATTATAAATATGATGTATATCATATATATATGTATATATACTGTATATGATATAATGTACATTATACATATTCATAGATATACTGTATATCATATACTGTGCATCATACATAGATATATTGTATATCATATACTGTGCATTATAAATATACTGTACATCATACATATATATACTGCATATCATATAATGTACATTATAAATATAATGTACATCATACATAGATATACTGTATATCATATATTGTACATCATATATAGATATACTGTATATCATATACTGTACATTATAAATATAATGTACATCATACATAGATATACTGTATATCATATAATATACATTATAAATATACTGTACATCATATGTAGATGTACTGTATATTATATACTGTACATCATACATAGATATACTGTATACCATGTACTGTACATGATATATGTATACACATATTGTTTATTATATATATACTGTACATCATAGATATACCGTACATAGATGTCTGCTCTATATCTGTCATGCCAAAGAAACACAACATTGAACCAAACAATATTTGATGAATTTGCGACGTTTCGTACGTTTTTCTCTGGTGCAAATAATATTAATAACAACAAGCAACTTGTGTTGTCAGTGAAACCTCCGAAGCTCAACAAAATCCATGTTTTTATCTGATATTGTACTTTAACGCCCACTGATTGTTTGCACGTACTGTAGGAAAATAGTCTGTTCCAGGGTCAAACTGTCCCTCTCATAACTTAATTGCACAAAAAAAAACAGCATTTCAAAATAAGCATGAAATACACTTGGTTTTAATTCACTTTTATCCTCGCGTTGTAAATGGGACACATGCATAATGTTGGTGATGTTTTCATTCTTTAATTAGGAAATCAATATGTGGTTATATTTGAAAAGCCATTTATCAACAACACCCAGAAACACCGCTAGCTTCGCTGGGCCTGAGCTAATATAAGATGGACTGATGCAAAATGGCAACTAAGCAACCAATTTGAGTCAGGCTGCAATTTATCGTCGTACAAGTGTGGAAATAAGTCAACCTTTTGCGTCTTTTTTTGGGGGATAATGATAAAAGGTAAACAATAACATGAAAAATACACAATATTGTACTAAGTGTCACTAAAAAGGACAATGAAGTAAAAATAAGTTGACCCTGAGTATAATAAAATGTAAAACTATATAAAAATGCAGTAGTGTTTACTAATGTAAAGAAGATGTTTCCTGGTGGCGTTAATAAAACATAAAACATATTTTTTAAATCTCAGGTTTTAACTTTAATGTGCCTTTTTTCAAAATGCTGTATTGTCATGCATAAATAAATCATATTAAATCAATATTAGGGGTGTGAATCTCTGACGACTCGATTCAGAATCGCTTCTCGATTCAAACCGATTCTTGCAATTTATTCTTTAGTATAATAATTGATAATGATACTTTTTCAAAACAGGTTACAGGTTAGAAAAAACTATTTCTGGTTGCATGGAAATTGCCTAAAAAACGTATTTTAAAAATGTATTCATATTTAAAAAATAACACAATAAAAATGTCAGTGTTTTTTTTTTTTTCATTAATTAAAAAAATATATGAATCGTGATGAATAAAAATTGCGTTTTTGGTCATATATCGATTTTTTTTCAGCACCCCAATAAATATATAATATTAAAACATAAAAATGATTTTAAAAATGTCAAAGATAAATAACTGAGGCAGATTGTCAAACACGCTTAAACTTCGCTAAAAAAAAAGTGTAAAAGGAAGTTAACCACTCCTTTTAAAAAGAACTCAAACCTTAAATACGATGTTTTTTAAAAGGTTCTTAGAACCTGATTTATTAGGATCCAAACATCACGCTGGAAACATCAATGCATCAATTGGATTTGTTTTAACCGGCCCTTTAGGTTCTCTAGCAGCTATAAAACTATAAAATGATGTTGCTGAATAGACTTAGACTTAGATTTAGACTTAGACAAACTTTAATGATCCACAAGGGAAATTGTTCCACACAGTAGCTCAGTTACAATGATGGAAAGTGTAAGGATGGAAAGGACAATGCAGGTATAAATAGACTAAATATAACGATATAAAATATAACATATATACGTAATATTTACATAATATATATACAGTATATTATATATACTGATATATTATATTATATTATATTTTTATTTAATATATACAATATATGTCAGCAGCAGCATAAAATAGACATTATAAACAAAGAGATGTAGCTAACATAGACAATACGTTGAATATTTTTTTATTTCTACCGTACAGAATGTTGAGGATTCTCGTCTGACCATCGTCTGTGGAACTGTCACTTCTGAAACCTGCTAAAATAACATGCAAACAGTGCTCGCAAAACGGTGCTGATAAATCACGATGTGTGTGCTAAATATTTATATTTGCATTTTCTCCTCCCAGATTGTGGCCGTTTTGATGATCAGCTTCAATTTTGCATATTAACGCAGACAGAGACGCACAACGGATTGCACGCCTTATTCTGCTCACTTGACAGACGCAATCCACTTTGCACACGTTTAGTAGGGCAGCTTTGCGTGTGCTATCAGGTTTGCACACATTTTAGTGCACGCACACCTCGAGTAAATCAAGCCTTTGTGTTGCAGGCGTAAGAAGGAGTTAACACTCGAATAAGACGCGATGACTTCTTCCTGTGCGTGCTCTTCTTCTCTCCCTGTTGTGTCCCCCCCAAAAAAGCCAAAGAAAAAGCATAGAAAACAGTCAGATGAAGTTTTGAAAGAAAGAAAATGTTCAAAGTGTGAGTAATTCAATTGTTGGACTTGAGAGGTTTCACTGCCGAACGTCAGCCTTCACTGCGTCACATTTGTTTGGTTTATGCTGTGAAATGAAACATGAAACTGAAATATTTCTGTCAACTCAGCGGGAAAAAAAAAAAGTTGAATATTTACTTTTGATGACTTCCTGCTAGTCAGCGTGAAAAGTGCCTCAAACTGTGAGTCATGTGATCACTAAACGTCTTCTGCTATGCAAACTCTTGTGATGGTCACACACACACACACACACACACACATTCTTGTATTTCTTACCTTCTTGAGACCTGAGAAAAAAGCCTACCTCTATAGGACCCCCCTTTCTAGATATATTAAGATGTGTATTTACAACATGAATAATATATACATACTATGCAAATATAAAAAAGCTTGTTGTGAAAAATGTGTTGGAATTTCACAAGAAAAAGGTCACAATTTCAAAGAAAAACTTAGAATGTTGGCAGTGTTATAATAAAAGTCGTCATTTTACTCGACGCAAGTCAAAATTTTACATGAAAAACTGAACATTTGTGCAATATTATGATAAAAGTTGGACTTTTACTCAAAACAGTCGCGATTTTACAAGAAAAGCTTAACATGTTGGTAATTTTATGAAAAGTGTCATAATTTTTCTCGACAAATGTCAAAAAAATTTAAGAAAACTTCTAAATGTTGGCAATATTGTAATAATAATCGAAATTTTACTTGGCAAAAATTATGACAAAAGTCATGCATTTACAAAAAAAAGTCACTATTTTACAAGGTTTCTCATAGTCATTCACCGACGTCCCACTGGGGTGAGTTTTTCCTTGCCCGTATGTGGGCTCTGTACCGAGGATGTCGTTGTGGCTTGTACAGCCCTTTGAGACACTTGTGATTTAGGGCTATATAAATAAACATTGATTGATTGATACAAAAACAACAACAAAATTGGCAAGATTGTGCTAGAAGTCAGAATTGTATATGACAAATGTCGCCATTTTGCATTAAAAAATAATCGTTTTACGAGAAAAAATTGCAATATTACAGAAACAGAAAGAATATGAGAAATTGTTCCCAATTTTATAAGAAAAAAGGCGACACATTGTGAGAAAGACTGCTTTTAGTACATGTATTTATTTTTTTATTTTTTGTTGGTAATTGGTTTTTAATCTTCATTATTTACTTCGACCTATTACAGTATGTCTCTATATACATATTTATTTATTTTTTTAATTAATTTTGGCCAAAGTGGGCGCATTTCAGTTCCTTACACACAGTTGTTATTACATATGTTGACCAGAGGGGGAGCACTTCAAATTTTTACACACACTTGTTAATTTCATATGTTGACCAGAGGGGGAGCACTTTTAAAAGCGAGACACAGTCAATTTGAAAAATCCCTCCTTTTGGCAAAGTTATTGCGACCATGATTTATGTCCTAACTTGTTCACACCTCCTCATATGGAAGCTACTTTTCCTTGTCTCAAGAAGGGTAGAAATACAAGAACAGAGACACACACACAAACACACTTGGAGAGCTTAAGGAATCAAAACAGTCTACCTTCACACACAAAATGAGCGCACAGTCTTGTTTGAAATAATATTTCAAGAAGTATTTTTGTAAAGGAGCCAAAATGTTGTTTTTTGAATTAGCGTTTTATAATATTTCTTTGCATGTTTGTGCATATTTGTAATATTAAAATTGTACATACGGTATCGCCAACATCTTGCCCTCTCTTTATTATCTGACAAATATGAATAACATATTTAATTCATTTTTATGCATTTAAAGATAAAAAGAACATTTTACTACAATTAACAAAATAATTTGTAACAGATGACTTATTTTTTCCATTTTTTTTCTTATGGGAGAATATTTGTATTGACATTTGAACAATGAAGGGATTTTAATTTATTTCATTGTTACTTTTACCATCATTTTGAATTATTCTTGATTTTTTTTAAAATTACACAATTTAGAAAAGCTAAAAAAAAAAAAAAGGTCAGTATGTATACGATTCTTGCAAAAACAGCCTCATTAGAAAATTTTAAAAAATTATTCTACATTTAATATTAAAAATTGCTATGAAAATATTGTATTTAAAAAACAATAAAACAATGTATCTAATTTTTGTAGGAAGGCCCTCTAAAGTAAACCAGCAGCATTACCACTTGAATAAAAATAATTTTATTTTAAAGAAAAAAAATACTAACAGCTACTCAACTGTTTTCATATAATTCTTGAACAGTAAATTATTTTGACAAATGTTTTAATTTTATTCATTTTAATTAATTTATTTATTGAATCCTTCAATAGAAAGGAGCAGGGTTAGCACTCACAATTATTCCCTCTGTTTTATATAGTTATAGAAAATTTAAAAAAATATTATTTCAAAGACAAATATGTGACAATTTATCAAAATTAAACGTACATTATTGTACATAATGTATTATACAATAATAATTTATATAATATATTATTAAATAAGTTAACATTTAATTAATATTTAATATAATATAAATATTTGTTCTATATTTGTTTTAATACGATCCGACATCATTAAAAAATAATAATCATTCTAAAGACAAATACAATTTTTTTTTTTTTAAATAATATACTTTTAAATCTAGCTATTTAATTGTAATAATAAAGCTAAAATATGCACTAAATATGAAGACGATGACATCACTTGTTTATTTATTTCAGGAGAGATGTGGCTTCACAACAATCTATGGCGTCAACAGACAAAGGAGATGTTTCAAAGGGGACGACGACAGCGTGTAAATAAAGTAGAATAAAGTAAAATAAAGTATATTTTGAAGTGGAAGTAACAAAGAAGGAAAAGGGAAGATGGCGGCCATCAAGTTTATCATGTTTGTATGCATAGAAGTGCAATCACAGTGAGATGGTTCACTACGTGTGTGTGTGTGTGTGTGTGTGTGTGTGTGTGTGTGTGTGTGTGTGTGTGTGTGTGTGTGTGTGTGTGTGTGTGTGTGTGTGTGAGCCAGATTATTAAGGAGAAGCAACAAGAGGAACATCTGCGTGTAAAAAGCATGGCGGCTAAAATGGCGTCCTGCGGCGTGGCGTCCAGATGTTCTCCTGCCAGAGACCTTTAATGTTCTCCCGGCGTGGAAGACGTCTGAAAAAGTCCTCAGGAGGCGCCGCCGGGCCTCCCTCCGAAGAGGCGCTCGTACTCGTTGAGGATGAGCTCCACCGCCTGGTTCTGGTACACCAAGTTGACCGCCATGTTGCCGCCGTCGCACTCAGGCCGCATCAGCGTCGGGCCGAACACGATGCCGATGTTCTGGGTGCTCATCCGGTTGGCGTCGGAATGCTCCAAAACGCTGCAAATGTTGAAAATCGTGACTTTATGTCACTTTTTCACACATTCTCAACATCAACCCTGCAGGGCACTGCTAAAGAAAGCGTCACTTGATTAGGTACCTTTATATATATATACAGTGTATACCTGTATATATATGTATGTGTGGGAAAAAATCACAAGACTATTTCATCTGATGAAATAGTCTTGTGATTTTTTTCCCACACATACATATTACGCTCTACCACGGTATCGAGCACTATTTTTTTTGGATAATCTAATTAAGACATATATATATATATATATATATATATATATATATATATATATATATATATATATATATATATATATATATATATATATATATATATATATATATATATATATATATATATATATATATATATATACACACACTACCGTTCAAAAGTTTGGGGTCACATTGAAATGTCCTTATTTTTGAAGGAAAAGCACTGAACTTTTCAATGAAGATAACTTTAAACTAGTCTTAACTTTAAAGAAATACACTCTATACATTGCTAATGTGGTAAATGACTATTCTAGCTGCAAATGTCTGGTTTTTTGGTGCAATATCTACATAGGTGTATAGAGGCCCATTTCCAGCAACTATCACTCCAGTGTTCTAATGGTACAATGTGTTTGCTCATTGGCTCAGAAGGCTAATTGATGATTAGAAAACCCTTGTGCAATCATGTTCACACATCTGAAAACAGTTTAGCTCGTTACAGAAGCTACAAAACTGACCTTCCTTTGAGCAGATTGAGTTTCTGGAGCATCACATTTGTGGGGTCAATTAAACGTTTAAAATGGCCAGAAAAAGAGAACTTTCATCTGAAACTCCACAGTCTATTCTTGTTCTTAGAAATGAAGGCTATTCCACAAAATTGTTTGGGTGACCCCAAACTTTTGAACGGTAGTATATATATATATATATATATATATATATATATATATATATATATATATATATATATATATATATATATATATATATATATATATATATATATATATATATATATATATATATACAAACCCCGTTTCCATATGAGTTGGGAAATTGTGTTAGATGTAAATATAAACGGAATACAATTATTTGCAAATGCTTTTCAACCCATATTCAGTTGAATATGCTACAAAGACAACATATTTGATGTTCAAACTGATAAACTTTTTTTTTGTGTGCAAATAATCATTAACTTTACAATTTGATGCCAGCAACACGTGACAAAGAAGTTGGGAAAGGTGGCAATAAATACTGATCAAGTTGAGGAATGCTCATCAAACACTTATTTGGAACATCCCACAGGTGAACAGGAAAATTGGGAACAGGTGGGTGCCATGATTGGGTATAAAAGTAGATTCCATGAAATGCTCAGTCATTCACAAACAAGAATGGGGCGAGGGTCACCACTTTGTCAACAAATGTGTGAGCACATTGTTGAACAGTTTAAGAAAAACCTTTCTCAACCAGCTATTGCAAGGAATTTAGGGATTTCACCATCTACGCTCTGTAATATCATGAAAGGGTTCAGAGAATCTGGAGAAATCACTGCACGTAAGCAGCTAAGCCCGTGACCTTCGATCTCTCAGGCTGTACTGCATCAACAAGCGACATCAGTGTGTAAAGGATATCACCACACGGGCTCAGGAACACTTCAGAATCCCACTGTCAGTAACTACAGTTGGTCGCTACATCTGTAAGTGCAAGTTAAAACTCTCCTATGCAAGGCGAAAACCGTTTATCAACAACACCCAGAAACGCCGTCGGCTTTGCTGGGCCTGAGCTCATCCAAGATGGACTGATACAAAGTGGAAAAGTGTTCTGAGGTCTGACGAGTCCACATTTCAAATTGTTTTTGGAAACTGTGGACGTCGTGTCCTCCGGACCAAAGAGGAAAAGAACCATCCGGATTGTTCCCGGCGCAAAGTGGAAAAGCCAGCATGTGTGATGGTATGGGGGTGTATTAGTGCCCAAGACATGGGTAACTTACACATCTGTGAAGGCGCCATTAATGCTGAAAGGTACATACAGGTTTTGGAGCAACATATGTTGCCATCCAAGCAACGTTACCATGGACGCCCCTGCTTATTTCAGCAAGACAATGCCAAGCCACGTGTTACATCAACGTGGCTTCATAGTAAAAGAGTGCGGGTACTAGACTGGCCTGCTTGTAGTCCAGACCTGTCTCCCATTGAAAATGTGTGGCGCATTATGAAGCCTAAAATAGCACAACGGAGACCCCCGGACTGTTGAACAACTTAAGCTGTACATCAAGCAAGAATGGGAAAGAATTCCACCTGAGAAGCTTAAAAAATGTGTCTCCTCAGTTCCCAAACGTTTATTGAGTGTTGTTAAAAGGAAAGGCCATGTAACACAGTGGTGAACATGCCCTTTCCCAACTACTTTGGCACATGTTGCAGCCATGAAATTCTAAGTTAATTATTATTTGCAAAAAAAAAAAAAGTTTATGAGTTTGAACATCAAATATCTTGTCTTTGTAGTGCATTCAATTGATTATGGGTTGAAAAGGATTTGCAAATCAGTGTATTCCGTTTATATTTACATCTAACACAATTTCCCAACTCATATGGAAACAGGGTTTGTATATATATATGAAAAGTGCTATATAAAGACAGCTTTGGTGGCTTGATAGTTTAGTGCACAAATGAAAACAGAACACCATCAACAACACATTTTGAGACACCTTTTCATTCAATAACATCTAAACTTTGACCTGTACTCCCATTTAAAGGGAACTGCACTTTTTTTTTTAAAACGGTGTCTATCATTCATAATCCTTATGTACGTAGGACACGCACACATATGTTTTTCTTTTTTTATGCATTCTAACTGGCGAATAAATATTGGCAAAAGTCAGCTAACAATGGAGCTAATGGAAGTCGCTTTATTACTCCAATAAAGAAAAAACTTCCAAAAGCCTCCATCATTTTTTAATCTACACCCTGTAAGTATATACATAATGTAGTAACAGGCACATTCATCACAACATGCAATATTTACCTATTTTGCTCATTGTAAGTATACGGCGGCGTATTAATTTCATCGACACGTTCGCTATTTACTTCAACAAAAACAACAACACTTCTACTCATGGCAGACTTCATTGGAGATGATTGATGATACATAACCTCATATTTTGAGCCTGAGTATAATGAGGATGAGCTACAGATGCAGCTTTAGTTGCAGTATTGCTAAATGCTAAGCAATATGTAGAAACTAGGAACATATTAAAACAATCACTTACTGTACTATGTCTGCTCTCACTGAGATGCCGACTGATGGGATGTTTATATCGTCCTGTTTAGATGAAGAGATAATCAAAATCCTTAAGTAGGTAAAAAATAAAATAAAAATGGCGCAAACGTGTCTTTCTCACCATGAATTTCAAAGTTGACCACAACCTTTTACTATCCAGGTATATTAGAACAATCACTTACTGTACTATGTCTGCTCTCACTGAGATGCCGACTGATGGGATTTTTATATCTTCCTGTTTAGATGAAGAATTAATCAAAATCCTTAAGTAGGTAAAAAAAAAAAGGATGGCGCAAACGAGCATTTTTTTTTCGTGGTTTTCTCGCCCCCGGGTATAGGTTGAATTTTAAAGGTGACCACAACCTTTTACTATCCAGGTATATTGGAACAATCACTTACTGTACCATGTCTACTCTCACTGAGAGGCCGACTGATGGGATGTTTATATCGTCCTGTTTAGATGAAGAGATAATCAAAATCCTTAAGTAGGTAAAAAATAAAATAAAAATGGCGCAAACGTGTCTTTCTCACCATGAATTTCAAAGTTGACCACAACCTTTTACTATCCAGGTATATTAGAACAATCACTTACTGTACTATGTCTGCTCTCACTGAGATGCCGAATGATGGGATTTTTATATCTTCCTGTTTAGATGAAGAATTAATCAAAATCCTTAAGTAGGTAAAAAAAAAAAAGGATGGCGCAAACGAGCATTTTTTTTTCGTGGTTTTCTCGCCCCCGGGTATAGGTTGAATTTTAAAGGTGACCACAACCTTTTACTATCCAGGTATATTGGAACAATCACTTACTGTACCATGTCTACTCTCACTGAGAGGCCGACTGATGGGATGTTTATATCTTCCTGTTTAGATGAAGAGTAAATCCAAATCCTTAAGTAGATAAAAAAGTTGTTTTTTTTTAAAAAGGATGCTGCAAACGGGCATTTTTTTTCCCGTGTCTTTCTCGCCATGAATTTCAAAGTTGACCACAACCTTTTACTATCCAGGTATATTAAAACAATCACTTACTGCACAATGTCTGCTCTCACTGAGATGCCGACTGATGGGATGTTTATATCTTCCTGTTTAGATGAAGAATTAATCAAAATCTTTAAGTAGATAAAAACTTTTTTTTTTTTTTAAAAAGGATGGCGCAAACAAGCATTTTTTTTCCGTGTCTTTCTCGCCATGAATTTCAAAGTTGACCACAACCTTTTACTATCCAGGTATATTAAAACAATCACTTACTGGACAATGTCTGCTCTCACTGAGATGCCGACTGATGGGATGTTTATATCTTCCTGTTTAGATGAAGAATTAATCAAAATCCTTAAGTAAATAAAAACTTTTTTTTTTTTTAAAGGGATGGCGCAAACGAGCATTTTTTTCCCCGTGTCTTTCTCGCCATGAATTTCAAAGTTGACCACAACCTTTTACTATCCAGGTATATTAAAACAATCACTTACTGCACAATGTCTGCTCTCACCGAGATGCCGACTGATGGGATGTTTATATCTTCCTGTTTAGATGAAGAATTAATCAAAATCCTTAAGTAGGTAAAAAAAAAAAGGATGGCGCAAACGAGCATTTTTTTTCGTGGTTTTCTCGCCCCCGGGTATAGGTTGAATTTTAAAGGTGACCACAACCTTTTACTATCCAGGTATATTGGAACAATCACTTACTGTACCATGTCTACTCTCACTGGGAGGCCGACTGATGGGATGTTTATATCTTCCTGTTTATATGAAGAGTAAATCCAAATCCTTAAGTAGATAAAAAAGTTGTTTTTTTTAAAAAGGATGCTGCAAACGGGCATTTTTTTTCCCGTGTCTTTCTCGCCATGAATTTCAAAGTTGACCACAACCTTTTACTATCCAGGTATATTAAAACAATCACTTACTGGACAATGTCTGCTCTCACTGACATGCCGACTGATGGGATGTTTATATCTTCCTGTTTAGATGAAGAATTAATCAAAATCCTTAAGTAGATAAAAACTTTTTTTTTTTAAAAAGGGATGGCGCAAACGAGCATTTTTTTTCGTGTCTTTCTCGCCATGAATTTCAAAGTTGACCACAACCTTTTACTATCCCGGTGATAATCCAGAATGAACTTTTATCAACTCAGAGGCGACGCAGCTGCAGCCCAATATTCAGTTATCTCTCTGTGATCACGGAGCCACCAAAAGTCGTTCATTAACGTTAATTGTTTAATACTTGGTTAATATTCAGGTGACGGAGTATTGTTGGCGGTATTTTACACGTAAGAATGCATTTAAAAAAAGGAAAACAAATGTCTTACATAAGGATTGTGAATGATAGGCAAAATGACAGCAAAAAGAGCAGTTCCCCTTTTAAAAAATAAACTTTTCTTTTCCCCACAGTGCCCCCTGCTGGACCTGTTAGATCATTAAAATAGTTTGATATGAACGCAATCAGCTTTCATTGGTCTTGGCGCGTCGTGTCCCTGTGAAAGTGATGTTACGAGTCAGATGTCCGCACGTACACAGTACGTGTCTAAATGCGTGGCTTCCACCTTCCAGCATGTCGCACTGCAGGAACCACTTGGAGCCTGCATGAGGCATTCTTCTAAAAATGCCCTCGCCACTAAGCCGCAGAGCTCAAAGACTTCCACATGAAACATCAAGCAGGGATGAGAGGAAAAAAAGAGAGGTTCCACTGGTGGTGGTGTGCCTTCTTGCAGGCCAACCACAACACTCCCATGGGACCCGAGTCTCCTCCAGGAGAGGCAAAGGAAGGCCCTGGACTTCTGGCCGGGGGTCGCCCTACTTACTAGATCAGGGGTGTCCAAACTTTTTCCACTGAGGGCCGTACACGGAAAAATTTAAGCATGCGGGGGCCATTTTGATATTTTTCATTTTCAAACCTTAACAAAATATATGGATTTTTTTTTTTTTTTTAACCTTTAGGGCTCCCGGGGACTATAAAGGGTCTCAGTCATTAAACTGTTAAAAATAAGTCAAATTATTATTATTATTTTTTATTTAACGCTTACAGTAAATCTCTATATCAACTTGAGGTTGATTTAAAGTAAAAAAAAAAAAAGGTTTTCTGTCAAAGACAACTTTGTTTTTATAGTAAAACTGAAATATGCAGTATTTAGTAATTAGAGCCTTAAAAGATCAATAATGCAGGAAACCGTTGATTTTAAGTCTTTAATATTTTTGAGTAATCACAGTAAAAAGTTAAATAAAATCCTACTAAATATATTTGGGTTCCAAAAGGTGCCCCACTCATAAAGTGATACATTTGTATTAGTTTTATTTTACTTTTAATACTTAAATTACGAGATCAACTTCCGATACATCTGTCGATTTTACGTTTGAACTATTATTTTGTTTGTTTTTATGCTCTTTTGTCAAATAAAACATTGATGTTTTTATATGGCAACCACACAATATATGCAATATTTTTTCCACTTAAAACATTTTAAAGTGATATTTTTTAAGTAATAATTCATTATAACATAGATTTTTAGTCTTTTTTTTTTTTTTTAATGGCAAAAAAAAGAAAAATAAAGACAAAAGAAAAAAAAACAGCCTGAATGGCAGCTTTGTGTCAACATTGCAACTTTTTCTTGTTAGATTTCACCTCATTCCACTTTTTTTAGATGTTTTTTAAAATTTTTGCAATATTATCAATTTTGCAATTTTTGCAGAATGTGTGGCGGGCCGGTAAACAATTAGCTGCGGGCCGCAAATGGCCGCACTTTGGACACCCCTGTACTAGATAGTGCCGAGTGTCTGAATACGTCAGTTTTAGGTGTAACTGTACAAAATGAATTACCGAGCTAGCCTAAAACGTTAGCATTTGCACATTAAAATGCTAACAAATGTGCTAACGATGGCATCCTAACAGATTGCATGTCTCACACGTCAATTAACACGGCTGCAAGGTGTATGGCTTCGGAAACAGAGGAAAAACATTTTTAAAAGTAGATGAATAAGTTTGCATGTTTAAGTTAGCTCACTAGCATGCTGTCATTTGCATGCTAAAAGTTAACAAGTGGCACACACCAAGAAATACGACTCTGGGGTAAAACGGTAGCAAAACTAGCTCAAAAATTTTGCACGCTAATGTTAGCATGCTAGCAAGCTAACATGACCATAATAATAGTTAGCATGTGTCACATACCAAGTTTTATGACTGCAAGGTCCACGGTTGCAAAATTAGCTCAAAAAGCTAGCACTTTAATGTTAGCATGCTAACATGCTAACATAGACGAGCATACAGTTAGCATGTTTCAAATACTAAGGTATACGACTGCCAGGTGTATGGCTGCGGAAATTAGAGAAAAAAGTGTCAAGTTAGAAAACAAAAGTTAGCACTTCGGGGTTAGCATGCTAACATAAGCATGCTAGCAGTTAACGAGTGTCACATACCAAGTTATATGACTGCAAGGTCAACGGTTGCAAAATGAGCTCAAAAAGCTTGCACTTTAACGTTAGCATGCTAACATGCTAAGGTAGACGAGCATACAGTTAGCATGTTTCAAATACTAAAAGATATACGACTGTAAGGTGTATGGCTGCGGAAATTAGAGAAAAAAAGTGTCTAGTTAGAAGAAAAAAAAAGTTAGCACTTTGTTGTTAGCGTGTGGATGTGCAGGAAAGGAAGACAGACCTGGGCAAAATAGGAAGAAAAATGTTACAACAGAATGCTAGCATGCTAATATTAATAAGCTAACATAAACAGTTGGCTAAAATAAATACATTCTAACTAAACTAATAATTTAAAAAAATTCTTAAATAAACTGCTAAAATTAAAGTGCAAATGAAAATACCATAGCTTCACCACTTTGGTCATAATTTTTTCGCTTAACAGGGAATTGCAATTTTGGGGGTAATTTTGCCTATCATTCACAAATATGTAAATATTACATGTTATTATGAATGTGCCTGTTACTACATTACTTATATACTGACAGTGAGTACTGTATATAAAACACATAAAAATGCATTAAAAAAAGAAAAAAGTGTGTTCTTGTCTCACATAAGGATTGCGAATGATAGGCAAACGTCCAAAAAAGTGCAGTACTATTTTCACCTTATTTCATTTTATGTGCAACTTCCCGAAATGTTCACTTAAAAATCCTAGAAAAATGCTACAATAGAATGCTAGCATGCTAATATTAATAAGCTAACATTAACAGTTGGCTAAAATAAATACATTCTAACTAAACTAATAATAATAAATGTTTCCTAAATAAACTGCCGATAAAATTAAAGTGCAAATGAAAATACAGCTTCACCACTTTGGTCATCATTTTTGCGCTTAACGGGGAATTGCAATTTTGGGGGTAATTTTGCCTATCATTCACAAATATGTAAATATTACATGTTATTATAAATGTGCCTGTTACTACATTACCTATATACTGACAGTGAGTACTGTATATAAAACGCATACAAATGCATAAAAAAAGAAAAAAAGTGTGTTCTTGTCTCGCATAAGGATTGTGAATGATAGGCAAAAATCCAAAAAAGTGCAGTACTATTTTCACCTTATTTCATTTTATGTGCAACTTCCCGAAATGTTCACTTAAAAATCCTACAAAAATGCTACAATAGAATGCTAGCATGCTAATATTAATAAGCTAACATTAACAGTTGGCTAAAATAAATACATTCTAACTACACTAATAATAATAAATGTTTCTTAGATAAATTGCCGATAAAATTAAAGTGCAAATGAAAATACAGCTTCACCACTTTTGGTCATAATTTTTGCGCTTAACGGGGAATTGCAATTTTGCCTATCATTCACAAATATGTAAATATTACATGTTATTATAAATGTGCCTGTTACTACATTACCTATATACTGACAGTGAGTACTGTATATAAACGCATAAAAATGCATAAAAAATGTAAAAAGTGTGTTCTTGTCTCACATAAGGATTGTGAATGATAGGCAAACATCCAAAAAAGTGCAGTATTATTTTCACCTTATTTCATTTTATGTGCAACTTCCCGAAATGTTTACTTAAAAATCCAAGAAAATGCTACAATAGAATGCTAGCATGCTAATATTTATAAGCTAACATTAACAGTTGGCTAAAATAAATACATTCTAAATACACTAATAATAATAAATAATTCCTAAATAAACTGCCGATAAAATTAAAGTGCAAATGAAAATACAGCTTCACCACTTTTGGTCATATTTTTTGCGCTTAACAGGGAATTGCAATTTTGCCTATCATTCACAAATATGTAAATATTACATGTTATTATAAATGTGCCTGTTACTACATTACCTATATACTGACAGTGAGTACTGTATATAAAACGCATAAAAATGCATTAAAAAAAGACAAATGTTTGTGCTTGTCTCACATAAGGATTGTGAATGATAGGCAAACATCCAAAAAAGTGCAGTATTATTTTGACCTTATTTCCTTTTATGTGCAACTTCCCAAAATGTTCACTTGAGGAAGAGATGTGAAGTGAAGTGAAGTGAATTACATTTATATTGCGCTTTTTCTCAAGTGACTCAAAGCGCTTTACATAGTGAAACCCAATATCTAAGTTACATTTAAACCAGTGTGGGTGGCACTGGGAGCGGGTGGGTAAAGTGTCTTGCCCAAGGACACAACGGCAGTGACTAGGATGGCGGAAGCGGGGATCGAACCTGCAACCCTCAAGTTGCTGGTACGGCCGCTCTACCAACCGAGCTATACCGCCCCGATGTATACAAATAAATGCATTTTTTTTTAAATCCAAGAAAAATGCTACAATAGAATGCTAGCATGCTAATATTAATAAGCTAACATTAACAGTTGGTTAAAGGCCTACTGAAATGAATTTTTTTTATTTAAACAGGGATAGCAGATCCATTCTATGTGTCATACTTGATAATTTCGCGATATTGCCATATTTTTGCTGAAAGGATTTAGTAGAGAACATCGACGATAAAGTTCGCAACTTTTGATCGCTGATAAAAAAAACCTTGCCTGTACCGGAAGTAGCGTGACGTCACAGGCTGATGGACTCCTCACATTTCCCCATTGTTTACACCAGCAGCGAGAGCGATTCGGACCGAGAAAGCGCCGATTACCCCATTAATTTGAGCCAGGATGAAAGATTCGTGGATGAGGAACGTGAGAGTGAAGGACTAGCGTGCAGTGCAGGACGTATCTTTTTTTGCTCTGACCGTAACTTAGGTACAAGCTGGCTCATTGGATTCCACACTCTCTCCTTTTTCTATTGTGGATCACGGATTTGTATTTTAAACCACCTGGGATACTATATCCTCTTGAAAATGAGAGTCGAGAACGCGAAATGGACATTCACAGTGACTTTTATCTCCACGACAATACATCGGCAAAGCACTTTAGCTACGGAGCTAACGTGATAGCATCGTGCTTAAATGCAGATAGAAACAAAATAAATAAACCCCTGACTGGAAGGATAGACAGAAAATCAACAATACTATTAAACCATGGACATGTAACTACACGGTTAATGCTTTCCAGCCTGGTGAAGCTTAACAATGCTGTTGCTAACGACGCCATTGAAGCTAACTTAGCAACGGGACCTCACAGAGCTATGCTAAAAACATTAGCTATCCACCTACGCCAGCCAGCCCTCATCTGCTCATCAACACCCGTGCTCACCTGCGTTCCAGCGATCGACGGAGCGAGGAAGGACTTCACCCGATCATCGATGCGGTCGGCGGCTAGCGGCGGATAGCGCGTCTGCTATCCAAGTCAAAGTCCTCCTGGTTGTGTTCCTGCAGCCAGCCGCTAATACACCGATCCTACCTACAGCTTTCTTCTTTGCAGTCTCCATTGTTCATTAAACAAATTGCAAAAGATTCAACAACACAGATGTCCAGAATACTGTGGAATTTTGCGATGAAAACAGAGCTGTTTGTATTGGATACAATGTGTCCGAATACTTCCGTTTCAACCATTGACGTCACGCGCATACGTCATCATACATAGACGTTTTCAACCGGAAGTTTAGCGGGAAATTTAAAATTGCACTTTATAAGTTAACCCGGCCGTATTGGCATGTGTTGCAATGTTAAGATTTCATCATTGATATATAAACTATCAGACTGCGTGGTCAGTAGTAGTGGCTTTCAGTAAGCCTTTAAAATAAATACATTCTAACTAAACTAATAATAATAAATGTTTCCTAAATAAACTGCAGATAAAATGAAAGTGCAAATGAAAATACAGCTTCAGCACTTTTGGTCATCATGTTTGCGCTTAACAGGGAATTGCAATTTTCCCGAAATGTTCACTTGAGGAAGAGATGTATACAAATAAATTCAACATTTTTTAAAAAAAATCCTAGAAAGCGAAGGGGAAGCTTCATTCGATGACGTACCGTTTGAGGTGGCGGCAGATGAACTGCAGAGTGTCGTGGTTTGGCGGAGGCAGGTTATGCACCAGGGTCTTCAAATGGTCCACTTTGTCCGAGTACTCCGAGATCTCTGCAGGACACAGAAAGTAGAGTACAACACATGACTTCAATTAACTGTGGGAAAACACATTTATTCGCCAAAATTCCCCAGAAAGTCATTCTAATTTAAATTCCCTTCGGTAAACAATCCACATTTTGTCACAATTAATCATAACATCTTGATAAAAAAATTAGAAAGGTATGGCATCAGAGGGTCGGTCTTGAACTGGGTTAGAAGCTACATACACTATATTGCCAAAAGTATTTGGCCACCCATCCAAATGATGAGAATCAGGTGTCCTAATCACTTGGTGTATAAAACCAAGCACTTAGGCATGGAGACTGTTTCTACAAACATTTGTGAAAGAATGGGCCGCTCTCAGTGATTTCCAGCGTGGAACTGTCGTGAAATTCCCTCGCTCCTAAATATTCCAAAGTCAACTTTATTATAAGAAAAGTGAAGTTTGGGAACAACAGCAACTCAGCCACCAAGTGACAGAGAGGGGTCAGCGGATGCTGAAGCGCATAGTGCAAAGACTTTCTGCACAGTCAGTTGCTACAGAGCTCCAAACTTCATGTGACCTTCCAATTAGCCCACGTACAGTACGCAGAGAGCTTCATGGAATGGGTTTCCATGGCCGAGCAGCTGCATCTAAGCCATACATCACCAAGGGTGGGATGCAGTGGTGTAAAGCACGTCGCCACTGGACTCTAGAGCAGTGGAGACGCCTTCTCTGAATCACGCTTTTCCATCTGGCAATCTGATGGACCAGTCTGGGTTTGGAGGTTGCTAGGAGAACGCTACATTTCGGACTGCATTCTGCCGAGTGTGACATTTGGTGGAGGAGGAATTATGGTGTGGGGTTGTTTTTTAGGAGTTGGGCTTGGCCCCTTAGTTCCAGTGAAAGGAACTTTGAATGCTCCAGGATACCAAAACATTTTGGACAATTCCATGGGATGGCACTTCAAGTTCATATTTGAGTCCAGGCAGGTGGCCAAATACTTTTGGCAATATAGTGTATGTGAAGATAGGAGAACACACTTCTACAGAGCTGAAAATATCCTGTGGTGTACCTCAGGGATCAATACTGGGACCAAAATTGTTCAATCTCTATATAAATGACATTTGTAAAGTTACAAAGGACTTAAAGTTAGTATTATTTGCGGATGATACAACTGTGTTTTGCTCAGGAGAGAACACACAGAAGGTAATACAAATAATAACAGAATAAATTAACACATTGACACACTCTTTGATTCTCAGTAAAACTAAAATAATGCTATTTGGTAACAGTAGAAGAGAAAGTCAAACACAAATACAAATAGAGTAGACATTAAACAAGTAAAAGAAAACACATTTTTGGGTGTAACAATAGATGACAGTTTTAACTGGAAATCTCATGTAAACAATATAAAACATAAAATATCAAGGAACACGTCAATAACGTCAATAATGAATAAAGCAAAACAGGTTCTAGACCAGTGGTTCTTAACCTGGGTTCGATCGAACCCTAGGGGTTCGGTGAGTTGGTTTTAGGGGTTCGGCGGAGGTCAAGACACACCCGACTCATCGTGTAAATAGAAACTTCTCCCTATCGCCGGGTAATGGATACCCCCAAACAATGTTCCCTTTAATTTTCCATCTGATTTGCAGGTGTGTAAATGTTACAATAATTATGTATAAGTTATCACACAACTCTTATGCTGAAAGGCCGTTGCTATAGTTGTTATCAATTGTGCTGAAGTTGTACTTTTCTATCCGTGCAAAGGCACAACTTGTAATCTTGCTTTGCCAGTTGTCTTGTGTCAGCAGTTTGTTTCCAGATCCTGCCTGCTGACAGCCAAGGACGGACATGGAGTACCTCAACGCAGACAAAACAAAGACCGGGCGAAATAACGAGTTTCAGCACATTTCCATTCTGAATACCGTATTTCCTTGAATTGCCCCCGGGAATATAGTATTTGCCTGCCTAGAATTACAGCCGGGTCAAACTCGTTTCGCAAAATAATTAGCGCATGCTCTGCACTTCCGCCGGGTCAAATATGAGTCATTGAATGACTCCCGCCTCCTGGTGGTAGAGGGCGCTAGTGATCCTTCTTGCGACTACCAGTACTGCAGAAGACCGGTGCTGCAGAAGAAGACAACAAGCAGCATGCGTGAGCCGCGATCGTTTGCTTGCACTTTTACCATGGAGGATTACATATCTAAAATAAAACAGTTTTCTAAACTGGACTTTCAATCGAAGCAGGAGGTAATACTTAAAGGAATATCTCCAGAGACTTTTAAAACTGAAGAAAGATAAGGAAGACTGCCTTTGATCAGAAGCAGCTGCAGATGGACATCATTTATAAGTAAAGGTAAGACCATAATAACGTTTTTTTAATTAAATGTGCTTTTCATGATAAGGTAAGCGCCGGAGTGAGAAGAGGTTTTAAAATAATTAGCGCATGCTTACCCATCCCGCATGCTTTTGGTAAGCGCAGGAGTGAGAAGAGGTTTTAAATTAATTAGCGCCCCTGCGGCTATTCAAGGAAATACGGTAATCACGTATTGTGTCTACTGGGGCTGCTTGCATTACCCCTCCCTTCAGAAGCAGCCTCAGTGATGTTAACTAGGGAACTCCCGAATAAATAGAGGAGCACGTGGGACTGTACCTTAGAGCGTAGGGGGGAACTGTAACTGAGTGTGCAGCCCAATACGTCTCTCCCCATGAGTAAAATCAACTCTGTCTCTGCTTGATTCCTTCTTCTTGTCTTGTGTAATAGATAGTTCAGTGTTTGAACCTGACAGTCATTTGATGTGAGTTCATGCACTGTGTTGGTTTTGTTCTTGGAACAAGGTGATGTTCATGCACGGTTCATTTTGTGCACCAGTAAAAAAACATATAACTTTGTCTTGAATTTAAAAAATATATATATAATAATATTTTTCACTCAAGAAGGGTTCGGTGAATGCGCATTTGAAACTGGTGGGGTTTGGTACCTCCAACAAGGTTAAGAATCACTGTTCTAGACCAAAAATCACTTCATATTCTCTACTGCTCACTAGTGTTGCATATCTGAGTTATTGTGTAGAAAATTGGGAAACAACTACAAATGTACACTTCATTCATTAACTGTGTTACAAAAAAGATCAGTTATAATAATACATAATGTTGGATATAGAGAACATACACACTCTTATTTATTCAATCACAAATATTGAAATTCAACGATTTGGTGCATTTGCAAACATCTAAAATGATCTACTAAGTAAACTATAACCTGCTAGCCAAGAATGTAGAACATTTTTTCTCAACAAAAGCAAATCTAACTTAAAACATTTGTACGCACGTACAACACTTAAAAACTTCAGTATATCAGTACTGTTCAGACTACAAGTGTTCACAAAGTACACAGAACAAGAATCATGATGAACATCTTCGACTTTTTTTTTTTTCTTTTGAGACAAAGATTATTTATGTATTTAATATGTGTTTACTTACTATGGTATATTATGTATTTATTCACTGTTCTGTTACAGAGAACAAGGACATGGGTTAAAATTGCTATGGTATGAAAAGGGGTAGGATTAAATAAGCTCTGCTTCTTCCTACTCCTTTTCGGACGTGCTGTAATGCAGTGGTCCCCAACCTTTTTGTAGCTTTTTGAAATATATATATATTTTTTTTCATAAAGAAATACAATCATGTGTGCTTACGGACTGTATCCCTGCAGACTGTATTGATCTATATTGACATACACAATATGTATATATTGTGTGTTTTATGTTGATTTAATAAAAAAAAAAAAACTTTTTTTTTTTTTTTTTTAAATTTTTTTTTTACATTTCTTGCGCGGCCCGGTACCAATCGGTCCGCGGACCGGTGGTTGGGGACCACTGCTGTAATGAAACAACATGAAATATGTGATGCATCACATTGTATCCTATGCATGTTCCACATAAACCGAAACTGAAACTGAACTGAACATATAAGGGCGATGTTTGCAGAGCGACTAATTCTAAAGGTGGTTTGTTGCAAAAAAAAAGTGTAGTATTGTAACGGCTGTTCACTCACTGACTGTCTCCACCATGTCAGAGAAGAAGCCGTAGGGCACCAGAGGCTCAGGAAGCTCACGGAAGAAAAGTTTCAAAGCTCCCGTGATGACGTGGATGTCCTCCCACTCGCTCTCCTCCAAATTAAGCTTCTCCTCTGAGGACACAGAAAAGGGGGAGTGAGGCAGAAGCAGGAGGTGATGAAAGTGTGAAAGAGAGCCATCACGTTAGAAAGTGAGCAAACGGGCTTGGAGCTGCTGCGTCAAAGTGAGAGAAGACACCAAAAATATGCATCACACAATATTAATAAAGCATTGCAAACATGAGGCCTGGCCCCTTGTTGTGTACTTCCTCCAGCAGGGGGCAGCCTCGGCCTGTGAGGCCATGGCCTGTACAACCTGCTGCATGTTGTTACATCAGCAAGCACAGTCCTTAGGGACACACTTACACTCAGCACACTGTGTGTGTGTGTGTGTGTGTGTGTGTGTGTGTGTGTGTGTGTGTGTGTGTGTGTGTGTGTGTGTTCTTGTATTTCTGCCCTTCTTGAGACATGAAGAAGGAAAAGTATCTTCCATATGAGGAGGTGTGAACAAGTGATGACATAAATCATGGTCCCAATTAACATTGCATCTAATAGAGAATGTCTCATTTGCACCCCTGCTGCAAATGAGGGTGGTCCCAAAAAGGAGGGATTTTTCAAATTGACTGTGTGTCGGTTTTAAAAGTGTCAACATATGAAATAATAGTGTGTATAAAAATTTGAAGTGCTCTCCCTCTGGTCAACATATGTAATAACAAGTAAGTTTAAGAAATTGAAATGCTCCCCATCTGGCAACATTAATTAAAAAAATATATATATAATAAAATTAAAAAAAAAAAAAAAATTAAAAAAAAAAAAATATATATATATATATATATATATATATATATATATATATATATATATATATATATATATATATACAGTATATATTTATATGTACTAACTTGAAGTAAATAATGAAGATTAAAAACCAATTACAAACAAAAAATAAATAACAAAATTAACTAAAAGCAGTCTTTTTCTCACAATGTGTCGACTTTTTTGTTATAAAATTGGGAACCATTTCTCATATTCTTTCTGTTGCTGTAATATTGCGATATTTTCTCATTGAATTATTACTTTTTTTTACGTAAAATTATTTCTTTTTTAATGCAAAATGGTGACATTTGTCATATATATCTGATTTTTATCACAATATTGCCAATTTTATTGTTGTTCTTATAAAATACTGACATTTTTTGGAGTAAAATTATGACTTTTGTCATAATTTTGCCAAGTAAAATTCTAATTATTATTATAATATTGCCAACATTTTTAGTTTTCTTATAAAATTTTGGTTTTTGGGCAAGTAAAATTAACCACTCTTTTCATAAAATTGCCCAAATTTTAAGCTTTTCTTTTAAATTTGCGACTGTTATTGAGTAAAATTCTAAATTTTATCATAATATTGCACAAATGCTCAGTTTTTCTTGTAATTTTGCGACTGTTATGGAGTAAAATTCTAAATTTTATCATAATATTGCACAAATGTTCAGTTTTTCTTGTAATTTTGCGACTGTTATGGAGTAAAATTCTAAATTTTATCATAATATTGCACAAATGTTCAGTTTTTCTTGTAAAATTTTGACTTGCATTGAGTAAAATAACGACTTTTATTATTGTACTAGAGGTAGGCATTTTTCGGAGGTCTGTCTCAAGAAGGTCAAGAAATACAAGAATGTGTGTGTGCGTGTGTGTGTGTGTGTGTGTGTGCGTGTGTGTGTTCTTGTATTTCTACCCTTCTTGAAGCATCAACAAGGAAAAGTACCTTCCATATGAGGACCGGTGAACAAGTTAGGACATAAATTATGGTCCCAATACGGAAAACCATTGCATCTAATAGCGAGCCAAATACTAGAGTCTGTGAACATTGCTCCAAAGTCAGGATGTTTTGTTGATTTAATGTGCATACAAAAGTAAACATCGACAGGTGCAAAGGCAGCAATATATGATAAAACAAGATGGCAGCTAAAGAAGGACTTCCCTATTCATCCCCGAAAAAACCCGCCAGATGAACCAGCTGATTTTACCACTTCCGGTGCTGACGTAAGACAACCCATATGTGACCATAGGATGAACAAATACACTACGGTACTAAGACTATAGTGGCCATTAACAGTTAGCTTCTACAGCTGGGTTGCCCAAAGTGCGGCACAGGGGCCATCTGTGGTCCGTGACTCCTTTGTCATCGACCTTAAGCACATTACAAAAAAAAAAATAGAAATCTCATTTTCACCCCTGGTGGTGAAATCTTTTAAAATGAGGGTGGTCCCAAAAAGGAGGGGTTTTTCAAATTGACTGTATGTCGCTTTTAAAAGTGCTCCCCCTCTCGTCAACATATGAAATAACAAGTGGCTGTAAAAATTTGAAGTGCTCCCCCTCTGGCCAACATATATAATAACAAGTGTGTGTAAGAAATTGAAATGTGCTCCCTTTAATTAAAAAAAATAAATAAATATGTATATAGAGACATACTGTAATAACTTGACAATTGCAAACAAAAAATTAAAATTAACCAAAAGCTTACCTTTTTTATACGTGCATAGTATGTATATATTATTAATGTTGTGAATACAAATCTTTACATATCTAGAAAGGGTGGTCCTAAAGAGGTAGGCATTATTCTCAGGTTTCAAGAAGGTAACACATACAAGACTATGTGTGTGTGTGTGTGTGTGTGTGTGTGTGTGTGTGTGTGTGTGTGTGTGTGTGTGTGTGTGTGTGTGTGTTTGAAGCATTAGGAAACACAGGACAAACACCAAAGAAGCACTGACCCACATAAAGCAAGAATAGTTTTTCTCATACAGAAGGGTTTTTGTATTTCTTTGTTCTGCGTCTACCTTGCACCAACTCTGCAGGGAACATGTAACGACCGTCAGTGGTCACCGCTCGCTCTGAAAGAAGCACACACTTTTATTCAGCAGGTGGTCACCAAAAGCCAGGAGGAGTGGTTGTGGAGCTTATTCATTAAAAAAATAAATATTATTAATAAAGCTGCATCTGTAATGAAATGAATAGGGACTTACTGTAAAGCTCATCTATAATTAACTTTGACCTACAATGCTCATTTGAAAACTGTTTATTACGTCTTATTTGGGTGGAAATAACCATTTTTTCAGCTCTTTGTCAAGCAGTTTTAACACTAGCTCTGAAGCAGGGAAACACTTTTGGTTCCACACATCTAGTAGAATGGCATTTGTATCAAATATGATGAAACATATGCAGTGCACAAAAAATAGATTCACATCCAAATCGCAATTTATATTCATCTTAATTTTCAAAAATCTATTTTTTTAATAAGAATCTTTTTTTTAAATGTGTTTTTAGGCCATCTCTATGCAAGCAGATGCAGCTTTTCTAACCTGTTTCATTATAATTATTATACCCAATAATACATTGCGAGAATGGTGTTGAATGGAGAATCGGTTCTGAATCAAATCTTCAACCCAGGAATGGGTATGGAATCATTAGGTGCCTCAAGAGTCACACCACTAATAATTAGAATAAACCCCACAGTGAAAGTACATCAATTGGGGTAATTCAGTGAGTAAATGCCTCATTAAAAGGTTAAGGCTCCGCCCCCTAAATGTCTGCTTCCTTCTGATTGGTCGACCTGCTGGTGCAGTGACATGAACTGAAACAAATTAAATAGTGGTTAAAACAGAAACATGGCATTTAAAATGTAAAAATAATGTGTACACATTATACCAGCGGTCTCCAAATTTGGCCATATATATATATATATATATATATATATATATATATATATATATATATATATATATATATATATATATATATATATATACTTAATATATTTAAAACCAACTTTTCCTCCCTGTAATTTCCATTTCAAATCAAACAAAACTAGTGAACTTGTCTGATTGGTAGAACAGAACAGTAGAGCTGTTGTTAAATGATTTACTTGCCTCGATGAATCATTTTTATTGATTTAAAGGCGATTTGGGATGACAATGAAATTCCCTATTTTTTTTTTACCATTGTCCCGGGAGATTTCCCATTGATTGAAATGCAAATGTTGAGGGCTTGTGAGTGCAGTCAAGCAGTTTGGGGAAGAATTGTCACAATGATGAAGTCAAAGAAACTCACTGTTAGATAGAAAAACATATTTGGGAGGAAAATGCTCTGCTCTAACCAACACATTTTGCACAGAAACCAGGCTAATTTCAGGAAGAAATATGTCATGCCTGTGTACAATATCACAACAATCTTATGGTTATTGTCAGTACTATCAGAAAACTAAGACTAAAACCAACTACAACCAACTCTAGCAATGGTTATACTGGTGAAAATAAGTCGAGCATGCTTAGCAGCCTAATGTACGCCCACAACTAAAGAGGAGACATTTTACAAAGGTATACCGTAATTTCCGGACTATAAGCCGCACCTGACTATAAGCCGCACCAGCTAAATTTAGGGGAAAATACAGATTGGTCCATATATAAGCCGCACCCGACTATAAGCCGCAGGGTTTTGATGTGTAATTAGCGTAGTATATAGGGGTTCCTGCTACCACGGAGGGGATTGTCGGGACAGAGATGACTGTTTGGGAACGCAAAGCGTCCCATTTATTAACAATAAATCTTTCAATCATTCAATCAAACTTTCTCACATCTTTGACATGGCGAACAGCATTCGTGCAGAGTACAAATAATACAACGGTGCAAAGTAATACAAAGTGCTCGCCTGTACGTTATCAAAATAACCAGCCTACCGGTATATGAAAAGTCAGTCTTTAATCATTGTGTCATCGTCTTCCTCCTGCGTACTAAAACCACCGAAATCCTCTTCGTCGGTGTCGGAGAAGAACAGGCCGTAAATAAGCCGCACCCTTGTATAAGCCGCAGGGACCAGAACGAGGGGAAAAAGTAGCGGCTTATAGTCCGGAAATTACGGTATATAGGCTACTGTTTCAAACCTTTCAAACGTTTTATTGGTTTGCAAACTATATTTGTTTGACCAATTAGATGGAATTGCACCATTTTCCATGGCACACCAATAAATACAAACCCCGTTTCCATATGAGTTGGGAAATTGTGTTAGATGTAAATATAATCGGAATACAATGATTTGCAAATCCTTTTCAACCCATATTCAGTTGAATATGCTACAAAGACAACATATTTGATGTTCAAACTGATAAACATTTTTTTTTTTTGCAAATAATCATTAACTTTAGAATTTGATGCCAGCAACACGTGACAAAGAAGTTGGGAAAGGTGGCAATAAACACTGATAAAGTTGAGGAATGCTCATCAAACACTTATTTGGAACATCCCACAGGTGAACAGGAAAATTGGGAACAGGTGGGTGCCATGATTGGGTATAAAAGTAGATTCCATGAAATGCTCAGTCATTCACAAACAAGGATGGGGCGAGGGTCACCACTTTGTCAACAAATGCGTGAGCAAATTGTTGAACAGTTTAAGAAAAACCTTTCTCAACCAGCTATTGCAAGGAATTTAGGGATTTCACCATCTACGGTCCGTAATATCATCAAAGGGTTCAGAGAATCTGGAGAAATCACTGCACGTAAGCAGCTAAGCCCGTGACCTTCGATCCCTCAGGCTGTACTGCATCAACAAGCGACATCAGTGTGTAAAGGATATCACCACATGGGCTCAGGAACACTTCAGAAACCCACTGTCAGTAACTACAGTTGGTCGCTACATCTGTAAGTGCAAGTTAAAACTCTCCTATGCAAGGCGAAAACCGTTTATCAACAACACCCAGAAACGCCGTCGGCTTCGCTGGGCCTGAGCTCATCTAAGATGGACTGATACAAAGTGGAAAAGTGTTCTGTGGTCTGACGAGTCCACATTTCAAATTGTTTTTGGAAACTGTGGACGTCGTGTCCTCCGGACCAAAGAGGAAAAGAACCATCCGGATTGTTATAGTTGCAAAGTTGAAAAGCCAGTATCTGTGATGGTATGGAGGTGTATTAGTGCCCAAGACATGGGTAACTTACACATCTGTGAAGGCGCCATTAATGCTGATAGGTACATACAGGTTTTGGAGCAACATATGTTGCCATCCAAGCAACGTTATCATGGACGCCCCTGCTTATTTCAGCAAGACAATGCCAAGCTACGTGTTCAATCAACGTGGCTTCATAGTAAAAGAGTGCGGGTACTAGACTGGCCTGCCTGTAGTCCAGACCTGTCTCCCATTGAAAATGTGTGGCGCATTATGAAGCCTAAAATAGCACAACGGAGACCCCCGGACTGTTGAACAACTTAAGCTGTACATCAAGCAAGAATGGGAAAGAATTCCACCTGAGAAGCTTCAAAAATGTGTCTCCTCAGTTTCCAAACGTTTACTGAGTTTTGTTAAAAGGAAAGGCCATGTAACACAGTGGTGAACATGCCCTTTCCCAACTACTTTGGCACGTGTTGCAGCCATGAAATTCTAAGTTAATTATTATTTGCAAAAAAAAAAAAAAAGTTTATGAGTTTGAACATCAAATATCTTGTCTTTGTAGTGCATTCAACTGAATATGGGTTGAAAAGGATTTGCAAATCATTGTATTCCGTTTATATTTACATCTAACACAATTTCCCAACTCATATGGAAACGGGGTTTGTATCTCACGGTACACCAGTGTGCCGTGGCACAGTGGTTGAAAAACACTGCACTAGGGGTGGTCTCTCTGTGCACATCCATCCATCCATCCATTTTTACCGCTTGTCCCTTACTTGGTGGCGGGGGGTGCTGGAGCCTGCCTGAAAGTAACCTGGACTCTCTCTCGTTTATTATTTATGGCTCATTTGATGACAATTAAGCATAAGCCTTTCAGTCCCACTGCTATCCTCACCATGGTTGACCAGGAAGCGAAGTTTCTGAATGACCGCCAGGTTCCCAGACACCCTGTAGATGCCATCAGTGTCCAATCCTGCAACATAGCATACACAATAAAGTCAGCTCCTCAGCCTGCAATAACAATTACTCACCAAATGCTTGCACGGGGAGCTTTGTTTTTGTTCCATAAAGTCAACCTGAGTTTGTTTAGTTTGGTTTAGTCTTTATTTAAAGGGACAATGCACAGAAACATTAAGCTCAAAGACAAAAATGTTCTGCACCAGATTATAGCTAAATAGCTCATTTCCCTCTGCAGTCCCTGGCTACCTAAATTAAAGCAATACAATTATAACAATAAAATTATGCTATAGCATGTAATCAAATTAAGAAGTCATGAAATGCCCTTTCATTGACACATACTTATACATTACAATCACCCCTCCTTTACATCATAACACAGACAATACATGCTCTTGTTCACATTTGTCATCATTTGTAAAAACAACCATGATTCTAACAGACACACCTCACAGTTTACAACAAAATGCTCTCATGCATAAATATAATACACATTAGGTTGACATGTCAATCGTAGTGCCCACCTCAGTGACCGTGTCAGCAGTTTTGATTGCTCCAAAGCCACTTTTTAACTTCAATTGTGAATGAAGAGTCATCTGTTTGACTTTTCAAGTTGGTTGTGAGGTCGTTCCATTCCTTTATGGCTTTATATGAAAAGGCTGATTGTGCAAAAGATGTTTTACATCAGGGTACGCTACACTGCCCCCTGGTGGAGGCTCGTGTATTTCTAGTTGTCACAGCAGGTATAAACTGGACAAAGTGCTTAAGTGGCGCTGGTGCAGTGTTAGTGGAGAATGTGAATTAAAAAGTAAGCACGGCAGATAGAGACAAAACGTTCAATTTCAAGTAATATGAGGTTCTATCATCAAGATAAAAATAACCCGTATCCAAATCTCACCAGACTTGTCTCAAACGTATATATATATATATATATATATATATATATATATATATATATATATA
The DNA here is from genome assembly GCF_033978785.1 of Entelurus aequoreus. Lineage (NCBI taxonomy): Eukaryota > Metazoa > Chordata > Actinopteri > Syngnathiformes > Syngnathidae > Entelurus > Entelurus aequoreus. The sequence goes on along the minus strand of NC_084756.1, from coordinate 8,920,202 downwards.
TATATATATATATATATATATATATATATATATATATATATATATACACATGTATATATGTATATACACATATGTATATATATATGTGTGTATATATATACTGTATATATATATATATATACTCATATGTATATATATATATACACATATGTATATATATATATATATACACATATGTTTATATATATATCTATATATATATATAGATATAGATATATATACATATGTGTATATATATATATATATATATATATATATATATATATATATACTGTACATGTATATATATAAATATATACATATATACATATAAATATATATATATATATATATATATATATATATATATATATACACATATATACATATATATATATATATATATATATATATATATATATATATATATATATATGTATATACACATATGTAAATATATATGTGTGTATATATATACTGAATATATATATATATATATATATATATACACATATGTATATATATATATACACATATGTATATATATATATATACACATATGTTTATATATATATATCTATATATATATAGATATAGATATATATACATATGTGTATATATATATATATATATATATATATATATATATAAATATATACATATATACATATAAATATATATATATATATACACATATATACATATATATATATATATATATATATATATATATATATATATATATATATATATATATATATATATATATATATATATATATATATATATATATATATATATATTAACATAAATCAACTTTTAAAAATACGTTTTCAAGCCATCTCTATGCAACCAAAAGCTTTTTTAATCTGTAACCTGTTTTTGAAAAAGTTTCATGAGAATTATTGTACCAAATAATACATCGTTATAATTGGTTTGAATCGAGATTCGAATCTTCACCCCTGGAATCTGAATCTGATCCAATCGTTAAGTACCCAAATATTCAAACCCCTATATTGTACGTAATGACGTAACTACGTACTTAACACATGCATGTGCAATAGCTCTGGATGTTGTTAGCTTATAATAGCAATACTGTTAGTTAGCATTAGCTGTCATTAAATCTATTCTATCATGACAACAACATGACTGCAAATTGTTCATTGCTTCTCTTGGACTGCTTTTGTACGTGTGCACACGCTTCCTTCACATACAGTTGTGGTCAAAAGTTTACATACACTTGTAAAGAACATAATGTCTTGGCTGTCTTGAGTTTCCAATAATTAATAATAATCTGACATCACATGGACAAAAATAAGATATTCTGAAGGAATGTTCTGTGGTTAGATGAAACAAAAATTTAGCTGTTTGGCCACAATACCCAGCAATATGTTTGGAGGAGAAAAGGTGAGGCCTTTAATCCCAGGAACACCATGCCTACCGTCAAGCATGGTGGTGGTAGTATTATGCTGTGGGCCTGTTTTGCTGCCAATGGAACTGGTGCTTTACAGAGAGTAAATGGGACAATGAAAAAGGAGGATTACTTCCAAATTCTTCAGGACAACCTAAAATCCTCAGCAGGGAGGTTGGTTCTTGGGCGCAGTTGGGTGTTCCAACAGGACAATAACCCCAAACACACATCAAAAGTGGTAAAGGAATGGCTAAATCAGGCTAGAATTAAGGTTTTAGAATGGCCTTCCCAAAGTCCTGACTTAAATGTGTGGACAATGCTGAAGAAACAAGTCCATGTCAGAAAACCAACACATTTAGCTGAACTGCACCAATTTTGTCAAGAGGAGTGGTCAAAAATTCAAGCAGAAGCTTGTGGATGGCTACCAAAAGCGCCTTATTGCAGTGAAACTTGCCAAGGGACATGTAAGCAAATATTAACATTGTTGTATGTATACTTTTGACCCAGCACATTTGCTCACATTTTCAGTAGACTCATAATAAATTCATAAAAGAACCAAACTTCATGAATGTTTTTTGTGACCAACAAGTATGTGCTCCAATCACTCTATCACAAAAAAATAAGAGTTGTGGTAATTATTGCAAACTCAAGACAGCCATGACATTATGTTCTTTACAAGTGTATGTCAACTTTTGACCACGACTCTACGTGTCGACCAGACAGGGTGAGTGACCGCCGTAAACAACAATTTTTTTTATTTTTTAAATATAGACAATTGTAGAACACATGTGTTCTGTCAAACGACTAATGGTAACATAAGCTCGCCAATGGTGTTCTTATTATCTTGTTGCAAGTTGCAAACTTTTAAAATGCATTATTTGGCGTGTCAAAAAAATCCTGCACTCAAAATGTTATCCATTGAATTCAGCTCGCCAACACATAAAGATGAAAACAATGTCCTTGGCAGATCTAAAAGAAAAAGACTGCATTTCTTGCGAACTCTCTCTCTCTCTCTCTCTCTCTCTCTCTCTCTCTCTCTCTCTCTCTCTCTCTCTCTCTCTCTGGGGAGGGCATAAAAATGCTCTGCAGAAAAAATATTTCATCAATATTTCATGTCCTAGCAGAAAACATCTTTTTATTTGTCCATCACATACTGGAACAATGAACAAGTTTGCACTTGAAGTGTGTCTTGTTGTGCTTTCAGTCTACCTCTCTTCTCCACCGTCTCAGTGCACAGCCTGACGAAGCGAGGGACCGTGCTCTTCTCTCTCTCGCACAGCATCTCCAGACAACAGCCGAACACTTGATCTGGGGGGCGACGACACACACACACACACACACACACACACACACACACACACACACACACACACACACACACACACACACACACACACACACACACACACACACACACACACACACACACGTTCTTGTATTTGTTACCTTCTTAAGACCTGTGAAAAATGCCTACCTCTTTAGGACCCCCCTTTCTAGATATATAAAGATTTGTATTTACAACATTAATAATATATACATACTATGCACATATAAAAAAGCTTGTTGTGGAAAAATGAGTTGGAATTTCACAAGAAAAAGGTCACAATTTCACGAGAAAAACTTAAAATTTTGGCAGTATTGTAATAAAAGTCGTCATTTTCCTCAACGCAAGTCAAAATTTTACAAAGAAAAACTGAAGATTTGTGCAATATTATGCTAAAAGTTGGAATTTTACTCAATAACAGTCGCAATTTTACAAGAAAAGCAAAACATTTTGGCAATTTTACGAAAAGAGTCGCAATTTTACGCGACAAAAGTCACCATTTTTATAAGGAAACTTAAAAATTTGGGCAATATTATAATAATAATCGGAATTTTACTTGCCAAAATGATGACAAAAGTCCTAATTTTACTCGAAAAAATGTCGCTATTTTACAAGAACAACAAAAAAATTGGCAATATTGTGATAAAAGTCAGAATTTTTAGTGACAAATGTCACCATTTTGCATTAACAAGTAATAATTTTACATGAAAAATTTATAGTTTTATGAGAAAATATTGCAATTTTAAATAAACAGAAAGAATATGAGAAATTGTTCCCAATTTAATAAGAAAAAAGCCGACACATTGTGAGAAAAAGACTGCTTTTACGGTATTTTTCGGAGTATAAGTCGCTCCGGAGTATAAGTCGCACCGGCCGAAAATGCATAATAAAGAAGGAAAAAAACATATATAAATCGCACTGGAGTATAAGTCGCATTTTTTGGGGAAATTTATTTGATAAAACCCAACACCAAGAATAGACATTTGAAAGGCAATTTAAAATAAATAAAGAATAGTGAACAACAGGCTGAATAAGTGTACGTTATATGAGGCATAAGTAACCAACTGAGAACGTGCCTGGTATGTTAACGTAACATATTATGGTAAGAGTCATTCAAATAACTATAACATATAGAACATGCTATACTTTTACCAAACAATCTGTCACTCCTAATCGCTAAATCCCATGAAATCTTATACGTCTAGTCTCTTACGTGAATGAGCTAAATAATACTATTTGATATTTTACGGTGATGTGTTAATAATTTCACACAAGTCGCCCGGCCAAACTATGAAAAAAAACTGCGACTTATAGTCTGAAAAATACGGTAGTTAATTTGTTTTATTTTTAAATGTTTAGTTTGTAATTTGTTTTTAATCTTCATTATTTACTTCAAGTTATTACAGTATGTCTCTATATACATATTCATTTATTTATTTTTAAATTATTTTTTGCCAAAGGGGGCGCATTTCAATTTCTTACACACACTTGTTATTACATATGTTGACCAGAAGGGGAGCACTTCACATTTTTACACACACTTGTTATTTCATATGTTGACCAGAGGGGGAACACTTAAAACCGACACACAGTCAATTTGAAAAATCCCTCCTTTTTGGAACAACCCTCATTTTGATAGATTTCACCACCGCAAATGAGATCTCAATTTTTAGTTTTTGAGTAATGTGCTTAAGGTCGATGACAAAGGAGTCACGGACCACAGATGGCCCCTGTGCCGAACTTAGGACAACTCAGCTGTAGAAGCTAACTGTTAATGGCCACTATAGTCTTAGTAGCGTAGTGCATTTGTTCATCCTATGGTCACGTATGGGTTGTCTTACGTCAGCACCGGAAGTTGTAAAATCAGCTGTTCACCTGGCGGCTTTTTCGTGGATGAATAGGGAAGTCCTTCTTTAGCTGTCGTCTTGTTTTATCATATATTGCTGCCTTTGCACCTGAAAATGTTTAATTTTGTATGCACATTAAATCAACCAAAAAAAAATCCTGACTTTGGAGCAATGTTCACGGACTCTAGTATTTGCCTCTCTATTAGATGCAATGGTTTTCCTGTATTGGGACCATGATTTATGTCCTAACTTGTTCACCGGTCCTCATACTGTATGTAAGGTACTTTTCCTTGTTGATGTCTCAAGAAGGGTAGAGATACAAGAACACACACACACACAAAACACACACACACACACACACACACACACACACACACACACACACACACACTGTTCAGAAGGCTGTAATACACATTGACTTTCTGAGTGCTGAGAAATTCATGTGGTACATTGAGAGTGGGTACTGGGAGACCACCTCTTGATGATGCAAGGCAGCCCATGTGCTTGGCTCTATATTCTATAGTGTGCATAATTAGTACAGAAAGTTATGCACGAGCTAATGAGGAAATTGATGATAATGCTCACTTTTAATTGACACATTTTTTATAAGGAATTATTTCATTCATTTTCTATACGACTTGTCTTCGTTAGAGACACAGGTGAGCTGTGGCCTATCCTAGTTGACTTTGGGCATACTACAGACAAAGAACCATTCAAACCTATGGACAATATAGAGCAGTGGTGTCTAAAGCGCGGCCCCTTGGCCATTTGCGACCCGCGGGTTACCGTATTTTCCGGACTATAAGGCACACTTTAAAAAAAAACATTTCTCAAAACTAATGTAAGGAATATGTTTGGTTGAGCTTACCCACCTCAGAGCTATTTTATTTGGTACATGGTGTAATGATAAGTGTGACCAGTAGATGGCAACCACACATAAGAGATACGTGTATACTCCAACATGATGGCAGTCACACATGAAAGATACGTATAGACTGCAATATGATGGCAGTCACACATAAGAGATATGTGTAGACCGCAATATGATGGCAGTCACACATGAGAGATACGTGTAGACTGCCATATGATGGCAGTCACACATGAGAGATACGTGTAGACTGCCATATGATGGCAGTCACACATAAGAGATACGTGTAGATTGCAATAAGATGGCAGTCACACATAAGATACGTGTAGACTGCCATATGATGGCAGTCACACATGAGAGATACGTGTAGACTGCAATATGATGGCAGTCACACATAAGAGATACGTGTAGACTGCAATATGATGGCAGTCACACATAAGAGATACGTGTAGACTGCAATATGATGGCAGTCACACATGAGAGATACGTGTAGACTGCAATATGATGGCAGTCACACATAAGAGATACGTGTAGACTGCAATATGATGGCAGTCACACATGAGAGATACATGTAGACTGCCATATGATGGCAGCCACACATGAGAGATACGTGTAGACTGCTATATGATGGCAGTCACACATAAGAGATACATGTAGACTGCAATATGATGGCAGTCACACATAAGAGATACGTGTAGACTGCAATATGATGGCAGTCACACATGAGAGATACGTGTAGACTGCAATATGATGGCAGTCACACATAAGAGATACGTGTCGACTGCAATATGATGGCAGTCACACATAAGAGATACGTGTAGACTGCAATATGATGGCAGTCACACATAAGAGATACGTGCAGACTGCAATATGATGGCAGTCACACATAAGAGATACATGTAGACTGCAATATGATGGCAGTCACACATGAGAGATACATGTAGACTGCCATATGATGGCAGCCACACATGAGAGATACGTGTAGACTGCAATATGATGGCAGTCACACATGAGATATATGTGTAGACTGCTATATGACGGCAGTCACACATAAGAGATACATGTAGACTGCAATATGATGGCAGTCACACATAAGAGATACGTGTAGACTGCAATATGATGGCAGTCACACATAAGAGATACGTGTAGACTGCAATATGATGGCAGTCACACATAAGAGATACGTGCAGACTGCAATATGATGGCAGTCACACATAAGAGATACGTGCAGACTGCAACATGATGGCAGTCACACATAAGAGATACATGTAGACTGCAATATGATGGCAGTCACACATGAGAGATACATGTAGACTGCCATATGATGGCAGCCACACATGAGAGATACGTGTAGACTGCAATATGATGGCAGTCACACATGAGAGATACATGTAGACTGCAATATGATGGCAGCCACACATGAGAGATACGTATAGACTGCCATATGATGGCAGTCACACATGAGAGATATGTGTAGACTGCAATATGATGGCAGTCACACATAAGAGATACGTGTAGACTGCAATATGATGGCAGTCACACATGAGAGATACGTGTAGACTGCAATATGATGGCAGCCACACATGAGAGATACGTGTAGACTGCAATATGATGGCAGTCACACATGAGAGATACATGTAGACTGCAATATGATGGCAGCCACACATGAGAGATACATGTAGACTGCAATATGATGGCAGTCACACATGAGAGATACGTGTAGACTGCAATATGATGGCAGTCACACATAAGAGATACGTGTAGACTGCAATATGATGGCAGTCACACATGAGAGATACGTGTAGACTGCAATATGATGGCAGTCACACATAAGATACGTGTAGACTGCCATATGATGGCAGTCACACATGAGAGATACGTGTAGACTGCAATATGATGGCAGTCACACATAAGAGATACGTGTAGACTGCAATATGATGGCAGTCACACATAAGAGATACGTGCAGACTGCAATATGATGGCAGTCACACATAAGAGATACATGTAGACTGCAATATGATGGCAGTCACACATGAGAGATACATGTAGACTGCCATATGATGGCAGCCACACATGAGAGATACGTGCAGACTGCAATATGATGGCAGTCACACATAAGAGATACATGTAGACTGCAATATGATGGCAGTCACACATGAGAGATACATGTAGACTGCAATATGATGGCAGCCACACATGAGAGATACGTGTAGACTGCAATATGATGGCAGTCACACATGAGAGATATGTGTAGACTGCTATATGATGGCAGTCACACATAAGAGATACATGTAGACTGCCATATATGGCAGCCCCACATAAGAGATACGTGCAGACTGCAATACGACTCAAGTAAACAACACCAACATTTTATATGTTCCCTTGAAAATATAGAACATTACACACGGCGCTCAAAAATCTATCAAAATGTTTTAGTAGGACTTTGGTAAGCTATGAAGTCACACACCGCTTGATGGATTGTACTATGCTTCAACATAGGAGTATTATTATGGTGTGTGTATAAAGTAAGACATATTGTCTGGCGTTTTGTTTCGCAATATTATGCAAAACAAACTTTTCTTACCTTCTGGTACCTGCTGATCTGTATTTGGGATCTGCATAAGTCCTGAAAATGTTTGCGCGTCCGCCTTTGTAGTCTATAATCTATCTTTTCCTCTATCTTCTTGTTATGGGACATTCATCCTCCGCTGTTGCCATTTCTAATATAAAGTAGTGTAAAGTTCTAACTTATATCTGTCAGTAAACTCGCCATGAAAGCACTAAAACATACCGGTGTAGTGAGTTTACATTATCCACCCAATGAACTTTAGTTATTCGAGAGTTTCGGTCGGACGGTTTTTCACGAGACACACTTCCGGTGTTGTTGTTGCACTAGTGAGCCACGGATGAGGAGATGCTGCTCCGTTATTGATTGAAGTAAAGTCTGAATGTCATTAAAACAGTTAGCTCCATCTTTTGTCACTTCTTCCACTCCCGTCCTTGCACGCTACACCGCTACAACAAAGAGGACGGGGAAAAGACGCTGTCGAAGTGGAGGCACGTAAATAAGACCGCCCACAAAATGGCGCATCCTGAAGCTACTGTCAGAAAGCGACTTGAAGATGATGTGTAAAACATCATGTATGCAACATTTTGAGCAAAGAACCACCATTACATGTTATGTAGACCACAACGAAGTCTTTTACATTGAGAATAAAATCACAATATGACCCCTTTAATGCACCTTATAATCCGGTTCGCCTTTTGTATGAAAACCGACCTGAATAGACCCGCTCATCGGCAGTGCGCCTTATAATTCGGTGCGCCCTATGGTCCACAAAAATACGGTACTCCAATACCAGGAGGGTGTGCCTGAGCAAGGATGGTTTCGCCCTATCTTAGTGAGAAAAACAATTGTTTTGATGCAAAGGAGCAACACTTTGCTTCTTAATAGTTAATAAATATTATCTAGCCTGTTGGTGTGTTCATACTAGTTTTGTAACGTTACCAATATTTTGGTACTGGTACTAAAATTATTTCGATACTTTTCAGAACTTTTCTAAATAAAGGGGACCACCAAAAAATTGTATTATTGGCTTTAGTTTAACAAAAAATCTTAGGGTACATTAAACATATATTTATCATTGCAATTTGGTCCTTAAATAAAATTGTGAACATACTAGAAAACTTGTCTTTTAGTAGTAAGTAAACAAACAAAGACTACTAATTAGTCTGCTGACGTATGCAGTAACATATTGTGTCATTTATCTACCTATTATTTTGTCAACATTATTAAGGACAAGTGGTAGAAAATGAACTATTAATCTACTTGTTCATTTACTGTTAATATCTGCTTACTTTCTCTCTTAACGTGTTCTATCTACACTTCTGTTAAAATGTAATAATCACTTATTCTTCTCTTGTTTGATACTTTACATTAGCTTTGGATGATACCAACAATTTGGGTATCAATCCGATACCAAGTAGTTACAAGATCATACATTGGTCATATTCAAAGTCCTCATGTGTCCAGGGATACATTTCCTGAGTTTATAAACATAATATACATTTCAAAAAAACAAAAGAAGATGTCGTGATGCCAAAAAATATCGACATCATCATAGTAGTATCGACTAGATACGTGCCTGTACTTGATATCATTACAGTGGATGTTAGGTGTAGATCCACCAATGGCGTTTGTTTACATTTTGACGCCGGTGAGCTACGGTGTGTAGTGAAGCATGTTTAGCTATTCCTCGTCCTGCAGAGATAATACTTGTAAGAAACGTACTTTATTTGTCGCCATGGAGACCAGGATTAGTGATTTGGAAGTAGCTAAAACACTGGCATTACACTGCAAAAACTGAAATCAAGTAAGATTGAATATCTCAAATAAGGGTGATATTTGCTTATTTTCTGTCTGATAAGATCATTCTTCTCACTAAGCAGATTTTATGTTAGAGTGTTTTACTTGTTTTAAGGGTTTTGGTCCTAAATAATCTCAGTAAGATATTACAGCTTGTTGCTGAGATTTGATGACCAATATTGAGTAAAACATGCTTGAAACTAGAATGTCAACTGATGCAAAGCTGTGTCATTAACTCTAAAGGCTTAGTTGGCCACATGCGTGGACAGCACCTTTTAGCTCTTATTTCCAAAATTGTGTACACTACTGAATTGGGGTCTTATGGCCCTTTTGTGGACACTTATACTGCTATCTGGTGGTGTCAGAAGAGTATAACATACAATGGAATTTGGAAAAAAAAAAAGTGTAAAAATTACAATTTGCATGTCACGACACATGAAGTACACGTTTGTGTACTTATGGACTAAGTACATCATGTAAAAAGATGATTTTTAGTTTTTATTCTAATTAGGGTCCAATAAGCCCAAATAGAAAAGAGAAATTAAAAAAAAGCATGTAAACAAACAGCTTGGGCCTTAAGATTAACACTCACAAGTATAAAACTACTTTTTTAAAGTAATAATTTCTTACTTCAAGCATGAAAAAAAAAATCATGATGCCGAGCGCATATCATTATGTCAAGATAATGGCACTAGCATTTACCTAATTGAAGAATATTTTTCAACATACTGAGAAAAAAGGTCCCATTTTTTTTTCTACCAAGAAAAGTGCACTTGTTATTAGTGAGAATATACTTATTTTAAGGTATTTTGGGGTTCATTGAGGTTAGCTAATTTTACTTGTTTTGGAAAGTCTTGACAAGTCAAATTTTCTTGTTCTATTGGCAGATAATTTTGCTTAGTTCAAATAAAATACCCCTCATTTTTGTATTTTTTTTCTTCTTGTTTTTGAACACTGACTTTTTGCAGTGCACTGGACGGACATTAGCCGCGAACTAGCTAGCCATGTCTTAAAGCACCTCTTCCTGAGGGTGTTTCAGTGTTATAACTTCTCCTTTATCGTTAGTTTTTAAGCCTAAATGCGTCCGTTCTCCCTTTTCTGTCTCCACACTGTGTCTGCTTGTAAGTACTCTGTGTGTGTGTGCCGCTGAACATGCTCCTCTGCTGGTGAAACCAGCAATGTCACGACGTGATTTCCACGCGGGCGCGGTGGGGTGCGGTGTGGGGCCGCTACGTTTCAGAGACGGTATAGTACCGTAAATGATTAATTAGCATCGTGGTACTATACTAGTACCGTACAACCCTGGTTCATACAAATGGAGATGTACCTTTAATGAGGCCCTTCTCCTGCAGGGCCTGCAGAGGAGGCCTCCTTAGGATGAGCTTCTTCAGGCGTGTTTTCACCCTCTTCTTCTCCGTGTTCTCCAGGTTGGAGGCCGAGCGAGGGACTGCAAGGGGAGGGCGAAGGCGGAGGGCAGAAGAGGAGAAGGAGGAGGTCAGTGTGGGGCATCCCAGCGTGGGGCGGGGCAGCAAATGAGAGGGGATGGTGGTGAGGATGAAAAGAGGAAGAGCCGGGCGGCGCCGCAGGTGAGACGAGGCCAGCGGCGGGATGACCTGCCACGGCGGCCACGTGAAAATGTAAGTGGGTTGAATGGAGGAGAGAATGGAGGAGAGGATGGCTGGATGTAAGAAGCCTGTGTGGAGGTGGAGAGAAAAGAGCGACGATGATGATGATGATGCCAGAGTGGAGGAGGGAGGCGGAGTCTCGGCGGAGTGGGAGTTGGACGGCAAACGCTTACGTGACGTTCTCCTGTCGTCTTCGTCGCCGCTGTGGTCCAACATCTCCACGCTGCCCGCTCTCCTCAGAGAGTAGAGCAGAACGTTGTCTAACGGGTTTTCTCGGTCCTGGAAGAGGGGGTGGAATATTACACGGGCTGTGACGCCACTGGAAGTCGGGCTCCCTCACCAGCCTGTGGATGACGCTCTGGATGGTGTGGTACCACTCTTTGATCAGAGAGCCCGTCTCCGACTGCAGCAGGAACTCGTTGCCCGTGACAGTCCTCAGCTGGGACACAAAGTCAAGAGTGGAATGTGCGTTAGTGGAAAAATGAGCGTTCCTCTGGGTTCTTTACCTTAAAGACATTCTTCTTGCTGGACAGCTCGTTGGCCCAGTGCAGCTGTGCTCCTCTCAGGTCAACGCTGCTCTCAGGGCGACTGTTGCCTGGTTTCTGGTTTCATCAAAGACACCATCCGCAGCCGGTTAAATCATGAGGATTATATCTTACCAAGGGACATTATAATGGACATTGAAGGGGCTCTTTGCGACATTTACACGGAAGCAAAAGTGTTCTGTGGTCTGACAAGTCCACGTTTCAAATTGTTTTTGGAAACTGTGGACGCCGTGTCCTCCGGAACAAAGAGGAAAAGAACCAACTACCAGCTATTGCACCACGAATTGATTTACTTGGACCCAGACTTAAACAAGTTGAAAAACGTATTCGGGTGATACCATTTAGTGGTCAGATGTACGGAATATGTACTATATTGTGCAATCTACTAATCAATCAATCAATCAATCAATCAATGTTTATTTATATAGCCCTAAATCACAAGTGTCTCAAAGGGCTGTACAAGCCACAACGACATCCTCGGTACAGAGCCCACATACGGGCAAGGAAAACTCACCCCAGTGGGACGTCAATGTGAATGACTATGAGAAACCTTGGAGAGGACCGCATATGTGGGTAACCCCCCCGCCCCCCTCTAGGGGAGACCGAAAGCAATGGATGTCGAGTGGGTCGGACATAATATTCTGAAAGTCCAACACATCAGCGAAAGTCCAGTCCATGGTGGGGCCAGCAGGAACCATCCCGAGCGGAGACGGGTCAGCAGCGTAGAGATGTCCCCATCCGATGAACAGGCTAGCGGTCCACCCCGGAGCAGAGTAGAAAAGAAAAGAAAAGAAACGGCAGATCAACTGGTCTAAAAAGGGAGTCTATTTAAAGGCTAGAGTATACCAATGAGTTTTAAGATGAGACTTAAATGCTTCTACTGAGGTAGCATCTCTAACTTTTACCGGGAGGGCATTCCATAGTACTGGAGCCCGAATAGAAAACGCTCTATAGCCCGCAGACTTTTTTTGGGCTCTGGGAATCACTAATAAGCCGGAGTTCTTTGAACGCAGATTTCTTGCCGGGACATATGGTACAATACAATCGGCAAGATAGGCAGGAGCTTGACCGTGTAGTATTTTATACGTAAGTAGTAAAACCTTAAAATCGCATCTTAGGTGCACAGGAAGCCAGTGCAAGTGAGCCAGTATAGGCGTAATATGATCAAACTTTCTTGTTTTTGTCAAGAGTCTAGCAGCCGCATTTTGTACCATCTGTAATCTTTTAATGCTAGACATAGGGAGGCCCGAAAATAAAACGTTACAGTAATCGAGACGAGATGTAACGAACGCATGGATAATGATCTCAGCATCGCTTGTGGACAAAATGGAACGAATTTTAGCGATATTATGGAGATGAAAGAAGGCCGTTTTAGTTACACTCTTAATGTGTGACTCAAGCGAGAGAGTTGGGTCAAAGATAATACCCAGATTCTTTACCGAGTCGCCTTGTTTAATTGTTTGGTTGTCAAATGTTAAGGTGGTATTATTAAATAGATGTTGGTGTTGAGCAGGACCGATAATCAGCATTTCCGTTTTCTTAGCGTTGAGTTGCAAAAAGTTAGCGGACATCCATTGTTTAATTTCATTAAGACACGCCTCCAGCTGACTACAATCCGGCGTGTTGGTCAGCTTTAGGGGCATGTAGAGTTGAGTGTCATCAGCATAACAGTGAAAGCTAACACCGTATTTGCGTATGATGTCACCTAGCGGTAGCATGTAAATACTAAAGAGTGCAGGGCCAAGAACCGAACCCTGGGGAACTCCGCACGTTACCTTAACATAGTCTGAGGTCACATTGTTATGGGAGACAGACTGCATCCTGTCAGTAAGATAAGAGTTAAACCAAGACAAGGCTAAGTCTGACATCCCAATACACGTTTTGATACGCTCTAATAAAATATTATGATCAACAGTATCGAAAGCGGCGCTAAGATCAAGAAGCAGCAACATAGATGACGCATCAGAATCCATCGTTAGCAATAGATCATTAGTCATTTTTGCGAGGGCTGTCTCCGTAGAGTGATTTGCCCTGAAACCGGATTGAAAAGGTTCACAGAGATTGTTAGTCACTGAGTGTTCATTTAGCTGCTGTGCGACGATTTTTTCGAGGATTTTCGAGATAAACGGAAGGTGGGACACCGGCCGGTAGTTCACCATGAGGTCAGGATCGAGGTTAGGTCTTTTGAGTAGAAGATGAATAACCGCTTTTTTGAATGCTAGGGGAACAGTGCCGGAGGAAAGTGATAAGTTTATAATATTTAACACTGATGGACCTAATAAAACAAAAAGCTCCTTGATAAGTTTCCCAGGAATTGGGTCAAGTAAACATGTTGTTTGTTTTGTCCCATTTACACATTTTGACAATTCCTCAAATGTTATTTCATCAAAGAGGGAGAAACTATTTTGGAGGGCAGTGTCCGTCGTATATACAGTCGTATCTGTGTTAATAGAACCCAGTTGTAGCTGAGATGCATTGTCTTTAATCTCTTTTCTAATGACTTCAATTTTCTTATTAAGGAAATTCATAAAGTCATCTGCTGAGTGGGTGGAGCTACTGGGAGGAGTCCCTTGTTGGGTTAGCGATGCTACTGTACTAAACACAAATTTAGGATCATTTTTGTTGAGGTGGATGAGATTTGAGTAATATTTAGCTTTAGCTGAGGTAAGCATGCGTTTATAAGTTATTAAACTATCACTCCATGCTTGATGGAAAACCTCAAGTTTAGTTGCACGCCATTTGCGTTCCAGCTTTCTACAAGATCATTTCTGGGCTTTAGTTTCTTCTGTAAACCATGGGGTACGCCTTTTAGGGGCCCTTTTTAGCTTTAGCGGTGCTACACTATCAATGGTGTCGCGCAGGGCGTCGTTAAAGCTGTTAGTGAGGTTATCAATAGAGCCCACATAATTTGGGAATGGTGCCATTACCGAAGGCAGTAGGTCAGTAAGAGTCGTCGTTGTGGCAGCATTAATGTTGCGGCTGCTATAGTAGTTATTATTATTATTATTAGTTTGTTGACAATGAGTCAGAACTTCGAATTTTATAAGGTAATGATCGGACATTACTTTAGTGTACGGGAGTATCGTAACTTTGGAGGTGGTGACACTCCTGACAAGCACTAGATCTATCGTATTACCGTTGCAATGCGTGGGTTCATTTATTATTTGTGTAAGACCACAGCTATCAATTATAGTCTGGAGCGCCACGCATGGAGGGTCCGATGGGGTATTCATATGGATGTTAAAGTCTCCCATTATGATTATATTGTCGGCGTGCGTCACTAGATCAGCAACGAACTCTGAAAATTCATTGATAAAGTCCGAATAGGGCCCTGGGCGCGGTAGATGACAGCCAGGTGCAGAGGCAGCGGTGTGACAAACCTCACAGTAAGCACCTCAAACGAGTTATATTTATTATTTAGGTCCGAGGTAAGGTTAAAGTTTTTGTTGTATATTAGTGCAACACCCCCACCCCTTTTAATGGGACGGGCAATATGCGTTCCCGTATAGCCAGGAGGAGACGCCTCACCCAGCGCAAAAAATTCGTCTGGTTTGAGCCAGGTCTCGGCTAGACCAACGACATCAAGATTGTTGTCTCTAATGACTTCATTAACTAATAACGTTTTGGAAGACAATGACCTTATGTTTAAAAAGCCCATATTATAGGTAGTGGGCTGTTTTGAGGAGTTTTTGTTGAAAGTATCCGTAGTAGCAATATTAATAATGTTACGTTTATTATGCGTAGTGCACTTTAAATAATTTCGACCATATCTAGGAATTGATATGACAGGAATTTTTAGATTGTTTGCCACCTCAGTAAAATGCATGTCCACCTCTGACACAGAAAAAACATTATGTGAGTTGTATATTATTCTAAGAGAATTGCTATGTGTTTCAATCAATCAATCAATGCAAGGAATTTAGGGATTTCACCATCTACGGTCCGTAATATCATCAAAAGGTTCAGAGAATCTGGAGAAATCACTGCACGTAAGCGGTGATATTAGGGACATTCGATTCCTCACGCGGTACCGCATCAAAACGCGACATCAGTGTGTAAAGGATACTTCAGAAAACCATTGTCAGCAACTACAATTTGTCGCTACATCTGTAAGTGCAAGGTAAAACTATACTATGCAAAGCTAAAGCCCTTTATCAACAACACCCAGAAACGCTTCTCTGGGCCCCAGCTCATCTAAGATGGACTGATGCAAAGTGGTCTGATGAGTCCATATTTCAAGTTGTTTTTGGAAACTGTGGACGCCGTGTCCTCCGGACCAAAGAGGAAAAGAACCATCCGGATTGTTTTGGGGGCAAAGTTGAAAAAGACTGAGAAAGTTGAGGAAAGCTCATCAGACACTTATTTGGAACATCCCACAGGTGAACAGGCTAATTGGGAACAGGTGGGTGCCATGATTGGGTATAAAAGTAGATTCCATGAAATTCTCAGTCATTCCCAAACAAGGACGGGGCGAGGGTCACCACTTTGTCAACAAATGCGTGAGCAAATTGTTTAAGAACAACATTTCTCAACCAGCTGTTGCAAGGAATTTAGGGATTTCACCATCTAGGCAAGGCAAGGCAAGGCAACTTTATTTGTATAGCACTTTTCATACACAAGGCAGACTCATAGTGCTTCACAGACAACAAAGTGAAATGAAAGAAAATAAAAGCAAAATTAAAATGCAGACAATAAAAATAAAAACAGTGTGGACGTTAAAAGTTAAAAGATTAAAAGATTTAGCTGAAAGCTAAGGTGAACATAAAAGTTTTCAGTCTAGTTTTAAAAGTAGTCAGAGTTGGGGAAAGTCTGACATCTTCAGGAAGTTTATTCCAGCTATTTGTTGCATAGTGACTGAATGATGATCTCCCTTGATTTGAGTTTACTCTGGGAACCGCTCTAACAGATTGGTCTCAGAAGATCTTAGTGATCTAGAGGGCTTATATAGTGGGAGCATATCGGTGATATACTTCAGCCTTAGACCATGTAGTGATTTATATGTGAGCAGGAGGATTTTGAAATCTATTCTCTGATGTACAGGGAGCCAATGTAAGGATTTAAGAATTGCTGTAATGTGCTCACATTTTTTGGTCTTTGTTAGAACTCTAGCAGCAGCGTTCTGAACCAGCTGTAGCTGCCTGACAGTTTTTTTGGGAAGACCTGCAAGGAGACCATTACAATAGTCTAGCCTACTGGTAATAAAGGCATGTACAAGTTTTTCAAAGTCTTGAGCTGACATGAGCCCTCTAAGTCTTTTTACATTTTTGAGGTGATAGTAGGCCGATTTTGTTACTGATTTGATGTGACTGTCGAAATGTAAATCAGAATCTAAAAAAACCCCAAGATTTCTGGCATTATTCGAGGTTT
The DNA here is from genome assembly GCF_033978785.1 of Entelurus aequoreus. NCBI lineage: Eukaryota > Metazoa > Chordata > Actinopteri > Syngnathiformes > Syngnathidae > Entelurus > Entelurus aequoreus. The sequence goes on along the minus strand of NC_084756.1, from coordinate 8,902,870 downwards.
TCAGGGACAGTGATTGAAGGTGTTGGATGACTTTAAACCTTTCTTTTTTAGCACCAAAAACAATTATCTCAGTTTTATCTTCATTTAGTTGTTATTTTGCATGATTTGTCCTAGTGGGAGCATATAGATGTTAAATAAAGTCGGCCCCAAGATTGAACCTTGGGGGACTCCACACGTTACGTTGGTTGGTTCTGATACAAAGTCACCAATGGAAACAAAATAGTTTCTATCTTGTAGATATGACTTGAACCAGCTTAAAACTGTGCCTGAGATCCCCACCCAGTTTTCCAACCTGTCCAAAAGTATTGAGTGGTCGACAGTGTCAAATGCAGCACTGAGGTCCAAAAGCATTAATACTGAAGTTTTGCCAGAGTCTGTGTTTAGACAGATGTCATTTATAACTTTAAGAAGGGCCGTCTCTGTGCTATGAAGAGGTCGAAATCCTGACTGGAAGTTGTTGTGGCAGCCAGTAGAAGCCAAGAAGTGATTTAGTTGTTGGAGGACAACTTTCTCAATTATTTTACTTATGAATGGTAGATTTGAAATTGGTCTGTAGTTGTTGATAATAGAGGCATCTAGGCTCCGCTTTTTAGAAGAGGTTTAATGACTGCAGTTTTGAAAGCCTTCGGGAAATTGCCCGATTGAATAGAATTATTAACTATTTGCAATACGTCTGTTAATAGGCAGTCAAAAACATTCTTAAAGAAGTTGGTAGGTAAAACATCAAGGCAGCAGGTGGATGACTTTAGAGCTGTCACCGTTTACCGTCTACGGTCCGTAATATCATCAAAAGGTTCAGAGAATCTGGAGAAATCACTGCACGTAAGCGATGGTATTACGGACATTCGATCCCTCAGGCGGTACTGCATCAAAACGTGACATTAGTGTGTAAAGGATATCACCACATGGGCTCAGGAACACTTCAAAAAAACATTGACAGTAGCTACAGTTGGTCGCTACATCTGTAAGTGCAAGTTAAAACTCTACTATGCAAAGCGAAAGCCATTTATCAACAACACCCAGAAATGCCGATGGCTTGCTGGGCCTGAGCTCATCTAAGATGGACTGATACAAAGTGGAAAAGTGTTCTGTGGTCTGACGAGTCCACATTTCAAGTTGTTTTTGGAAACTGTGGACGCTGTGTCCTCCGGACCAAAGAGGAAAAGAACCAACCGGGTTGTTCTGGGGGCAAAGTTGAAAAAGACTGAGAAAGTTGAGGAATGCTCATCAAACACTTATTTGGAACATCCCACAGGTGAACAGGCTAATTGGGAACAGGTGGATGCCATGATTGGGTATAAAAGCAGATTCCATGAAATGCTCAGTCATTCACAAACAAGGACGGGGCGAGGGTCACCACTTTGTCAACAAATGCGTGAGCAAATTGTTTAAGAACAACATTTCTCAACCAGCTGTTGCAAGGAACTTAGGGATTTCACCATCTACAGTCTGTAATATCATCAAAAGGTTCAGAGAATCTGGAGAAATCACTGTACGTAAGCGATGGTATTATGGACTTTCGATGCCTCAGGTGGTACCGCATCAAAACGCGACATTAGTGTGTAAAGGATACTTCAGAAAACCACTGTCAGTAACTACAGTTTGTCGCTACATCTGTAAGTGCAAGTTAAAACTCTACTATGCAAAGCGAAAGACATTTATCAACAACACCCAGAAATGCCGCCGGCTTCGCTGGGCCCGAGCTCATCTAAGATGGACTGATGCAAAGTGGACAAGTGTTCTGCGGTCTGACGAGTCCACATTTCAAGTTGTTTTTGGAAACTGTGGACGTCGTGTCCTCCAGAAAAACGAGGAAAAGAACCATCCGGATTGCTCTCGGCGCAAAGTTGAAAAGCCAGCATCTGTGATGGTATGGGGTGTATTAGTGCCCAAGGCATGGGTAACTTACACATCGGTGAAGGCACCATTAATGCTGAAAGGTACATACAGGTTTTGGAGCAACATATGTTGCCATCCAAGCAACGTAATCATGGACGCCCCTGCTTATTTCAGCAAGACAATGCCAAGCCACGTGTTACATCAACGTGGCTTCATAGTAAAAGAGTGCGGGTACTAGACTGGCCTGCCTGTAGTCCAGACCTGTCTCCCATTGAAAATGTGTGGGGAAATATGAAGACTAAAATACGACAATGGAGACTGTTGAACAACTTAAGCTGTACATCAAGCAAGAATGGGAAATATTTAAAAATGTGTCTCCTCAGTTCCCAAACGTTTACTGCGTGTTGTTAAAAGGAAAGGCCATGTAACACAGTGGTAAAAATGCCCCTGTGACAACAATTTTGCAATGTGTTGCTGCCATTAAATTATAAGATAATGATTATTTGCAAAAAAACATTACGTTTCTCAGTGTGAACATTAAATATCTTGTCTTTGCAGTCTATTCAATTGAATATAGGTTGAAAAGGATTTGCAAGTCATTGTATTCTGTTTTCATTCACGATTTACACAACGTGACAACTTCAATGCTTGAGTGAGCTTTTACCCAGCTTGAAGGCGTCTGGGATTTGGGATCTTTGAAGAAAACTAGACTGTTCCCCACCAGCACCACCCAGGATGGACTCCAGTTTTTCCTACAACACAACACAACACACATATGTACATTTCACACTGGGTCCTTCAAGTCAATGTATAACTCAACATAACACTGTTATTACTGTAATATATAATTATTACTATATAATATATATTACTACTATATATTATATATTATTTACTACTATATAAATATAATTAACTTCACAGACTTGAGAGTCACCTGAGTTTCCGGCCTCCTTCTGCAATCTTGGTCTTGTTCAAGAGTCCGGCTTTCTCCAACTCCTGCAAATATCCATTTTTATTTTGTGTTGCAAAGGTGTGATTAATGTGATTAAAACATGTCATCATTTGATAGCACTGCTCTAAATACACTGAGGAGATTACAGGAACAACACTTTTTAGTTACAGACGCCATTGTGTCTCCGATGCAGCTCCAAAGCATTCACACAATAATAATAAATAGATGGATTTTGGTGTAGAAAACCATATGTGTGAATGATTTGGAGCATTCACACAATAATAAGTTTAAATAGATGAATTTTGTTGTAGAAAACCATATGTGTGTATGCTTTGGAGCATTCACACAATAAATAGATGAATTTTGGTGTAGATAACCATTTGTGTGAATGCTTTGGAGCATTCACACAATACATAGATTAATTTTGCTGTAGAAAACCACATGTGTGAATGCTTTGGAACATTCACACAATAATAAGTTTAAATAGATGAATTTTGTTGTAGAAAACCATATGTGTGTATGCTTTGGAGCATTCACACAATACATAGATGAATTTTGGTGTAGAAAACCATATGTGTGTATGCTTTGGAGTATTCACACAATAAATAGATGAATTTTGGTGTAGAGAACCATTTGTGTGAATGCTTTGGAGCATTCACACAATACATAGATGAATTTTGCTGTAGAAAACCATATGTGTGAATGATTTGGATCATTCACACAATAATAAGTTTAAATAGATGAATTTTGTTGTAGAAAACAATATGTGTGAATGCTTTGGAGCATTCACACAATACATAGATTAATTTTGGTGTAGAAAACCATATGTGTGTATGCTTTGGAGCATTCACACAATAAATAGATGAATTTTGGTGTAGAGAACCATATGTGTGAATGCTTTGGAACATTCACACAATACATAGATGAATTTTGCTGTAGAAAACCGTGTGTGTATGCTTTGGAGCATTCACACAATAAATAGATTAATTTTGGTGTAGAAAACCATATGTGTGAATGCTTTGGAACATTCACACAATAAATAGATGGATTCTGGTATAGAAAACCATATGTACGAATGCTCTCCAGCATTCACACAATAATAATAATAATAAATAGATTAATTTTGGTGTAGACAACCATATGTGTGTATGCTTTGGAGCATTCACACAATAAATAGATGGATTTTGGTGTAGAGAACCATATAAGTGAATGCTTTGGAGCATTCACACAATACATAGATTAATTTTGCTGTATAAATCCATGTGTGTATGCTTTGGAGCATTCACACAATACATAGATTCATTTTGGTGTAGAAAACCATATGTGTGAATGCTTTGGAACATTCACACAATAAATAGATGGATTCTGGTATAGAAAGCCGTATGTGCGAATGCTTTGGAGCATTCACACAATAATAATAATAAATAGATTAATGTTGGTGTAGAAAACCATATGTGTGTATGCTTTGGAGCATTCACACAATAAATAGATGAATTTTGGTGTATATAACCATATAAGTGAATGCTTTGGAGCATTCACACAATAATAATAATAAATAGATTAATTTTGGTGTAGAAAACCATGTGTGTGTATGCTTTGGAGCATTCACACAATAAATAGATGAATTTTGGTGTATAGAACCATATAAGTGAATGCTTTGGAGCATTCACACAATAAATAGATGCATTTTGGTGTAGAGAACCATATAAGTGAATGCTTTGGAGCATTCACACAATACATAGATTAATTTTGCTGTAGAAAACCATGTGTGTATGCTTTGGAGCATTCACACAATAAATAGATTAATTTTGGTGTCGAAAACCCTATGTGTGAATGCATTGGAACATTCACACAATAAATAGATGGATTCTGGTATAGAACACCATACGTGTGAATGCTTTGGAGCGTTCACACAATAATAATAATAATAAAAATAAATACATTAATTTTGTTGTAGAAAACCGTATGTGTGAATGCTTTGGAGCATTCAAAACATAATATGTTTAAATAGATGAATTTTGTTGTAGAAAACCGTATGTGTGAATGCTTTGGAGCATTCAAAACATAATATGTTTAAATAGATGAATTTTGTTGTAGAAAACCGTATGTGTGAATGCTTTGGAGCATTCAAAACATAATATGTTTAAATAGATGAATTTTGTTGTAGAAAACCGTATGTGTGAATGCTTTGGAGCATTCACACAATAATAATAATAATAAAAATAAATAGATGAATTTTGTTGTAGAAAACCGTATGTGTGTGAATGCTCCAAAGCATTCACACAATAACATCTGAATACAAATGAATTTATTGTATTTTTCCGATCGGCCGAGGGCCAACGGAAAAAACGAGCTGCGGGCTGAAATTGGCCCCCGGATCGTACTTTGGACACCACTGGCTTAGTGTGTTGTCCTTCTCAATTTTGCCTCACCCAGTAGGAGGGACAAGCTGTCCTACTCCCCATTTGATGTACAGAACGGACAGAAGAGAGGGTAAATAAGGGTTGGATGTGCAAAGTACGGTAAGAGGTGACATTTTCTTACCGGTGTGCCGCCTTCTCCGTCTGGCGAGCTCTCGGGAGAGGGCGGCTCCACGACGATGTTGGTCACGTTGCACGGGTAGTCTCTGCACTGTTGGACGTGCAGAAAGAGCGGTCAGGGCGGGACGTGGCTGCTGTCCTTCTGCATGATCTGCACACTTCCTACCTGGCCATTCTCTGGCAGGATCATGGACTGTGAGTGTGAGAGCGGCTGCCTGGCGTCATGCAGGGCGGCACAGTCCTGACAGTGGGTGTCGGCCTTGGCCTGTACCATCGTGCAAATGGTGTCAGAGGAGGCGGCACGCTGCATGCTCTTTACGACAAACAGGCCACAGTGTGAACAGGCGAGGTGAAACAGACAAATACTGCGGGAAATTAAGGAAGTATTTTGCAGATAAGCAGACTTCTGCAGAGTGCAATATGGGAACACAATATTGCAGGGTTGTGCCCCTCAAGCCAAGCTTACAATTTATTTGATTTGCCATAACATCAACATAATATAGCCACGGGGTTTTAGCAAATCTAATTTAATGCTTTTTATTGCCGGTTTTAATGCCACTTTAAAAAAAATGAATGCCCACGTCCTACTAATATAGTTATTATATACAGTTGTGGTCAAAAGTTTACATACACTTGTAAAGAACATAATGTCATGGCTGTGTTGAGTTTCCAATCATTTCTACAAATCTTTTTTTTTTGTGATAGAGTGATTGGAGCACATACTTGTTGGTCACAAAAAACATCCATGAAGTTTGGTTCATTTATGAATTTATTATGGGTCTACTGAAAATGTGAGCAAATCTGCTGGGTCAAAAGTATAAATACAGCAATGTTAATATTTGCTTACATGTCCCTTGGCAAGTTGCACTGCAATAAGGTGCTTTTGATAGCCATCCACAAGCTTCTGCTTGAATTTTTGACCACTCCTCTTGGCAAAATTGGTGCAGTTCAGCTAAATTTGTTGATTTTCTGACATGGACTTGTTTCTTCAGCATTGTCCACACGTTTAAGTCAGTACTTTGGGAATGCCATTCTAAAACCTTCATTCTAGCCTGATTTAGCCATTCCTTTACCACTTTTGATGTGTGTTTGGGGTCATTGTCCTGTTGGAACACCCAACTGCGCCCAAGATCCACCACCACCACCATGCTTGACGGTAGGATTGGTGTTCTTGGGATTAAAGGCCTCACATTTTCTCCTCCAAACATATTGCTGGGTATTGTGGCCAAACAGCTCAATTTTTTGTTTCATCTGACCACATAACTTTCCTCCATAAAGTCTTATCTGTGTTCACGTGATGTCAGATGAAACAAAAATTGAGCTGTTTGGCCACAATACCCAGCAATATGTTTGGAGGGAAAAAAATGAGGCCTTTAATCCCAGAAACACCATTCATACCGTCAAGCATGGTGGTGGTAGTATTATGCTCTGGGCCTGTTTTGCTGCCAATGGAACTGGTGCAGAGAGTAAATGGGACAATGAAAAAGGAGGATTACCTCCAAATTCTTCAGGACAACCTAAAATCATCAGCCCGGAGGTTGGGTCTTGGGCGCAGTTGGGTGTTCCAATAGGACAATGAACCCAAAACACACGTCAAAAGTGGTAAAGGAATGGCTAAATCATGCTAGAATTAAGGTTTTAGAATGGCCTTCCCAAAGACCTGACTTAAACGTGTGGACAATGCTGAAGAAACAAGTCCATATCAGATAACCAACACATTTAGCTGAACTGCACCAATTTTGTCAAGAGGAGTGGTCAAAAACTCAAGCAGAAGCTTGTGGATGGCTACCAAAAGTGCGTTATTGCAGTGAAACTTGCCAAGGGACATTAAAAAACAAACAAAAAAAACAACAAGATTTTATGGTAAAAACAAACAAACTGGCAGCTCTGTTGCTTGAATTGTACAGCTAAAAACAGTTGTATTTTTTCTCCATTCCATTTTTTTCAATTTTGTTATATGCTGTAAAAAAAGACACTGATTTTACTGTAAAATTCTGGTGACTGAGCAGCCAGTTTTTAAAGTAAAATTTAAATATTTCTTTGCAGCTTATGTAAAAAAATATAGTGTTAATTTCCGATTGTTAAAAGTAGCCCTCTGAGGGCAATCATAACTGTGATGTGGCCCTCAATGAAAACCAGTTTGACACCCCTGCTCTAGTGAATTAGAATTTGCCCACGAGACTGTTTTATTTGATCATTTATTTTTATTTATTTATTTTTCAGTAGTGGTAGCATCAGTTGACAGTTTTGGTGGCAACAGCAGAAGTTGCTTTGTTGGTCATCTCAAATACATTTTGCACCGTTAACTGCTGCTTTCCTTTAATCACCGACTTGTGATTAGCTTAAATTCAAGCAGAAGCTTGTGGATGGCTACCAAAAGTGCCTTATTGCAGTGAAACTTGCCAAGGGACATGTAAGCAAATATTAACATTGCTGTATGTATACTTTTGACCCAGCACATTTGCTCACATTTTCAGTAGACCCATAATAAATTCATAAAAGAACCAAACTTCATGAATGTTTTTTGTGACCAACAAGCATGTTCTCCGAACACTCTATCACAAAAAAAATAAGAGTTGTAGAAACGATTGGAAACTCAAGACAGCCATGATATTATGTTCTTTACACTAACAAGTGTATGTAAACTTTTGAACACGACTGTAGCTTTCCAAGCATGCAGTGTTCTGACTTCGAGCACCGGCTGCAGACGATAGTCAATTAAAAGGTTCTGTCTGTCAATCATCACACTGTACTTTTAATCAGATTTATTTTTGGGAATTTTGCCTCTCATTCACAATCTCTACGTAAGACAAGAACATATGTTTCTCTTTTTTATATGCATTTTAAATAGGGATGTGAAAATTCCTTTACCGGCTCTCAATTTAGTGGAATTGCGGGAGTGCACTATCCACTTTAGCCGCCATTCCAATTTTGGAAAGTGGCGCTTTCCCTCATTTTCAGCAGACTGCATTGCAAAATGATTAACCCCTCCTCTTCCTCTTATGCGAGATCCACCCAGGAATGGGGCCTTTCCTACTGTACCTTGTTGCATCAAATAATATTGAGTTAAGAGCTGCATTTGCATGCTTTTTTTTTCCCGTCAAAATTTAGATACATTAATCAATAAAGATGAAATAAAGTTGATGCACATTCTTTCCAGGCAACAGCAGGCCACAAATAATAATGTGGCCCCCGAGTTTGACACCTGTGGTGTAGATTGTCAGTCATCAGGTCATGTAATCCACAAAGGTTGAATGGAGGCAACTGGACTCTTCTGAAATGTCTTCAGCAAACAAGAAGAATCCAGTTGCCTCCATTCAACCTTTGTGGATATTATAAAATCCTTTAACACAAATAAAAAAAAGCCCAAATAATAAGGTTGACCAGCTTTGCAAGGTGTCCCTCATTTTTTTCAGGGACTTGGCAACCCTATTTACTGTATATGTGCTCTTTACAACTTGCATACAATTGTAAGGTTTCATTCAGAAGCAGCCATTATTAAGTACTTTTCCCCAGTTCCCGTAACCTACTTTCAACGATGCACCGTGTATACGTACTGTATATCTCCCTACTAATGTTTGCCATCTTTCATGCAAGGCGGATTAAAGCATTAAGTCCCAAATCTTCTCCCCCTGCTAAGAGGAGGCCTTTTAGAAGAGACTTTACACCAAATGCACACACACTCCATTGTGATGCAACAATGTTGCACTAAGAGCTGCTTGGGTAACAGCATGAGTTGCTATTTCACCACCTTAATATGCATAGATGCTGATCTCCTGGAAACTAAAACGCGTAGAGTTGGCATTAATTTAATGTATTCTGCAGTAATACAGTGGAGATGCCCTTCATGCAAATCTAATAATAAGAGTTCATGAGGAGAGTATTTCTCCTTAAAATCCCTTTTTTTTTGTGCTGACAAGACTTCTCACAGCAAAGGACACAAAGTACAGTGTTACCTCAGTCATCCACAAGCTATTTTTACCATAAGTAATATTGTAAATTCAATAAATCCAACACAAAAATATTAAAACTAGGCTGTCGGAGTTAATGCGTGTAATTAATCACAAATAAATATCATAGTAATCATGTATAAACGCAGATTAATTTCTCCCGTATCTCTTGGACTTGATCAAATTGTCTCTTATTTCAATTGACTTTTGCTGTTTTGACGGGATGCTCAGGTTCTGGAGAACCTGCTGGTCCTGATGGAACGTTTGCTGCTGGATACTCGAGGGACTCTTTGGAGAAGTGGAGGGTCGTGTGTCTGGCGAATCTTTCCGCCCAAGACATTGAAGATATCTTCCTATCTATCTACAAACCCCGTTTCCATATGAGTTGGGAAATTGTGTTAGATGTAAATATAAATGGAATACAATGATTTGCAAATCCTTTTCAACCCATATTCAGTTGAATATGCTACAAAGACAACATATTTGATGTTCAAACTGATAAACATTTTTTTTTTTTGCAAATAATCATTAACTTTAGAATTTGATGCCAGCAACACGTGACAAAGAAGTTGGGAAAGGTGGCAATAAATACTGATAAAGTTGAGGAATGCTCATCAAACACTTATTTGGAACATCCCACAGGTGAACAGGCAAATTGGGAACAGGTGGGTGCCATGATTGGGTATAAAAGTAGATTCCATGAAATGCTCAGTCATTCACAAACAAGGATGGGGCGAGGGTCACCACTTTGTCAACAAATGCGTGAGCAAATTGTTGAACAGTTTAAGAAAAACCTTTCTCAACCAGCTGTTGCAAGGAATTTAGGGATTTCACCATCTACGGTCCGTAATATCATCAAAGGGTTCAGAGAATCTGGAGAAATCACTGCACGTAAGCAGCTAAGCCCGTGACCTTCGATCCCTCAGGCTGTACTGCATCAACAAGCGACATCAGTGTGTAAAGGATATCACCACATGGGCTCAGGAACACTTCAGAAACCCACTGTCAGTAACTACAGTTGGTGGCTACATCTGTAAGTGCAAGTTAAAACTCTCCTATGCAAGGCGAAAACCGTTTATCAACAACACCCAGATACGCCGTCGGCTTCGCTGGGCCTGAGCTCATCTAAGATGGACTGATACAAAGTGGAAAAGAGTTCTGTGGTCTGACGAGTCCACATTTCAAATTGTTTTTGGAAACTGTGGAAGTCGTGTCCTCCGGACCAAAGAGGAAAAGAACCATCCGGATTGCTATAGGCGCAAAGTTGAAAAGCCAGCATCTGTGATGGTATGGGGGTGTATTAGTGCCCAAGACATGGGTAACTTACACATCTGTGAAGTTGCCATTAATGCTGAAAGGTACATACAGGTTTTGGAGCAACATATGTTGCCATCCAAGCAATGTTACCATGGACGCCCCTGCTTATTTCAGCAAGACAATGCCAAGCCACGTTACATCAACGTGGCTTCATAGTAAAAGAGTGCGGGTACTAGACTGGCCTGCCTGTAGTCCAGACCTGTCTCCCATTGAAAATGTGTGGCGCATTATGAATCCTAAAATACCACAACGGAGACCCCCGGACTGTTGAACAACTTAAGCTGTACATCAAGCAAGAATGGGAAAGAATTCCACCTGAGAAGCTTCAAAAATGTGTCTTCTCAGTTCCCAAACGTTTACTGAGTGTTGTTAAAAGGAAAGGCCATGTTACACAGTGGTGAACATTCCCTTTCCCAACTACTTTGGCACGTGCTGCAGCCATGAAATTCTAAGTTAATTATTATTTGCAAAAAAATAAATAAAGTTTATGAGTTTGAATATCAAATATCTTGTCTTTGTAGTGCATTCAATTGAATATGAGTTGAAAAGGATTTGCAAATCATTGTATTCCGTTTATATTTACATCTAACACAATTTCCCAACTCATATGGAAACGGGGTTTGTATTTGGAATTCTGATAACATGTCGTCTGCTGTTTGGATTGGTCTATCGACAAATTCGGGAGTCGATGGCAGCTGTTCAAGGAGTCCAAGGCCTGGGTGAGCTGTGGACACTCAGACTTTGGGCGATTTCTGAATTGAATCACAAATTGGATAACATCTCGGAGAAGCATTCCACTCTGCAAGGCACATTTATGATCAATTTGAGAGCCAGAACGGACAACTGCAGCAGACAAACCATTGGAATGTGTTTGCCCGCCCTAACCAAAACAATCCTTATCTACAATTCTGCTCCTTCTGCATTGAGCCCTGGCAGGGTCATGCGGTAAACACCCCGGCGTGACAATTGCGGCGAAAAACGCTCTGATATCCCTTCCCTCTTCTTCAAAGACACCTGGGATGTTGACTCTGTTTTTATGATAACGAACGGAGCGACTTCCAGGCTTATGGACAAAACACGCACCTGCTGACTACTATTACACAAATATGCACACATACACCACCACCTGCTTCACCCCCCTTGGTATAATGCACTACAGAGCAGCACCCTGATGGCTGTGCTTTGGGTGAAGATGCTTTGGGATGCTACAGTCGTGGTCAAAAGTTTACATACACTTGTAAAGAACATAATGGCATGGCTGTCTTGAGTTTCCAATAATTTTTACAACTCTTATTTTTTTGTGATAGAGTGATTGGAGCACATACTTGTTGGTCACAAAAAACATTCATGAAGTTTGCTTCTTTTATGAATTTATTATGGGTCTACTGAAAATGTGAGCAAATGTGCTGGGTCAAAAGTATACATACAGAAATGTTAATATTTGCTTACATGTCCCTTGGCAAGTTTCACTGCAATAAGGCACTTTTGGTAGCCACCCACAAGCTTCTGGTGGAATTTGTGACCACTCCTCTTGACAAAATTGATGCAGTTCAGCTGTGTTGGTTTTCTGGAATGGACTTGTTTCTTCAGCATTATCCACACGTTTAAGTGAGAACTTTGGGAAGGCCATTCTAAAACCTTCATTCTAGCCTGATTTAGCCATTCCTTTACCACTTTTGACGTGTGTTTGGGGTCATTGTCCTGTTGGAACACCCAACTGCGCCCAAGACCCAACCTCCGGGCTGATGATTTTAGGTTGCCCTGAAGAATTTGGAGGTAATCCTCCTTTTTCATTGTCCCATTTACTCTCTGTAAAGCACCAGTTCCATTGGCAGCAAAACAGAGTATAATACTACCACCATGCTTGACGGTAGGTATGGTGTTCCTGGGATTAAAGGTCTGACCATTTCTCCTCCAAACATATTGCTGGGTATTGTGGCCAAACAGCTCAATTTTTGTTTCATCTGACATCACATGGACAAAGATAAGACCTTCTGGAGGAAACGCAAGACCGCCATGACATTATTCTTTACAAGTGTATGTAAACTTTTGACCACGGCTGTATGTGCAAACAGTGAGGACAATCCAACTGGAAACAAAGGTTGCATATAAATATACCCCAAAATAAAAACAAAGTCATTTGCATATATTGTAGCAATTAATCTACAGCCACAATATTTCAGGAGGTTGCCCACAGCCACAGCCGGAGCTATTGGAGACCCTGATGGTTGTTTGCAATTGTATACCACATGTCAGGCAACTATATTTTGTGATTAATTGAATGGAAGCATTAATTATACATTTACGGCAGATGTCATGTCACTTGATGAACGTATAGACTTTTCATTATTCATGTAGCTTCTCAAGCAGTGACAACTTCAAGGCTGCAAAACCAAAGTTCAAAGAAGCCTTTTTTGAAGCCCCCCCCCCCCGCTGTGGTGGGAAGACATCACACTCCTCTTTTTAGTCAAGGTGGCAGGCAAGGTGATTCCTTTTGGCGAAGAAAGTGTGTGAAAAGAAAAGATGTTTACCTGTTTCACTCGCCAGCTGCCGCAGTCTCTGTTGCGCTGGTGGCTCCCAAACAGGAAGTCAGGTGCAAGCTTAACGAGGAGAAAAGAGACAGGAAGCAGTTTACACCAGGGGATATGAGCAGAGCTCGAATTTAACCGCTGCACCGCGGCATTTGCCGTAATGACCAAAAAATTGACCGACATTTGCGGCAAGAACATGCCGTGACCGCCCTTGACTTTTTACTTGTTAATGGACAAGGGATGTAACAGTAAACGGTATAATGATCATTTGCGATAATTCCCGACGGTTAGTAATACCGTTTAATTTTTTCATTAACAAAAAAAACGTCATTTATTAATGCATTTTCGGCAACATGATGTGAGGCGCATGCGCACTAGCAGTGTTTGGCTGGATAATCATGGCGGACCAACTACACGGACTTTGCTGCGGAGATTTCCCCTCGGAGGAAACGGAGGCAAGTGCTTGGTTTAACGTCATTTTCCCTTGCTTTCCATCGTGCGTTTAAGAGCGCAATGCTGTGTTTAGATGGAGACAGGTGTGGACAATATTGGAGACACTTGTCCCCACACTAAAAGTACACAGCGAAGGAGAAAACTATTTGATGTTTTGCAGCAGGCGATGTGTCGTGAACGTTGTCACAACTTGTTTATAAAGTCGTTACTTTGTTTACTTGGATGGTCACTCCTCCTTTATTTAACTGCAAACTGTATCAGTGTTCCAATAACATCAATACTGGCTAAAATGTTAAGTCATCTCATCGAATTGAACGCAGGCTGTGAAGATTGTTTATTCGATGTGAGAGGTATCACTCTGGGTTTATTTGTTGTTGGCCAAACTGTTGTAATGAACCACTAGGGAGGCGTTGGAGAAGAACAGAGCTTGTTTATTGGACTTCATCTTCATTAGCAAAACTTATTTGTGTTTTATTTTTATATCAAAAAGTAAACACCAGATTTTTTTTACATTAATTGTGTTTTTTTCATGTCACTAAGGTGTTACTTCAAAAAACATTCATGTGACACATCATTTTGTTAATGTTTTATTGTGTATAGTTAATTACTATATGACATATTTCTGCTCAAACTCTTAATGGATCTGTCCCGATACATCATCTACATCTACATATAAATGTACATCACTTAAAAAAAAAAAAAACTCTATCAAAATGTAAAAATAGAGATAAAGGCATCATGTAATGACAAAAAGCTGACAAGTTGATGTTATTAAAGAATAAAATAATAATAATATTTGTCTATAAATATATGGAAAACGTTTATCTATAGTCTTTTTATTAGACATTACAAATGACATGATGGTATTACGTTCACACCCCAACACTGCTTTACTTAACAATCAGTAATAATGATTTCAATATTAATAACAATAATCTTAATTATTACTTTGGCCATAATTGGCAGCCCTAGATCTCATACATGAACACTATTATATATATATATATATATATATATATATATATATATATATATGTCTCTGGGTGTGTGTGCGTATATATATCTATATATCTATATATATATATATATATATATATATCTATATATATATATATATATATATATATATATATATATATATATATATATATATATATATATATATATACACACATATATATATATATATATATATATATATATATATATATATATATATATATATATATATATATATATATATATATACACACATATATATGTATATATATATATATTAGAGATGTTGGCAGGCCGATATTATCGGCCAATAAATGCGTTAAAATGTAATATCGGAAATTATCGGTATCAGGTTTTTGGGGTTTTTTTTGTTTTTGTTTTTTTAATTAAATCAACAAAAAAAAAACACAAGGTACACTTACAATTAGTGCACCAACCCAAAAAACCTTCCTCCCCCATTTACACTCATTCACACTCATTCAGACAAAAGTGTTGTTTCTTTCTGTTATTAATA
>NC_084756.1:8747772-8882772 GCF_033978785.1 Entelurus aequoreus | reverse complement strand
GCAAGGTCCATACAGACACGGATGAGAGTCTGGTGTGGATGAACTTGACTGGCCTGCACAGAGTCCTGACCTAAACATTTGGGATGAATTAAAACGGAGACTGAGAGTCAGGCCTTCTCCACCAACATCAGTGTGTGACCTCACCAATGCGCTTTTGGATGAATGGTCGAAAATTCCTATAAACACACTCCGCAACCTTGTGGACAGCCTTCCCAGAAGAGTTGAAGCTGTAATAGCTGCAAAAGGTGGACCGACATCATATTGAACCCTATGGGTTAGGAATGGGATGGCACTTCAAGTTCATATGTGAGTCAAGGCAGTTGGCCAAATACTTTCGGCAATATAGTGTATGTCAAAAGTGTCTGGACTACTTTTTGACTCATCGCCCACTTAAAGTGTGAGTAAAGAATGCCTAAAAAATGGTGTTTCCTCGATGTGAAGACGTTATAGGTTCAAAAGAGAAAGAGATGATACAGTATTATCAGCTCACAGATGCTACCTGGTGGTTGTTTAAGCACACTGCAGATAGTCCTGGATAAAATAACCTAATTTCACTCCTTAATGCTTCAGTCACACGCACTATTCCCACAGGAAATGAGGCAAAAACTCATCCAGACCCACTCAACCTGCTCTAAAATCATAATTGCACAAAACCCAAAAGCAGTGAAGTTGGCACGTTGTGTAAATGGTAAAAAAAAAAACAGAACACAATGATTTGCAAATCCTTTTCAACCTATATTCAATTGAATAGACTGCAAAGACAGGATACTTAATGTTCTAACTGGTAAACCTTGTTATTTTTGCAGTTATTAGCTCATTTGGAATTTGATGCCTGCGACGTGTTTCAAAAAAGCTGGCACAAGTGGCAAAAAAGACTGAAAAAATATTTAGAACATCCCACAGTTGAACAGGCTAATTGGGAACAGGTGGGTGCCATGATTGGGTATAAAAGTAGATTCCATGAAATGCTCAGTCATTCACAAACAAGGATGGGGCGAGGGTCACCACTTTGTCAACAAATGCGTGAGCGAATTGTCGAACAGTTTAAGAACAACAATTATCAACCAGCTCTTGCAAGAAATTCAGGGATTTCAAAATGTACAGTCTGTAATATCATCAAAAAGTTCAGAGAATCTGGAGAAATCACTGCCCGTAAGCAATGATATTACAACCTTCGATCCCTCAGGCAGTACTGCATTAAAAAGCGACATCAGTGTGTAAAGGATATCACCACATGGGCTCAGGAACACTTCAGAAACCCACTGTCAGTAACTACAGTTGGTCGCTACATCTGTAAGCGCAGGTTAAAACTCTACTATGCAAAGCGAAAGCCATTTATCAACAACACCCAGAAACGCTTCATCTAAGATGGACTGATACAAAGTGGAAAAGTGTTCTGTGGTCTGATGAGTCCACATTTCAAATTGTTTTTGGAAACTGTGGACGTCTTGTCCTCTGGACCAAAGAGGAAAAGAAGAATTTGGATTGTTCTAGGCACAAAGTTCAAAAGCCAGCATGTGTGATGGTATGGGGGTGTATTAGTGCCCAAGACATGGGTAACTTACACATCTGTGAAGGCACCATTAATGCTGAAAGGTACATACAGGTTTTGGAGCAACATATGTTGTCATCCAAGCAACGTTACCATGGGCGCCCCTGCTTATTTCAGCAAGACAATGCCAAGCCATGTGTTACATCAACGTGGCTTCATAGTAAATGAGTGCGGGTACTAGACTGGCCTGCCTGTAGTCCAGACCTGTCTCCCATTGAAAATGTGTGGCGCATTATGAAGGCTAAAATAGCAGAAGGGAGACTGTTGAACAACTTAAGCTGTACATCAAGCAAGTATGGAAAATAATTCCACTTCAAAAATGTGTCTCCTCAGTTCCCAAACCTTTACTGAGTGTAGTTAAAAGGAAAGGCCATGTAACACAGTGGTAAAAATGCCCATGTGACAACTTTTTTGAAATGTGTTGCTGCCATTAAATTCTAAGTTCATGATTATTTGCCAAAAAAAAAAAAAGTTTCTCAGTTCGAACATTAAATATCTTGTCTTTGCAGTCTATTCAATTGAATATAAGTTGAAAAGGATTTGCAAATCATTGTTTTTATTTACCATTTACACAACGTGCCATCTTCACTGGTCTAAAGAACGGTAATCATTGGGAACCGGAAATCGAAACAAAGAGCCGGAATCAGCATCGTCCAAATTCTAACGCTGGCATCTCAGTGTGCGTATTAAATCAAGTATACAACCATAACAACGTTAACTATGAATTCTAATTATTATGATCTAGTCCTGTCCTAGTGTGGTGAACCTGCTCAGTTTCCCCGTGTAGTGCAGAATGTAAAGTGACACATGTAGGTCAAGGGAACGCACCTCACACTACCTTGACAGGGGAGTCGTGCCTTTGATCGTGTATATTTGGTTTCATATACATCTATGTTTGATGAGCGTTATTAGCTGTGAAATACTAACGCAAGACTGATGCAAGCTCCAGATGCTAAATGCTCGTTTAGAACAATCTCTGTGACGCTTTTGGCACATCGATGTCAACGCCGATGCTCCCTTTCAGCCTATAGGACACAAAAAAGGGTCCAAATTCCCTTTGAAAGCCGAGCAAGCAAAAAAAAGGGGACATGAATGAATGAAGTTTGAAGCCGGTGGCAAGGTCATGAAGAGTTTTGAATAAAGTTCACTCTCTCCATCTGAAGATCAAGAGATACACTACATTGCCAAAAGTATTTGGCCACCCATCCAAATGATCAGAATGAGGTGTCCTAATTACTTGGCCCGGTGTATCAAATCAAGCACTTAGGCATGGAGACTGTTTCTACAAACATTTGTGAAAAAATGGGCCGCTCTCAGTGATTTCCAGCGTGGAACTGTCATAGGATGCCACTAGGGATGTCCGATAATGGCTTTTTGCCGATATCCGATATTCCGATATTGTCCAACTCTTTAATTACCGATACCGATATCAACCGATACCGATATCAACCGATATATGCAGTCGTGGAATTAACACATTATTATGCCTAATTTGGACAACCAGGTATGGTGAAGATAAGGTACTTTTTAAAAAAATTTGTAAAATAAGATAAATGAATTAAAAACATTTTCTTGAATAAAAAAGAAAGTACAACAATATAAAAACAGTTACATAGAAACTAGTAATGAATGAAAATGAGTAAAATTAACTGTTAAAGGTTAGTACTATTAGTGGACCAGCAGCACGCACAATCATGCGTGCTTACGGACTGTATCCCTTGCAGACTGTATTGATCTATATTGATATATAATGTAGGAACCAGACTATTAATAACAGAAAGAAACAACCCTTTTGTGTGAATGAGTGTAAATGGGGGAGGGAGGTTTTTTGGGTTGGTGCACTAATTGTAAGTGTATCTTGTGTTTTTTATGTTGATTTAATAAAAAAACAAAGAACAAAAAACAAAACAACAAAAAAAACGATACCGATAATAAAAAAAACGATACCGATAATTTCCGATATTACATTTTAACGCATATATCGGCCGATAATATCGGCAGGCCGATATTATCGGACATCTCTAGATGCCACCTGTGCAACAAATCCAGTCGTGAAATTTCCTCGCTCCTAAATATTCCAAAGTCAACTTTATTATAGGAAAAGGGAAGAGTTTGGGAACAACAGCAACTCAGCCACCAAGTGGTAGGCCACGTAAACTGACAGAGAGGGGTCAGCGGATGCTGAAGCGCATAGTGCAAAGACTTTCTGCACAGTCAGTTGCTACAGAGCTCCAAACTTCATGTGACCTTCCAGTTAGCCCACGTACAGTACGCAGAGAGCTTCATGGAATGGGTTTCCATGGCCGAGCAGCTGCATCTAAGCCATACATCACCAAGTCCAATGCAAAGCGTGGGATGCAGTGGTGTAAAGCACTTCGCCACTGGACTCTAGAGCAGTGGAGACGCCTTCTCTGGAGTGATGAATCACACTTTTCCATCTGGCAATCTGATGGACCAGTCTGGGTTTGGAGGTTGCCAGGAGAACGCTACATTTCGGACTGCATTGTGCCGAGTGTGAAATTTGGTGGAGGAGGAATTATGGTGTGGGGTTGTTTTTCAGGAGTTGGGCTTGGCCCCTTAGTTCCAGTGAAATGAACTAAGAATGCTCCAGGATACCAAAACATTTTGGACAATTCCATGCTCCCAACCTTGTGGGAACAGTTTGGAGCGGGCCCCTTCCTCTTCCAACATGACAGTGCACCAGTGCACAAAACAAGGTCCATAAAGACATGGATGACAGAGTCTGGTGTGGATGAACTTGACTGGCCTGCACAGAGTCCTGACCTGAACCCGACAGAACACCTTTGGGATGAATTAGAACGGAGACTGAGAGCCAGGCCTTCTCCACCAACATCAGTGTGTGACCTCACCGATGCGCTTTTGGAGGAATGGTGGAAAATTCCTATAAACACACTCT
Organism: Entelurus aequoreus; assembly: GCF_033978785.1. Lineage (NCBI taxonomy): Eukaryota > Metazoa > Chordata > Actinopteri > Syngnathiformes > Syngnathidae > Entelurus > Entelurus aequoreus. The sequence goes on along the minus strand of NC_084756.1, from coordinate 8,878,303 downwards.
GCAACCTTGTGGACAGCCTTCCCAGAAGAGTTAAAGCTGTAATAGCTGCAAAAGGTGGACCGACATCATATTGAACCCTATGGGTTAGGAATGGGATGGCACTTCAAGTTCATATGTGAGTCAAGGCAGGTGGCCAAATACTTTTGGCAATATAGTGTATCACCTGGTTATTCTCTCCAGGGGATCAATCCGCCAAAAACATGCAAGTGTGTCCCAGAGGCCGTTAATAAATAAACAAATACGTCTGCAATGATGGGGCCCCTACAGGAATGTAATCCCTCTTTTTAATTTAGCCTGCTTCATCTTTAATCTGGTGCACAGTGTTACTCCGGAGCTTCCGTGCCCTCTGGATGACAGCCTAACAATGGCTTCACAAGTTGAAACAGAATATTACTTCTACAGTATTTTTCGGACTATAAGGCACCCTTAAAACCCTTTCATTTCCTCAAAACTCGACAGTGCGCCTTATAACCTAATGTACGGGAAGATTCTGGTTGTGCTTACCGACCTTGAAGCAATTTTTTTGTAATGATAAGTGTGACCAGTAGATGGCAGTCACGCATAAGAGATAAGTGTGTAGCCTGCAATATGACTCAAGTAAACAACACCAAAATGTTATATGTTCCTTTAAAAATATAGAACATTACAAACGGCGCTCAAAAATCTATCAAAATGTTTTAGTAGGACTTTGGTAAGCTATGAAGCCTCACCACTTGATGGATTGTACTGTGCTTCAATATAGGAGTATGGTGTGTGTATAAGGTAAGACATATTATCTGGTGTTTGGTTTCACAATAGTATGCAAAAGCAACTTTTCTTACCGTCTGGTACTGCTGATCTGTATTTGGGATCTGCATGAGTCCTGAAAAATTGCGCGCGTCCGCCTTTGTAGTCGATAAGCTTCTTCTTTTTCTATATCTTCTTGTTATGGGACATTCATCCTCTGTTGTTGCCATTTCTAATATAAAGTGGTGTAAAGTTCTTACTTATATCTGTCAGTAAACTCGCCATGAAAGCACTACAGTCGCGATCAAAAGTTTACATACACTTGTAAAGAACATAATGTCATGGCTGTGTTGAGTTTCCAATCATTTCTACAACTCTTATTTTTTTGTGATAGAGTGATTGGAGCACATACTTTTTGGTCACAAAAAACATTCATGAAGTTTGTTTCTTTTATGAATTTATTATGGGTCTACTGAAAATGTGAGCTAATCTGCTGGGTCAAAAGTATACATACAGCAATGTTAATATTTGCTTACATGTCCCTTGGCAAGTTTCACTGCAATAAGGTGCTTTTGGTAGCCATCCACAAGCTTCTGCTTGAATTTTTGACCACTCCTCTTGACAAAATTGGTGCAGTTCAGCTAAATTTGTTGGTTTTCTGACATGGACTTGTTTCTTCAGCATTGTCCACATGTCAGAACTTTGAGAAGGCCATTCTAAAACCTTAATTCTAGCCTGATTTAGCCATTCCTTTGCCACTTTTGACGTGTGTTTGGGGTCATTGTCCTGTTGGAACACCCAAATGCGCCCAAGACCCAACCTCCGAGCTGATGATTTTAGGAGAATTTGGAGGTAATCCTCATTTTTCATTGTCCCATTTACTCTCTGTAAAGCACCAGTTCCATTGGCAGCAAAACAGGCCCAGAGCATAATACTACCACCACCATGCTTGACAGTAGGTGTGGTGTTCCTGGGATTAAAGGGCGCACCTTTTCTCCTCCAAACATTGCTGGGTATTGTGGCCAAACAGCTCAGCTAGCCATGTCTTAAAGCATCTCTTCCTGAGGGTGTTTCAATGTCAATCAATCAATGTTTATTTATATAGCCCTAAATCACAAGTGTCTCAAAGGGCTGCATAAGCCACAACGACATCCTCGGTTCATATCCCACATAAGGGCAAGGAAAAACTCAACCCAGTGGGATGTCAATGAGAATGTCAATTAGAAACCTTGGAGAGGATTGCAATCCAAGACTTGGATTGTTCAGATCTAGTCTTTAAGTGAGGGATGAGGCAAAAACTAACCCAGACCCACTCTAGCATATATTAATTGGTTTCAGCTTGAGAGAAACAAAAAGGTCAATTTATCAAAACAGCCTCCACATCCTTCGATTTTTGTGTATCCATCACTCGTTCACTCGGACTACGTTTACACTGCAGGCCAAAGTGGACAAATAAGATTTTTTTTTAAATCAGATTTTTTTTTAAATCTGACTTTTTCAACAGTTTCCCCAGCAAGTAAAATGTGATCTTTATCAGACTGCAGTATAAATGCACACAGGACCCAATGTGGCCCCAATGTGGCTCCAAGTCACTTGCATGCGTAGTTGGATAAAGTGAAAACAAAGACAGTTGACTGAATTCCGTAAATTAAGAAGTAAGTCGCTAAACAGAGCCTTAGTTCTCTGGGCTTTTGTTTTTTTTTGCATGGTAGAAATGTGGCCAGCTTACCCTGTGTGTTGTCCCATTGCCAGTGGCAGGAAGTGGCAGGGACAGAAGGCTGGTTTCTCTGGGTAACGTTTTAGTTTGCGCCTGACTGACCTAAAAGAGACACCGTAAATGAGCGGCAGTCAACACAGATGATGGAAATTTTAACATATATGCTTATGTGCTGTAATTTAGGATATTTGCAAGAACAACAATAATAGCAAAAACGAGAACAACAATAATAAGCTACAGCCAGCGAGCCGGATCTGGTTTGGGGAGCCCTGGTCTGTAATATTGTTGGTCTCATTCTTGCAAATATATTAAATTACAGCACATAAGCATATATATATATATATATATATATATATATATATATATATATATATATATATATATATATATATATATATATATATATATATATATATACAGTATATATATATATATATATATATATATATATATATATATATATATATATATATATATATATATATATATATATATATATATATATATATATGTATATATATATATATATATATATATATATATATATATATATATATATATATATATATTATATGTATATATACATAAATATATATATATATATATATACATAAATATATATATATATATATATATATATATATATATATATATATATATATATATATATATATATATATATATATATATATATATGTGTGTGTGTGTGTGTACATACATGTACACAGGGTAGATAAAATATACATATGTATATACATATATACATACATACATATATGTATATACATACATACATATATGTATATACATATATACATATGTATATACAGTACATACATACAGTATATACATATATGTGTGTATCAGTGGCGTGCCGTCACTAGAGGCAGGGGAGGCGGGGCCTCACCTGCCATCATGAAAAGAAAAAAAGAGTAAAAAGAAAAAAAAAAAAATTAAATTGTTATATGTATCCAGTGATTATACTAAAGTTATTTTCCATTTAACTTCAGCAGTTTTAGATTATTTTTATTTTTATTTTCACATTTGCCGTTCAAATACTGAGAAGAGACGGTGCGGTGATCAGCAGCCAGTTGAGGCACGTCACTCAGTTGTGCCTCAACATGGATTGTGCACAATGATTCAGCTAACTGCTGGCCTGCTGTGCAGTGAGACCGTATTGCTATATGAATTATATTATACATTTCCATAGTTTAGTTAGCTGAGGTATATAATGTACAGTGTATTTTGTCAACAACTGTATGTGTGTAACGTATTTCTTGTGCTGAGCGATCATAAAACTGGAGGCTCGTCTCATAAACCCGCCTCCTGGTGCCAAGCATCTCCACCGCAGAATGCACCGCCCGACGGGAGCGCTACACCAACCAAAGCCCACACCCAAACCCTCCACGTGCAAGACCGAATTCACCCAAAAAAAGTCACTTAACAAGAAGCCAAAAAGTGCAAAAACAACAATGCTGGCGCGGCGAGCCGGAGGAGCCGTGAACAGGGACACAACATTAGGTACACCTGCAGACTACAGCGCGGATTTCATATTTCATTCATTCACAACTCTTCCAAAACGAACACCACTGCTCCCGCACTTATAAGTAAAGGTAAGACCATTATAACGTTTTATTTATTAAATGTGCTTTTTTGTGTGCTACAGTTTGTAAGTGTAAAGTTAAAGTTAAGTTAAAGTACCAATGATAGTCACACACACACTAGATGTGGTGAAAATTGTCCTCTGCATTTAAACCAATCACCCTTGTTCACCCCCTGGGAGGTGAGGGGAGCAGTGGGCAGCAGCGGTGCCGTGCCTGGGAATAATTTTTGGTGATTTAACCCCCAATTCCAACCCTTGATGCTGAGTGCCAAGCAGGGAAGAATGCTGGTATGAGCTTTTAAACATAACCCGTTAACTGCTGCCAATCAAATGGTGAATAAGATACTCTCTAGGGTTCATATGTTTGTAAATCTGACTGTGATGATGCAGTGCCTCACCTGACATGAACCTCACCGCACGCCACTGGTGTGTATATATATATATACATATATGTATGTACAGTATATATACATACATGTCTGTGTATATATATATACACCGGTACACATATACTGTATGTATGTGTATATATAAATAATTGTATGTGTATATATATATATATATATATATATATATATATATATATATATATATATATATATATATATATATATATATATATATATATATATATATATATATATATGTATGTGTATATATATGTATGTGTATATATATATATATATATATATATATATATATATATATATATATATATATATATATATATATATATATATATATATATATACACATATGTATGTATATATATACATATATGTATGTAAATAAAAAAAACATATATACACACATATACATATATATGTATATACATAAATATAAACATATATATACATATATATGTATATATATATACATACATATATACATATATACATAAATATATATATACATAATTATATATACATATATAAATATATATATATATATGTATATATATATATATATATATATATATATGTATATATTATACATATATAAATATATATATATATGTATATATATATATATATATATATATGTATATATATATACACATATATACATATATATATACACATATATATATATATATATATATATATATATATATATATATATATATATATATATATATATATATATATATATATATATGTGTGGGGAAAAAAATCACAAGACTATTTCATCTCTACAGGCCTGTTTCATGAGGGGTTTCCTCAATCCTCATGAAACAGGCCTGTAGAGATGAAATAGTCTTGTGATTTTTTTCCCCACACATACATATTACGCTCTACCACGGTATCGAGTACTATTTTTTTTTGGATAATCCAATTAAGACATATATATATATATATATATATATATATATATATATATATATATATATATATATATATATATATATATATATATATATATACAGTATATATATATATATATATATATACAGTATATATATATATATATATATATATATATATATATATATATATATATATATATATATATATATATGTGTATATATATATATATATATATATATATATATATATATATATATATATATATATACATATATATATATATATATCTGTATATATATATATATATATCTATATACATACATATACATATATATACATATGTATAATATATATGTATTTTCTGCAAAAGGGTGGCGACTTGTCCATTAAATGGCAGAGATGTCATCCTCCCTATTACAAGCTGGTGGAACAACACAAAGCATGCAGAACCTGACATTTCAAGGTCTGCATGTTGCATTTTGTTGAAACTTGAAACATTTATATTTCTAAATGAAGTGTCACATCCCTTTTCTATGTACAGTACAGTAATTAACCTGCTAAGCCTCATATTCCAAATGACTTTATTCATATTGAGCCATATGTGAGGCTCTCATGTCACCACATGCACCAGCTGTGACAACATGTCTTGTCATTTCTGAAGGTACAATCGTGCTGCTCTTTGTTTTAAAGGGGAACTGCACTTTACTTTGTATTTTTTGCTTACCTTTTAGTAAAGCCGTGTTTACAGAGCTTACTAGCTTATGATGCTATATAGAAATCCAGAGCTGCTGCATTGCTTCTGAGGTGGTAAAAGTTAACACTAAATTAGAAATCATGTCTCTCATCTGGATATGAGAATGATGTTGCCATCAACCGAGAAGTTGGTCTACTTTGAAATTTAATTTAGACACAAAGACATTGTGTGAAAGACACGGAAATACGCTTGTTTCCGCCCTGAGTGAGGTTTATGCTGTGTTTCCATCTAATTGGAAACACAAGTCTTGTGCTGGACAATATGAACATATCATCAGTCAGCATCCGAGTGAGAGCACACATTGTAAAGTGATTGTTTTATTTTGTTTGTAGTTTGTATTACTGCTTCATGATGCTTATGTTTCATTAAAACTGGATCTGTTTATCACTCCGTGTCAAAAACTTGTATGTCATCCTCCATATATTCAGGCTCAAAAATATAAGTTTCTGGATCATCATTTGTCCCAAAGTAGTCTTTGTTGTCTCTCATTAAGTCTATTTTTTTAGAGCATTTTATAAGCGTAATAGGTCGAATCCCATTACCTGTATTGTTAGCCCCCTATTGCTAGCGTCCATTTACGGTTTAGAATGCATTATTGTGTAATTATTAATTAAATAATTAATAATTCCAGAAGGTCTTATCTTTGTCCATGTGATGTCACATGAAACAAAAATTGAGCTGTTTGGCCACAATACCCAGCAAAATATGTTTGGAGGAGAAAAGGTGAGGCATTTAATCCTAGGAACATCACACCTACCGTCAAGCATGGTGGTGGTAGTATTATGCTCTGGGCCTGTTTTGTTGCCAATGGAACTGGTGCTTTAAATAGGACAATGGAAAAGGAGGATTACCTCCAAATTCTTCAGGACAACCTAAAATCATCAGCCCGGAGGTTGGGTCTTGGGCGCAGTTGGGTGTTGCAACAGGACAATGACCCCAAACACACATCAAAAGTGGTAAAGGAATGGCTAAATCAGGCTAGAATTAAGGTTTTAAAATGGCCTTCCTAGTACACAGCGTTCCTCTGTCCCCTGATTGTGAGCTGTGTGTCTCGTCTCCCTGTGCCCCTTTTGGATCTCGACCTCCCGCCTGGACACGGACCTTTGACGCCTCGCTCCTGCCCTTGACCTCACGCCTGTCTCTGGACCTTTGAGCCTGCCTTGCCCCTCTTGGACTTCCGCACCTCGCTCAACACTCATCAGTTAATTTCTACACATAGTCGCACACCACACATATTTTGTATTAGCTACACACTTCATTTTCTATTGTAATATATAATAAATATAGAGCTAAAACGACGTCCCTGCTGTCTGTGCCGTCTTCTTCCCCCTCTGTACACGTAACAGGATAGGGGCGGATATTATAAATGTTATTTCTTTCAGCTCCTTTTCATTAATTATTTATTTTTAATGTTATGTTGATTGTTTTTGTTTGACCTTAAATGAATGAAATAAAACAAACAAACACATATTTGGCATGATTAGATATTATTACAGTTTACAAGATATGTATTTTTTTTTTTCGGTCAAAATTTGTAAAAAAAAATGAAGCCTTTTAATCGAGACACATTTTTTCCAGGCTTTTGTGGGCCACATGAAATGATGTGATGGGCCAGTTTTTGGCCCCTGGGCCTGGAGTTTGACCCCTTTGGGTTAGAATATTCCAAATGGCATGTTTACATGAAGTTTTTTTATTCCGGTTAGGTTAGGTTTTTAATCCGATCACATGTGTCCATGTGCACATAGCTACTGTCGCTACTTGCTACACCATAGCTCAGTGTTTTTCAACCACTAGTGTGCCGTGAGATACAGTCTGGTGTGCCGTGGTAGATTATGTAGTTTCACCTATTTGGGTTAAAAATATTTTTGGCAAACCAGTAATTATAATCCGCAAATAATGTGCCATTGTTGAGTGTCTGAGCTGTCTAGAGCTCGGCAGAGTAACCATGTTATACTCTTCCATATCAGCTGGTGGCAGCAGGTAGCTAATTGCTTTGTAGATTTCGGGAACACGTGTGTAAGACGACGATGGTTTGTCGTGATCACAATATGCAGGCGACAGCGGGAGGCAGGGTGCAGGTAAAAAGGTATCTAATGCTTAAACCAAAAGTAAACAAAAGGTGAATGCCCCTAAGAAAAGGCATTGAAGCTTAGGGAAGGCTATGCAGATCGGAACTAAAATTGAACTGGCTACAAAGTAAACAAAAACAGAATGCTGGACGACAGCAAAGACTTACAGCGTGTGGAGCAAAGACGGCGTCCACAATGTACATCCGTACATGACATGATAATCAACAATGTCCCCACAAAAAAAGATAGCAACAATTTAGATGTTCTTGATTGCTAAAACAAAGCAGGTGCGGGGAATAGCGCTCAAAGGAAGACATGAAACTGCAACAGGAAAATACCAACACAACAGGAAAAGCCACCAAAATAGGAGCGCAAAACAAGAACTAGAACACTACACACGGGAAAACAGCAAAAAAGTCTAAATAAGTCACGGCGTGATGTGACAGGTGGTGACAGTACACCTACTTTGAGACAAGAGCTATAGTGATGCATGCTCGGTTATGGTTTAAAGTCATATCCAACAATTGCAACGACTTTTTATTGTTTACTGAGTTTAATTTTTTAATGACTTCTGCTGGTGGTGTGCCTCTGGATTTTTTCAAAGAAAAAAATGTGCCTTGGCACAAAAAAGGTTGACAAACACTGCCATAGATTGGTTAATATGCAGGTCACCCCATGTAAACATTTTTGAATGTTTTTTTTTTAGCCCTTTATATAATCCCAATTACCTGCATCATTAGCCGCCTTGTACCAACAGTTTGTTTTACAGTTAAAATTATGGGAAAAATGTTTTGGTAACACTTTAGTATGGGGAACACATATTCACCATTAATTAGTTGCTTATTAACAGGCAAATTAGTAACATATTGGCTCTTAATTAGCCATTATCAAGTACTAATTAATGCCTTATTCTGCATGGCTTTATTATACAACCAGTAAGCCATTAACTAAGAGTCTTCCCTCAATAACCTCAGAATTATTGCTTATTAGTAACCCTAACCCTAACAGTTATATGTTCCCCTAGTCACCAAATTAAGTCTTTGTTACTTTAATAAGCAACTAATTAATGGTGAATATGTTCCCCATACTAAAGAGTTACCTTTTTTTTTAAAGTGAAGTTCCCTTTTAAGTTCTTTGTCTTAAAATATCCCTTTTGTGCTGACTTAGTCAAACTATGTAAGCATATAAATGAGACAACTCTTCAATTGTTAAACCCTGACCCGTTTTTCACCTCCCCTTAGAGGGAATTCAGTCAATCCCGCTCTCAAACTACCGATTGATTGAAGAGTAGAACGAAGCACCTGCTTGTAGGCGGTGCCTCCGCGGGCTCTCCGAGGAGGTTTCCAGGATCTCTCCTTGGTGATGCTGTTGACATAGTAGCTTCTCAGAGAAGCCGGGTCCTCATACTGCTCCCACAGATCCACCACTTGGACGGGAGGCTGACCAGGCACCGGGCTTGGAGGCTCAGCCTGCGAGGTGCGCCTCTCTGCCTGCGGGTGATGGTAGAGAGGCGAGTCCTGCCAGGACAGCTGAGACAAGTAGGACTCTGTCGGCACCTGGAGGGAGTAATTGACAGAACGTGTTAAACTCTTGCAAAACACCAGACACAGAAATCCAACAACTGTATCAAAGCTTAAAGTATTTCCGATGCACTAAGTCTAACAGACTTAGACTTAGACTTCCTTTTATTGTCATTCAAATTTGAACTTTACAGTACAGATAAGAACAAAATTGTGTTGCATCAGCTCGTTGTAGTGCAGGATAAAAGAGCAATAAGGTGCAGATATAAATAAATAGATTACTGTACAGATAAATATATTGCACTTTTTCATATGCATCCACGATTATGGATGTATGTTATATTGTCTTTATATTCCAGCGAGTTAATCCGTTTTTTGGGGGCGCATTGAGGGAATTATTTTGATGCGTTCAAGAGTCTTATGGCCTGAGGGAAGAAGCTGTTACAGATCCTGGAGGTTCTGCTACGGAGGCTGCGGATGCTCTTTCTAGAGTCCAGCAGTAAAAACAGTCCTTTGGTGGGGGTGGGAGGAGTCTCTGCAGATTTTCTGAGCCCTGGTCAGGCAGCGGCTTTTTGCGATCTCCCGGTTAGGGTTAGGGTTAGGGTTAGAGGGTTAGGGCCAGGGTTAGGGTTATAATAAGGCCATGCCGAATAAGGCATTAATAAGTACTTAATAATGACGAGTTAAGAGCCAATATGTTACTAATTTGCATGTTGATAAGCAACTAATTAATGGTGAATATGTTCCCCATACTAAAGTGTTACCATGTTTTTTTACTGGTGCACAAAATGAACCGTGCATGAACATCACCTTGTTCAAACAACAAAACCAACACAGTGCATAAACTCACAACAAATTACACACCTGCAAATCAGTCTGACTTCTGCTGTTGCCGTATCCGTAATACGCCGAAAAGGAGAAGTTTTTATTTACACGATGAGTCGGGTGTGTCTTGACCTCCGCCAAAACCCTGAGCCCGACTCACCGAACCCCTAGGGTTCGATCGAATTAGGGTTCAAATTAGTAACATGTTGGCTCTTCATCCGGTGGCCATGGATGAAGTGCTGGCTGTCCAGAGTCGGGACCCGGGGTGGACCGCTAGCCTGTGCATCGGTTGGGGACATCTCTGCGCTGCTGACCCGTCTCCGCTCGGGACGGTTTCCTGCTGGCCCCACTATGGACTGGACTCTCACTATTATGTTAGATCCACTACGGACTGGACTTTCACAATATTATGCTAGACCCACTCGACGTCCATTGCATCCGGTCTCCCCTAGAAGGGGGGGAGTCACCCACATCTGTGGTCCTCTCCAAGGTTTCTCATAGTCATTCTCATTGACATCCCACTGGGTTGTGAGTTTTTCCTTGCCCTTATGTGGGCTCTGAACCGAGGATGTCCTTTGGTGGGTGTGGGAGGAGTCTCTGCAGATTTTCTGAGCCTTGGTCAGGCAGCGGCTTTTTGCGATCTCCCGGATAGGAGGAAGAGGAGTCCTGATGATCTTTTCCGCCGTCCTCACCACTCTCTGCAGAGACTTCCAGTCTGAGGCACTGCAGGCTCCAGTCCAAACAGAGATGCAGTTGGTCAGCAGGCTCTCTATAGTGCCTCTGTAGAATGTGCTGAGAATGGGGGGAGGGAGCTGTGCTCTTTTGTTCCGACGCAATAAGTGCATGAGCTGCTGAGCTCTTTTTTACAAGAGCTCCGGTGTGTAGGGACAAGGTCATATTGTCAGTTATTTGCACCCCCAGGAACTTGGTGCTGCTTACGATCTTCACTGCTGTGCCACTGACGTAGAGTGGAGTGTGGCTGGACTGGTGCCTCCTGAAGTCAACGATGATCTCCTTGGTCTTGTCGACGTTCAGGACCAGCTTGTTGGTTCTGCACCAGTCAACCAGATGTTTCACCTCCTCCCTGTAGTCCAGACCGTTGTTGTCACGGATGAGGCCCACTACTGTTGTGTCGTCCGCATACTTCACAATGTGGTTAATAGTGGACCTGGCGCAGGTGAAGACCAACAACCGTAATGTGGACATTAATGTATGAATTTTGCAAAATTGGATGTAAAGACGATGGCAACTGCTCAAGGAGCCCGAAGGTTGCCCGTCGTGATGGACAGTTTGGGCAGAGCTGAGGGCACTCAGACATTGGTGATCTCAAAATTTAATTGCAAATTGGACAACATCTGGGAGAAACGTTCCACTCCGCAAGGCCAGAATAGCCAACTAGAGCGAACAAACAATTGGAATGTTTTTGCTCGCCCCATCTAAAACATTCCTTATCTACAATTTGGCTCCCTCTGCCTTGGCTAGGTAAGTGCAATGAGAATAAAGCTAAGATATTCTGTTCTAAAATAATAAAGACAATACTTTCAAATCAATGTAGTTTTACTTGAGACGCTCAGAAACACTTCTATAAATCAATAGGACACTTTTAACTTGCAAATTTAATGTACAATGTTGTAATTCATTAAACATACAGGAATACATCTGTTTTTTATGTAATATTTAGCCACATACATTTTTATAACGACTACTTGTTATCACGGCGCCGCTAAAAGTAGTCCCTTAACGTTAGCCCTTATAATAACAATATTGCTAATACTTGGTTAATATTCAGGTCACCAGATGTAAATGGAGTATCGTTGGTGATTTTTGGATGTTTTTTTTAGAGGGCTTTATGGGTGCAATAGACTAAAGTACTCCCATGAGCTGCGTTGTTAGCCACCTCATACATGCCATATTTTACGACGTAGAATGTATAAAAAAACCAAAACATATGTGTTCTTTGTTTTACATAGGGATTTAGAAGCATTCAAAACCCGAAAATCGTTTCTGCAGTCCTAATTGTCCGTTGCAGTCTCTGTCTGTCCAGCCTGGTTGCAAATCTACTCCAGACACTTTGATGGAGGTGCACAGGACAGACTGGATGATGAATGTGTAGAACATGTGGGCAGGTCGAACTTCTTGAGCTGACGCAGGAAGTACATTCCTTGCCTGCCTTTTGTTTGATTGTGTCTACTTAACACACTATTTACGGTAAAACGAAATGATATACAGTCGTGGTCAAAAGTTTATATACACATGTAAAGAACATAATGTCATGGCTGTCTTGAGTTTCCAATCATTTCTAACTCTTATTTTGTTGTGATAGAGTAGAGGTAATCCTCCTTTTTCATTGTCCCATTTACTCTCTGTAAAGCACCAGTTCCATTGGCAGCAGAACAGGCCCAGAGCATAATACTACCACCACCATGCTTGACGGTAGGTTGGTGTTCCTGGGATTAAAGGCCTTACCTTTTCTCCTCCAAACATATTGCTGGGTATTGTGGCCAAAGAGCTACATTTTTGTTTCATCTGACCACATAACTTTCCCCCAGAAGGTCTTATCTTTGTCCATGTGATGTTAGATGAAACACAAATTGGAACTGGTGCTTTACAGAGAGTAAATGGGACAATGAAAAAGGAGGATTACCTCAAAATTCTTCAGGACAACCTAAAATCATTAGCCCGGAGGTTGGGTCTTGGGCGCAGTTGGGTGTTCCAACAGGACAAGTCTAAAGGCCTTATGAGCACAACTGTACATACAGCAATGTTAATATTTGCTTACATGTCCCCTGGCAAGTTTCACTGCAATAAGGCGCTTTTGGTAGCCATCCACAAGCTTCTGCTTGAATGTTTGACCACTCCTCTTGACAACATTGGTGCAGTTCAGCTAAATGTGTTGGTTTTCTGACATGGACTTGTTTCTTCAGCATTGTCCACACATTTAAGTCAGGAATTTGGGAAGGCCATTCGAAAACCTTAATTGTAGCCTGATTTAGCCATTCCTTTACCACTTTTGACGTGTGTTTGGGAGCCATCACTCCAAATTACTTTGTTCCAGAAGTTATGAGGCTTGTCTCTGTGCTGTTTGGTGTAATGTAAGCGGGATACTTTGTGACATTTGCGCAGTAATGGCTTTCTTCTGGCGACTCGACCATGCAGCCCATTTTTCTTCAAGTGCCTCCTTATTGTGCATCTTGAAACAGCCACACCACAATTTTTCAGAGAGTCCTGTATTTCAGCAGCATTTGTGGATTTTTCTTTGCATCTCGAACAATTTTCCTGGCAGTTGTGGCTGAAATCTTTGCTGGTCTACCTGAATCCCTCATTTTTCACTTCTTAATCAGCGTTTGAACACTGCTGATTGGCATTCTCAATTCCTTGGATACCTTTTTATATCCCTTTCCTGTTTTATGCAGTTCAATTACCTTTTCTCGCAGATCCTTTGACAATACTTTTGCCTTCCCCATGACTCAGAATCCAGAAACATCTGTGCAGCACTGGATGAAAGATGCAATGGTCTGTCAGAAGCCCAGAAACTCACTGACCTTTTATATACACACATTAATTACAAACAAACAGGTCACAGGTGAGGATTGGAACCTTGATTAGCCATTCAAAACTGTTTGTGTCAACTTTTGTGCATGTTATCAGATTAAAGTCACTGGGGTATGTAAACTTTTCATCAGGGTCATTTGAGTACTTTATTTTGTCATTTTGATTTAAAAAGAGTAAACACAGTTGTTTGCCAATAAATAGCTTCACCCAACCATTAAGCATGAGTGGAAGAAAGGTTTTTGTGTTATCATTCATATTCTCTGAAGAATGGCCAAGAAATCATAAATGATCCCAGGGTATGTAAATTTATGAGCACAACTGTATACTTATGACCCAGCAGATTTGCTCACATTTTTAGTAGACCCATAATAAATTCATTAAAGAACCAAACTTCATGAATGTTTTTTGTGACCAACAAGTATGTGCTCCAATCACTCTATCACAAACAAATAAGAGTTGTAGAATTGATTGGAAACTCAAGACAGCCATGACATTATGTTCTTTACAAGTTCTTTACATCTGCCGTCCCCTCCAAGGTTTGTCATTGTATCCCATTGGGTTGAGTTTGTTCTTACCCTGATGTGGGATCGTTGTGGCTCGTGCAGCCCTTTGAGACACTCGTGATTTAGGGCTATATAAATAAACTTTGACTGATTGATTGATTTGCATATATAATATTTGTTTACTTACAATGGTATATTATGTACCGTATTTTTCCGAGTATAAGTCGCACCAGCTGAAAATGCATAATAAAGAAGAAAAAAAACATATATAAGTCGCATTTTTTGGGGACATTTATTTGATAAAACCCAACACCAAGAATAGACATTTGAAAGGCAATTTAAAATAAATAAAGAATAGTGAACAACAGGCTGAATAAGTGTACGTTATATGAGGCATAAATAACCAACTGAGAATGTGCCTGGTATGTTAACGTAACATATTATGGTAAGAGTCATTCAAATAACTATAACATATAGAACATGCTATACGTTTACCAAACAATCTGTCACTCCTAATCGTTAAATCCCATGAAATATTATACGTCTAGTCTCTTACGTGAATGAGTTAAATAATATTATTTGATATTTTACGGTAATGTGTTAATAATTTCACCCATAAGTCGCTCCTGAGTATAAGTCACACCCCCGGCCAAACTATGAAAAAAACTGCGACTTATAGTCCGAAAAATACGGTAGTTATTCACTGTTCTGTTACAGAGAACAAAGAAATGGGAGTCAATTGCTGTGATATGACAAGGGGTAGGATTAAATAAATCCAGCTTCTCCCTACTCCTTTTCGGACGTGCTGTAATGAAACAACTGGAAATATGTGATGCATCACATTGTATCCTATGCATGTTCCAAATAAACTGAAACTGAATCTGAACTGAACTGAAAGACACACTTCTCCTAGTGCTTGCAACTTTTGGAGCCGTACAGAGCATTCAGTCAGAATCACCTTTACGCATTTTAAAACAATAACCAATAAAAAAACAAATATTTGCCAAGTGCGTGGTGTATTTCCACTTGTTAATTAAAACAAGTACACTTGTAAAATAAATTTGAAGAGATAAAGACCAAAGCCTGTCCTGCTTACTGGGATTAAGCACAGTTCATTGAGACGAGAGAGAGAGAGAGAGATTGGGAGATTGAGAGATGGAGATAGAGAGAAAGAATAATGCCTTGCGTGGTCTCTGATGTAACTCTGGGATGCCCTGACGTCATCACTGGCATGATTGATACTCTGGAAGGATTATTGTAGACGCACATGTTGCAGTGCATGCTGAAGAACGTATGTATTCAGTCTTTGTATATTTTAATAAGATTCATTCATTTCAATTAAATGAATCCATTAAAACAATAACATATGAGGTTGAAAAAAGCAAAGATTAAAATTGTATTGCTTTTACTGGTAAATATTGACAATGGCTGACTCAATGTTGCACTTGTATGACAATTGGGAATGTTAGGATGGGATTTGAAACTAAGGCTGTTTAAAGTAACACGCTAATATCGGTCACTTTAATTTAATTTTTAAAAATGCAATTATTACGTGAAGATTTTTTGCGTATTTGATGCAAGCATCGAGACAAACTGTCGGCCTCCTTCTGGTTTCATCTTCTTCACTTGGGAATTTAGTGACTGGCGCACAAATAGACAACTGGTGGATTAAAGTGTATTATAAACACACACATAATCTGAGGCCTAAGGTGTTTACATGCATTTTAAAATGTAAGTTTCAAATGAATTAATGCTGTATATATACACTATATTGCCAAAAGTATTTGGCCACCTGCCTTGACTCACATATGAACTTGAAGTGCCATGCCATTCCTAACCCATAGGGTTCAATATGATGTCGGTCCACCTTTTGCAGCTATTACAGCTTCAACTCTTCTGGGAAGGCTGTCCACAAGGTTGCAGAGTGTGTTTATAGGAATTTTCCACCATTCTTCCAAAAGCGCATTGGTGAGGTCACACACTGATGTTGGTCGAGAAGGCCTGGCTCTCAGTCTCTGTTCTAATTCATCCCAAAGGGGTTCTATTGGGTGCAGGCCAGTCAAGTTCATCCACACCAGACTCTGTCATCCATGTCTTTATGGACCTTGCTTTGTGCACTGGTGCACAGTCATGTTGGAAGAGGAAGGGGCCCGCTCCAAACTATTATGGTAAATGGTAAATGGGTTATACTTGTATAGCGCTTTTCTACCTTCAAGGTACTCAAAGCGCATTGACACTATTTCCACATTCAGCAAGGGTGAAGTGTCTTGCTCAAGGACACAGCGGACGTGACGAGGTTGGTAGAAGGTGGGGATTGAACCAGGAACACTCAGGTTGCTGGCATGGCCACTCTCCCAACTGCGCCACGCCGTCCCCACGACTGTTCCTACAAGGTTGGGAGCATGGCATTGTCCAAAATGTTTTGGTATCCTGGAGCATTCAAAGTTCCTTTCACTGGAACTAAAGGGCCAAGCCCAACTCCTGAAAAACAACCCCACACCATAATTCCTCCTCCACCAAATTTCATACTCGGCATGTAGCGTTCTCCTGGCAACCTCCAAACCCAGACTGGTCCATCAGATTGCCAGATGGAAAAGCGTGATTCATCACTCCAGAGAAGGCGTCTCCACTGCTCTAGAGTCCAGTGGCGATGTGCTTTACACCAGTGGTCCCCAACCTTTTTGTAACTGCGGACCGGTCAATGCTTGAAAATTTGTCCCACGGACCAGGGGGAGGAGGATGGTATTTATTTATTTATTTATTTTTTTGTCATAAAAAAATACAATCATGTGTGCTTACGGACTGTATCCCTGCAGACTGTATTGATATATATTGATATATAATGTAGGAACCAGAATATTAATAACAGAAAGAAACAACCCTTTTGTGTGAATGAGTGTAAATGGGGGAGGGGTTTATTTTGGGTTGGTGCACTAATTGTAAGTGTATCTTGTGTTTTTTATGTTGATTTAATAAAAAAAAAAATATATATATATATATATATTTTTTTTTTTTTCTTGTGCGGCCCGGTACCAATCAATACCGGGCCGTGGCCCGGTGGTTGGGGACCACTGCTTTACACCACTGCATCCCACGCTTTGCATTGGACTTGGTGATGTATGGCTTAGATGCAGCTGCTCGGCCACGGAAACCCATTCCATGAAGCTCTCTGCGTACTGTACGTGGGCTAATTGGAAGGTCACATGAAGTTTGGAGCTCTGTAGCAACTGACTGTGCAGAAAGTCTTTGCACTATGCACTTCAGCATCCACTGACCCCTCTCTGTCAGTTTACGTGGCCTACCACTTGGTGGCTGAGTTGCTGTTGTTCCCAAACTCTTCATTTTTCTTATAATAAAGCCGACAGTTGACTTTGGAATATTTAAGAGCGAGGACATTTTTTACGACTGGATTTGTTGCACAGGTGGCATCCTATGACAGTTCCACGCTGGAAATCACTGAGAGCGGCCCATTCTTTCACAAATGTTTGTAGAAACAGTCTCCATGCCTAAGTGCTTGATTTTATACACCTGTGGGCGGGCCAAGTGATTAGGACACCTGATTCTGATCATTTGGATGGGTGGCCAAATATGTTTGGCAAAATACTGTATATTAGGTATGTGGCCATCGATGGGCAGTAACAAGCTACATGTCGCTAAACTACGTAGCTTAACTACATTTTCCAGGAGCTTGGCGGTATCTTAGCTACTTTAGATAGTAGATTTTCCTGTAGTTTTGCTACTTTTAGACCCATGCAGCGAGTAGCTTAGCTCAAAAGTTAAAAGCTACCAAGAAAGAAAATAGACTGTGAATCTAGGTTAAAAAAAAAATGGAGAAAATCCAAGGACCTGGATGAAGGAGAACATCCAAACATACGGAGAACATTTGGTGTTCGTATGATGAGTCACAATTGGCCAAGGTTAGGGCAAAACATTACAGACTGTCCAATTAGAGACAGGTCATCGAAACCAGGAAGCAAAATCATAACATCTACGCACTCATGTCACATGACCACGAGGGAGTCAGAGACAGAGGGACGCTTCAAGCTGACAACTCAAAAAAAAAAAAAAATACTTGAAAATGGCAGAGGAATTCTCTCCTGCAGATGAGATTTTTCCTTTAGTGATAAAGATGACGTGCAGGAAACCCTCAATAATGCGTGTCCTTGGCCATATATGGACAAATGCATTTAGAGAAAACAATGCCTTAGTTTTTAGTTGTTTAATCTGTAAACCAAAATCATAACTGCTTTCTTCATTTAAGGAATCCAACACAAATTTAGGAACACACATTAAGGTGAGTTGAAAAGTTTTACTGCAATCAACAATAACCAACTGTTCCCAAACAACACATAAGTCATTGTTTTGTTGTCAAGATATACAAAACCCAAAACCAGTGAAGTTGTCACGTTGTTTAAATGGTAAATAAAAACAGAATAGAATGACTTGCAAATCCTTTTCAACTTATATTCAATTGAATAAACTGCAAAGACAAGATACTTAAAGTTCGAACTGGAAAACATGGTTATTTTTTGCAAATATTAGCTCATTTGGAATTTGATGCCTGCAACATGTTTCAAAAAAGCTGGCACAAGTGGCAAAAAAGACTGAGACAGTTGAGGAATGCTCATCAAACACTTATTTGGAACATCCCACAGGTGAACAGGCTGATTGGGAACAGGTGGGTGCCATGATTGGGTATAAAAGCAGCTTCCATGAAATGCTCAGTCATTCACAAAGAAGAATGGGGCGAGGGTCACCACTTTGTCAACAAATGCCTGATCAAATTGTTGAAGAACAACATTTCTCAACCAGCTATTGCAAGGAATTTAGGGATTTCACCATCTGAGGTCCGTTATATCATCAAAAGGTTCAGAGAATCTGGAGAAATCACTTCACATAAGCGATGATATTACGGACCTTGGATCCTTCAGGCGGTACTGCATCAAAAAGCGACATCAGTGTGTAAAGGATATCACCACATGGGCTCAAGAACACTTCAGGAAACCACTGTCAGTAACTACAGTTTGTCGCTACATCAGTAAGTGTGAGTTAAAACTCTACTATGTAAAGCCAAAGCCATTTATCAACAACACCCTTCGCTGGGCCCGAGCTCCTCTAAGACGGACTGATGCAAAGCGGAAAAGTGTTCCGTGGTCTGACGAGTCCACATTTCAAATTGTTTTCGGAAGCTGTGGACGTCGTGTCCTCCGGAACAAAGAGGAAAAGATCCGTATTGTTCTACGCGCAAAGTTGAAAAGCCAGCATCTGTGATGGTATGGGGGTGTATTAGTGCCCAAGACATGGGTAACTTACACATCTGTAAAGAAGGCACCATTAATGCTGAAAGGTACATACAGGTTTTGGAGCAACATATGTTGCCATGCAAGCAACGTTATCATGGACGCCCCTGCTTATTTCAGCAAGACAATGCCAAGCCATGTGTTACAACAGCGTGGCTTCATAGTAAAAGAGTGTATTTTGTACCAGCCAACTCCAAATGACACCAACCAGTAGTAAATCTTCCTACCTGCAGGCGGTTGTTCTTGCCAGAAGATCCCACCATGTCCCACTGGCTGCAAGACTTCTTGGGCACCCTGTAGTTGACGCCGCTGCTGAAGCTGGCCCCCACCTCGTCGTAAGGGTTCTCCATCACGTTGTCCGTCAGGTTGCTGGAGCTCTGACTGCGGGTGATCATGGGGACCACCCTGGCGTTTAAAGATGGCGCCGTCTGAACCGTGGAGAAGTCCCCAGGGACCACCAGGTGCCCGGCTGGGGAGTTGGGGGCAACGATGACTCCGGAGAGAGGCAAGGTGGGGAAACGGCCTCCTAAAGTCATGCTGCAGTTGGCGTCCAGACCTTTGAAGGCACTGTTGGAGCTCAGGTTCTCCATGGAGCAGTAGACGGGTTTGTTAGCTGGTGGATTGAAAAATGATTATTTCTAAAGGCAAACTAAGACTGATGTGTTTTGACACGTTACCTTGGTGCTGCTCATGATAGACACGCGCGGGGCTCGGAGTGAGCGCCATTCTTGGCAGTACGTGGACGTTGGAGTTGAGCGAGGCAGAAATGACGAGGCGCTGCGGTGACGCCACGGGTGCAATAGGAACCTCGGTCACGTATGTGGCGGGAACATATAGAGGCTTTGTTTTACTGGCTGCCCCTATCCTTCGCACCTTTAAGAACACAAATACAAACCAGCACTTTATGCCACGTCCAACATTAGAGCACTAATTGCTAATGTCACCTAATTGGCTAACACTATATTCTTTGTTAAACAGAATAGAAAAAGATGAGATGGGGTGTATGTGTGCATAACCGTGTCATATGTGGGTGTTTTGTCCTTAAGCCTGGAAGTCGCTTAGTTCGGCATTATGGAACAGAGGCAACATCCCAGGTGTCTTTGAAAAAGACGACAGGATTTTAAGAGCATCTTTCGCTGCAATGGTCTCACTGGGGTTTTTACTGCACGACTCTGCCAAGGCCAATGCAGAGGTAGCCGGATTGTAGATAAAGACGGTTTTGGTTTGAGTGAGCAAACACAATTCCAATGGCTTGTCTGATGCTCTCAAAGCGACCATATTTCGCATTGCAGAGCACAAAGCTTCTCCGAAATGTTATCCAAATTGTGATTCAGTTCAGAAATCTAAATTTCGTGTTTTAGATTTCAGAGAACTAAAGTTAATAAAGTACCAATGATTGTCACACACACACTAGGTGTGGTGAAATTAACCTCTGCATTTGACCCATCCCCAAGTTCACCCCCTGGGAGGTGAGGGGAGCAGTGAGCAGCAGCGGTGGCCGTGCCCGGGAATCATTTTGGTGATTCAACCCCCAATTCCAAACCTTGATGCTGAGTGCCAAGCAGGGAGGTAATGGGTCCCATTTTGTATAGTCTTTGGTATGACTCGGCCGGGGTTTGAACTCACGACCTACCGATCTCAGGGCGGACACTCTAACCACAAGGCCACTGAGCATAGTTAGCATTTTGAGGTTTACCAAAAATGGCAAGTACAAATCTAACATTAAAGGGAGTCACTGGTTTTTAGGTATTTGGTATTATATCTATAGATCACATAAAATGTCACTGAACTCATTACTCAGGAAGTGGAGGCTTACACATTTTGGAATTTTCAGATGTATTATGGAAGATTTAACAAGCTAGTAGTGACCAAGCTATTTTGTTACCTTAGTATTTGGTTAATTATTAGCGGGGGTTACGTTCCAAGACCCTCACTCAGTGGTGAAAAAACACAAATAATGAACAAACCCATAAAAATGCTAAAAAATGTCTACTTATGATACTATTAGGCCTTTAATTTGCCTCCCTTACACATAGTAAACACATTCTAAATGCAGTATGACCCATTACAAAGCAATAACATGCATACAGTTTAAAGTATTTGACAAAACGTGCACGTCTTGTCAAAGCATCTTCCTGATGGAAAATGTTGAACGGATTGACTTGTGAGACAGCGCTCTCTGCTGGAGTCAAAGGTGAAGATCTATGCCATCAAATCCATGTAGGTTACCAGTAAGAACAAATACTTACAGAAAATACATCTGTGAATATGCAGGGGAGCGAATGCCAAACTGCGAATAGGCAGGGATGTACTGCATATCAATATTATTATATTGCACTATTGTGGTATTCAATTCCTACAACCCATTCCTAAAATAAGTATTGGTGGAGAAATTTGGTAATGCTAATCTAGGTATTATCTATTTTTCTATGACTATATCAACTAACTCGAGTAATTTGATAACAAAATATACTCGAGGAATTTTTGCTGCCTCGAGGCGTCGTTCTTTTTTTTTTTACGGCATTTTGCCTCGTTTAGTACACAGTAGTCAAAGCTCACGTTTCATTTCGCACTGACTGTTCGGGTGTTGCACAGCGCGTTTACGTCACAGATCATACGCCCCCATGCACTGCACGACACCGATCTTTTAAATACGCTTGAGCTTAGAAAACCTTTTCGCCGACATAACTCGCAATAGCAGACGCCGCAGAAAGCAGTGGACAAGAGCCGTAGCAAAACGAGGGAATTAAGAAGCGACAAAAGTTGTCTAAGGTGTGGGAATACTTCACAGTAAAATGGAAGGAAAACGCAGTCGTATGCAAACATTACAAAGTGGAGCTCGCATACCACAATAGCACAAGTTCGATGCTGTAGCACCTGTCGAGAAAGCATCCGATTGAAGGACGTCCGGAGGCGAGGTAAGTCATCTATTAAATGTAAACGCAAAAGTTGTGTTAGTAAAATAAATGTTATTCATTATGATAACCAGGATGTGTTCTTTCACTCCCGCAAATTCATCAAATGCCGCCAAAAGGTGCTTGACGAAAGGATTTTGTGATCTTATGAGCTCTCCTGCCTTCTTAAGCCAACGCAACCTGCTATCCTGTGCCAGAACGTAGCGACCTGTTCCTATACAGTAAGCCGAAATTCTCCAAGCTATATGCATACTCTCTTTCTATGTTTCTCCCCCTTTGTGTTGATTGGTGTCGTGTCCCCCTTGTTGTCTTCCAGCAGCTTCCCTCCGTTCCCGCGTTACGAGCTGTGTGTCTCATCTCCCCGTGTCTATCCGAGCTGACGTGTTCAATTAGCCTTCATTAGTAACCACGCGAAAGTAGTCGTGCAAAGTTATTCGGGTTATTCAAGTCATGCAACCACATGCTACTTGGATAGCTTGCACTTGCACCGACTATAATCTCTATAGCATAGGCGCCGATCTACATTTCTGCCAGTGGGTGGTCGGACGGGCGGAAAATATGACGCTCCTTTTCTGAGCATGCGCGGTTTTTGCTTGGTGGTGACTCACCACTGGTTGCACATTTCAAATGCAGTATTAAATCTAATACACTTTTTATGTTTGATATAATGAAAACTGTTATTATTGTTTTATTTTCCATACTAAGAATATAGATTTATTTTAACTTTCCCAGGGAATATTAATTTTGAACAAATTTTATATATGTATATGTGTTTTCATCTCAAACATGTTATGATGGCAAAATGAACATTGATTACTATTTTGCATGCAAAGAATGCAATGAACTGTATTGTATTCTTAAAATGTAAAACTGTTGTTGTCATTATTAAGTGGTTTGTTTTTTTATATTGTTTATGTATTGTTGGCAGGTTGAAAACAGCTCAGCGGATTTGCGTGGAGAAACCACCATTTAAACGGCAACGTATAATAATCATCAAAAATGCACGAGAGACAAGAACTTCGTTTATGCGGTCACACCACACAGCACATAGGGCTGTGAGCGCTCCTGTTTTTATTAGCACACACAAATTGGCACAATCAACCACGGCTGTGCGTGTCAGCCTTCAATAATGAAAACAGGCGTTTAGGAAATAAAAGACAATTAGGCTAAACACAATAATTGAGGGCATATCTTAACATGTACAATTAAACCTTAATTAAGCAAAAATATTGCTGCGGCCCGGCTGCACCAAATAATAATATAAATCCATTTAATAAACTCAAAATACAAATAAGGCAGCAAGAGAAGTATCCCACACTTCCACACTTAAATTTGTACAGCTGATATGGGCATCTACATCAACTATATGATTTGCCTGAGAAGCTGGACAGGACAAAATTTTTTAAATAATGTTTTATTTTTAAGCAAAAATATGATTTATTCGATTACTCGATTAATCGATCGGGATATTTAATAGAATACTCGATTACTAAAATATTCGATAGCTGCAGCTCTAGGGCTGTCAAAGGTAATGCATTAATGGCGCTATTTTTTTTTTTACGTGCGATTAACGCGCATGCGTACTGACTCCATTTTGACCCTACGGCCATTCCGTAGCATGGGGAAATGGGGCTGCAATCATTCTTTACTGATAAGTCACAAGCAGGAAAATAGCGACCAGAAATGGACAAAGAAAAGGGTACATTAAGGAAGACGAGTTGCGCTTGCATTCAAAGAGGTAGGTCGATCTTCACATTCGTATTTAGATTAGTGTAATGCACTAAAAACATACAATTGTAGATTGTTACTGTAACTGTTTTAGTAAAATGGCATTAAAGGCCTACTGAAATGAAATTGTTTTATTTAAACGGGGATAGCAGATCCATTCTATGTGTCATACTTGATCATTTCGCGATATTGCCATAGTTTAGCTGAAAGGATTTAGTAGAGAACATCGACGATAAAGTTGCAACTTTTGGTCGCTCATAAAAAAAGCCTTGCCCCTACCGGAAGTAGCGTGACCTCACCAGAGGAAGGACTCCTGAAAATGTCCTATTGTTTTCAATGCAGCTAGAGCGATTTGGACCGAGAAAGCGACGATTACCCCATTAATTTGAGCGAGGATGAAAGATTCGTGGATGAGGAACGTTAGAGTGAAGGACTAGAATGCAGTGCAAGACATATCTTTTTTCGCTCTGACCGTAACTTAGGTACAAGCTGGCTCATTGGATTCCACACTCTCTCCTTTTTCTATTGTGGATCACGGATTTGTATTTTAAACCACCTCGGATACTATATCCTCTTGAAAATGAGAGTCGAGAACGCGAAATGGACATTCACAGTGACTTTTATCTCCATGACAATACATCAGCGAAGCTCTTTAGCTACTGAGCTAACGTGATAGCATCGGGATAAAAAAAAAGATAGAAACAAAATAAATAAAGGATAGACAGAAGATCTACAATACTATTAAACCATGGACATGTAAATACACGGTTAATGCTTTCCAGCCTGGCGAAGGTTAACAATGCTGTTGCTAACGACGCCATTGAAGCTAACTTAGCAACCGGACCTCACAGAGCTATGCTAAAAACATTAGCTATCCACCTACGCCAGCCAGCCCCCATCTGCTCATCAACACCCGTGCTCACCTGCATTCCAGCGATCGACGGTGCGACGAAGGACTTCACCCGATCACAGATGCGGTCGGCGAGACGGAGGAAGTTAAGGTGAGTTCACCGGCTAGCACGTCTGCTATCTATCTCTGTCCTCCTGGTTATGTTGCTGTAGTTCGCCGCTAATACACCGATCCCACCTACAACTTTCTTCTTTGCAGTCTCCATTGTTCATTAAACAAATTGCAAAAGATTCACCAACACAGATGTCCAGAATACTGTGGAATTTTGAAATGAAAACAGAGCTTTTTTGTATTGTATTCAATGGGGTACCAATACTTCCGTATCAACCGTTGACGTCACGCGCATACGTCATCATACATAGACGTTTTCAACCGGAAGTGTGGCGGGAAATTTATAATTGCACTTTATAAGTTAACCCGGCCGTATTGGCATGTGTTGCAATGTTAAGATTTCATCATTGATATATAAACTATCAGACTGCGTGGTCGGTAGTAGTGGGTTTCAGTAGGCCTTTAAGCTTAAAAAAAATAAAAATAAAAATAAAAATAAAGATGGTGGGCAAGAAGTGCAAAGTCACTTTTTTATCGGAGACTTTCCCGCCGTCAAGACACTTTCTCATACCAATCACACACTTCCAGCTTCACAATAATAGCACTGCACATTACATAATGATCAAACATTGTCAAATATGTTTTGTAATGAAATGTGATATTTATATCCAAATAAACTCCAGTATATCAATTGAGGAATGGGACTTTTTCTGGGAGATTAAAATAAAGTGTATGGTCACGGCCTCAGCGCACCCCAGTTCGCATTCACCTGTGCGCTGCGCTGGGCGCACCTCCAAGAGCGCGCCGGCGCACACCACTCCGGCTGCAACAAGCGGCTGCATTCAATCACCAATCAGCAATCTACACACCTGTCGCTGATGAGCTCTCCTGCCTTCTTAAGCCAACGCAACCTGCTATCCTCTGCCAGAACGTAGCGACCTGTTCCTATACAGTAAGCCGAAATTCTCCAAGCTATATGCATGCTCTCTTTCTCTCTGTGTTTCTCCCCCTTTGTGTTGATCGGTGTCGTGTCCCCCTTGTCGTCTTCCGGCAGCTTCCCTCCATTCCCGCGTTACGAGCTGTGTGTCTCGTCTCCCTGTGTTCCCCTCTGGTTCTCTGGCTGCCCCTTTTGGATCTCAACCTCCCGCCTGGACACAGACTTTGACACCTCTCTATTGCCTCCGACTTCCTGCCTGCTCACGGACCTTTGAGCCAGCCTTGCCCCTCTTGGACTTCCGCCTCTCGCTCAACACTACCACAATTAATTTCCACACATAGTCGCACACCACACATATTCTGGATTCCCTTGTATATATATATATAAATAATAAATATAGAGCTAAACGACGTCCCTGCTGTCTGTGCCGTCTTCTTCCCGTTCTGGTTGATAGTCCTCAATTACAGAATGTTTAGCAGGCTGAATATTACATTTCATTATTAGAGAAGGTTAAAATATTGTCATGCAGGTACATGAATACCATTAACTTGTGCAACATGTCCTGCACAGAACATCTGAAGCATTTATTCAGGTAAAAATATCACAGATTGCAGTACCAAACGTCTTTGACAATCAAAGCATGATCATAACAATCCACGTTGTGTGTTAGAAATGCGTAACCGGTATCTAAACATGGTGTAGCTCTTCCTCTGAATGCAAGGCCTCCTACAAATGACAAAATCTGGCAAGACACCAACGCAATTAGGTAATCATTAAAAGCATGTTTATGTCCTTTTTGTGTTGAGCTTTTTAAAAATGGCATTATGTTTAAAAAAACATTTCATTAAAGCAAACTAATTGTCCAGTCGTGATATTAAAAACATTATATTTTCTAATCATATGACAAGCCCTAATGTTTTTGTACAGTACCATGAGCATATTATACTAGCACAAAACAAATCTGGTGATGATGCCAGTCACTCATTTTCAGATATTTCGTTGTTTGTCTATTTATGAGGCAATATTAAAATAATATTTAAGGTGTTGAGTATTCTAGAAATGATCAGCTCACCTGCCACCAGTCCGCATTAGTCTTCTTCAGGAGAATGAACCTCTCGCCCTCCCGTATGCACACCTGTCTTCCATCAGCGGCGCGGTAGTTGTAATCGTATTGCGCCTCAAGGACCACCGTACCGCTGGGCACGCCGCACAGCGTCACCCCTCTGGTGGTCATCGCGGGCGCCGTGGAAGGTCGGGGGTGCTCCACGGAGCGCCGCCATGTCCCAGACAGCATGCTTTGTCCGTTTTCAGCAAAGGGAGCACTGAACAACGATCCTGGTTAACTTAGCTTGAGCCAAGGGAGGAGACTGGAGACGGGATAGTGCCATTCTCTGGAAAAACACAAGGTTAAATGTCGGAATATTAGTGAATGCTTGCCAGGGGTCATTGCGCTTTACCAGTTATTTTGAAATTTTTGAAATGTTATTGTATTTTGTGTTATTTATCTAGCTCAGTGGTTCTTAACCTTTTTGGAGGTACCGAACCCCACCAGTTTCATATGTGCATTCACCGAACCCTTCTTTAGTGAAAAATAGTGTTACCATTTAGTGGTCAATTGTACGGAATATGTACTGTACTGTGTAAACTTTACTGTTTCATATAATGTATTCTCTTTCTTTGCAATCTACTTGTAAAAGTTTCAATCGATCAATCAAAAAACCTGCAAATCAGATGGAAAATTAGAGGGAACATTGTTTGGGGGTATCCATAATACGGCGATAGGGAGAAGTTTTTATTTACACGATAAGTCGGATGTGTCTTTACCTCCATGGCGGAGGCTCCGCCGAACCCCTGAGGCCGACTCACCGAACCCATAGGGTTCGATCGAACCCAGGTTAAGAACCACTGATCTAGCTGATGTTTGACCTTTTCTTTTTGTACTCATCAACTTGTGAGCTCTGCACAATGTGTACAAATGACAAACAAAGCTTCTGAATTTTCTTATGGAAATACTACCTACCTAAATAGAAATACTACAAAATGCAAAGGAGATCTGCAAACTAATTTTGACCACATGGCTAGACTTGCCGGATACATATGGAACGGTGCCTCACAACCTTATACAGTTTGAAATGGTACCACGTTCCAGATCACATCAGAATTGAATAGAATATAATGCCTTTTGTTGTCACTATACACAGGTACAATGAGATTAAAAGCAACTCCAGTATCAGTGCGACAGTCTACAAATAGGCAAAACATAGGAAGGAAAGAAAATAAAAATTGTGCAAAAGGAGGTATGGTGCACAGTCCAGTCCTGAGAACGAATGTTCTGAATGTGTTGTTTAAATATTAAATATTATACTATATACATGTATACCAGTGGTTGTTAACCTTGTTGGAGGTACCGAACCCCACCGGTTTCATATGCGCATTCACCGAACCCTTCTTTGGTGAAAAATTAAATGTTGTTTTTTTTTCAAATTCAAGACAAAGTTATATGTTTTTGGTAACACTTTAGTATGGGGAACATTATCTAAGTAACAAAGACTTAATTTAGAGTTATTTGGTTAGGGTTAGGGTTAGAGGGTTAGGGTTATAATAAGGCCATGCCGAATAAGGCATTAATAAGTACTTAATAATGACTAGTTAAGAGCCAATATGTTACTAATTTGCATGTTAATAAGCAACTAATTAATGGTGAATATTTTCCCCATACTAAAGTGTTACCATGTTTTTTTACTGGTGCACAAACTGAACCGTGCATGAACATCACCTTGTTCAAAGAACAAAACTAACACAGTGCATAAACTCACAACAAATTACACACCTGCAAATCAGTGGGACTTCTGCTGTTGCCGTATCCGTAATACGCCGATAGGGAGAAGTTTTTATTTACACGATGATTCGGGTGTGTCTTGACCTCCGCCGAACCCCTGAGCCCGACTCACCGAACCCCTAGGGTTCGATCGAACCCAGGTTAAGAGCCACTGATGTATACAGAAGCATTCAGACTGTGGGTGGAAAGTAAACATTGCACACAGAGAGGTGCTAAACTATAAAAGCAGTGCCTATGAGAGTTCACCGTGGTTATAGCTTTAGGGAAAAAACTAACAGATCATATTTAATTAGTATGAAAAACTCTTCATACGTGTGAAAACAGAAGAATGGATAACATACTGGATTCAGTCCTGAATTGGTGTATTCCAAGGATGTCCCCTGTCTTGTATCTTGTTTCTAGCAGTCTTCAATCTGTGCTTGGATCTAATTAGACCAATCCAATCACCTTTGTTATTGTATAAAGCCCAGTTTACACCAAGTTATCCAGGGTAAATCACACCTAACCTTATCCATGTCCACACACAACAATGCCATCTTTTAGGAGCCCCTCCCCCCTCCGTCCGTCGGCGCGACGCGACCGAGTACGCATGCGCGGAAAATGCACACGTCATAGTCACCTCTAGTGTTGCTTTGTGTGCAAGTTCTTACATTTAACTTATCTGAAAAATATCCAGCGTTGTGGTATTTCTATTAATTGGAATCCAGTGTGCTGTGGGGCCCTATTGTAGTGAATCACACCTGAGACATCATAAATTAATAAAATATTGATTCGACACGTAAACAATGTGATAAAGAACATTTGACAACAATCAAACTAGGGATCTAGATATCTGGTCAGGACACTCCTCACTCTTTTGTCTTCACCTTCATTGTCCATTCCTTTTTGGTGACTTAATATACTCTGGACCTAGACGTTGAGTCCGCGACATACATGGCGGACAATAACTGATACAGTCTGCTTTGCCAGTCCAAATGCATTCGCTGTTTTCCTCGACGGCCAGGTAATACAAAGCACACGCTACCTTTTTAATCATATCCACGGAAGCTCGCATTCTCGTTGTCTCTCTTTAGACAAATGGACAAAGTTTTTCGCCAAGTAGAATCACAGCTGACCTGGACATTGGAAAGTTCTCTTGCCGTCTGAGAAGTGTTGTATCCCAAATAGCTGCAATCGCTTTCTCTTAAGGTATTCATGCGTGATTTCCACACGCGTCTGTACATGTAGAAGAAGGAGAAACACGGGCATGTCTGGATGACTCGCCTCCATATTTCCAGTGTTTACCTCTGAGTTACGAAACCGCTTTATTATGAAGCTGGCTGTGGCGCGTTCTTTCTTACGTCACTTCCTGTGTGGGGTGCGGTCTTTCTGGCGTCACTTCCTCTCCGAACTCAGTTTGTAAACGATCAATGAATCCATTCAAAGCTAAGTGCCGGAGATTCAAGAAATACACGGCTGACTTACCCGTGTAAAAATTTGTCCGAGGAGGGGGACCTTAAACGCTGGTTTAGAGTGGCTGAAACGGGACTTAGGCTAAATAATTATTAGTTTAGGAGTTAAACGACTTAGTGTAGACAAGGCCTAGGTGGCGTCAACATCACATAAACCAAACCATATGCTGATGATCTCAGACTCATAGCGAAAACCCCAGGAAGTTTTTCTATGCAGATATGAAAGATGACGGTATCAGACGGATGGTCAACGGGAAACTGTCCAGCCAACTAAGAACAACAGACTAAAGCAACCTGAATGGCAATATAAAAATGTGGGTATACAATCATCTGATAATACCAAAGATGACTTGGGAGTTTACCATCTATAAATTCCCAATTACACATGCAAAAACTGGAGACTGCCTGCCCAAAGTATTTAAAGAAATTATGTGCATGCATAAGTAGATGCACATCAACCACTGCACTCTATAGATCCAGAATAAAGCATGGCCTGCAGCTGAAAAGACTCACCACCTCAGCAAAATTTAAGCAGTTAACTGCCATCTGAACAAGTACTCCAGAGATGGCAAGACCCAGATTCTATACAGAGAGTGTCTGGAGAAAAAGACAGACAACTCAAAGGGGAACAAAAATAACCCCACCTCATCTTAAATGAAACAGGTTGCGGTCAGACTGACCAAGCAGGCATTGGAATCAAGAGAAAAACAGAAACTAATCAAAGACATGAGCCAGAAAGAAGATAGGAAATGCCTCGTCAATCTTGTCACAAAAATGGATGAAGATGACATGATGACACCTCAGTGGCTGTGCAAAACAAGGAAAATGGCTAAGATGGCAGATTGCCATGGAAGAAGTTTCTCCATGTGTGGACATCTGAACTTCTGTCATTCCAGATCAATGCCATTCACGATCAGCTTCCATCACCTTCAAACCTAAGACTATGGGGTAACACCAACTGTGCAACTCTGCTCCACATTCTATCATGTTGCAGCTACTCGCTACAGAAAGAATCAGAATCAGAATCAGAATAGTTGTATTGCCATTGTTTGAGAACGGGTTCACAAACTAGGAATGTTTCTTGGTACAATCGTGCAACACAAAACACATATAAGACAGAATAGGTAATAGGTAATAAAAATGAGCTGTAACTGAGCTATCAGATCTGATTATTGTTCATGTGTCTGATGGCCGAGGGGAAAAAAACTGTTCAGGTGGCGGGAGGTGTGGGTCTGGATGGACCGTAGTCTCCTGCCTGAGGGGAGAAGGGAGAATAGTTTGTGTCCAGGGTGAGAAGAGTCAGCTGTGATCCGACCCACACGCCTCCTTGTCCTGGAGGAGAACAGGCCCTGGAGGGATGGGAGCCTGCAGCCAATAACCTTCTCAGCAGCACGTACGATCTGCTGCGGACTGTGGCGCCGGGGAACCAGGAGGTGAGGATGGACTTGATGATGGCCGTGTAGAACTGCACCAGCATCTCGGTCGGCACCTTGAGTTTCTTCAGCTGCCACAGGAAATACATCCTCTGCTGGGGCTTCTTGATGAGGGAGCTGATGGTCGGCTCCCACCTGAGGTCCTGGGTAATGGGGGTGCCCAGGAAACGGAAGGACTCGAACTCAGACAGGAAGATACAACAGGCAGACCAAACCTTTAAAAACGATCACATTAGGATTGGCACCATACGTTGAAAAATCCAACAACAATAGGATACTAACTGCACAAGCCTCAGACGTTGCTCCTACAGTTGCGTCATGTACAGCCGATGATACAACTTACATGAACCAAATACCGCAACTACTAAAATATGAAGTCAAAGATATTCTGACCAAAGAAAGTGGCTGGATATTCCTGATGGATGAGGAGCACAGCTAAATATTGTTTCCTTCAGAAAGAGTAGAGACTGCCATGATATCATCATCTACTTAAGGTCAACCAAGAACATCATCCTAATTGAGCTGACAGTCCCATCAGAGGAAAACCTAGCCAACGCATAGGTCAGGAAGATGTGTAAATACCAAGACCTTGTAGTCGAATGTGATAACAGAGGATGGACGCTGTTCTACTTTCCCATAGAAGTTGGAAGCAGAGGCGTCTACCACACCACCTTCAGCAAATGCATAGCGTCCTTAGGCATACTAAACGGGAAACAAAAGTCAATCATGGACACAGAATCAAAAACTGTGCTGCAAGCAAGCTACACCATCTGGCTCTGAAGAAGTACAAAGGCATTCTGACAGATGGACTTAGCCAAATACATGCTCTGAGGGAAGGGCGCTCATAAAACCTATTTAATCATCCATACTAACAACCAGTTCTGCAACTAAAGGTGTTTTTCCAAGTAAAAGTCATCTTCCAAGAGAGAGTTACAGGGCTCTCATCTAACAAATGGCTCCGAAGATGACTGCTTTGATGATATACCAATGAACTATTCCTAGTCAGACTGTGGTTTGCAACATTTAAAAAAAAAAAAAAAATGAATATCACAAATCATTTGGTCTTCTCTATTTTCTGTCAACACTAAAATAACCAATAGAAACATGATCGATTGCATCTCGTTTTTAACATTTGGCTGCATTTTTGGATGGTTTTAGATTGTTTTTAATGCACACAGCATTTACCATAAATGAGAAAATTCTGCTGAATTTACAAAATACAAAGACAAGCCTGCGGTGGCAGAATGCAGATCGGTGTCACATGTAATGGCGGTCGATGTGAAAAATGCACGTCAAGCAGTGTTTTGTACGACACGAGTGCATGACGGAGAGTACGCCTGGTCATACAATTTGAGCTTCGCACGCGCAGGCCTGGTGGACTTCCATTTTGAGTACGAGTGGATCTCTGTGGAATACGCTCCATGTACGTTCCGGCCGAGTATGTTAGGGCCTTAAGTCGTCAATCTTCGAAATGCGCTATCACATTGCTAATTTACATTGGATTTGCCATAGACATGCTAAAGATTAGCATTAGCTATTTACATGGCAATTTCAACACGGAAACTACGACCAAGTTGCATGTTACAATCAAACAGCTGGTTTTGCAAAAAGTACAATACTTTCACTTTAAACACTTTGTAGAACCAAAAAAAAGACTGGCACATGCAATATAATGGCAAAGACTACTTTCCTGGCTAAGGCAATACACTGTAGTTTATACATTCCTACCATCTAACGTCTTGGGATTTGCAACTGCATGCAAAGTTTACTATATAAAACAGTAAAGCACAGTACTTGCAAAGGAGACACAGAAGTGTAAAATAATAAGATAACTGAAAAGCACAGCTCAGTGATAAATGTTAAATATGTATAATTTTTCACAATGAATATTAATAAACACATTTGAACACAGAAAAGTACCAAAACGTTGGTGCAATTGAGTATCGATTCGCAGGCACCTGGAGTTGGAAAGGTACCCATCCCGAGTCATTATGCCAAAATTCCTACACTGGAAAAACTCACAATCTCACCAAGTATATAGTTCTAATTTCTAGTTAAAATATCTAAACAAGCTTAACACAAGTCACAATCCCCTGAATAGTCATTTTTCAGTGAGGCATAAGAACTTGGCAATAGATCTTCTGAGGGGGAAAAAATCTACTTTTGAGCATCACATGTTTGTTTTAAGAAACAAAACTTCACAATACTAGTAAGTATAGCTAATGATACGTTCTAATTTTGAATTGTTCCATTCGCTGATTTTAACAAGCAAAAATAACTTGTAAAGAGCAAAAAAATCAGCGAATGGAACAATTCAAAATGTTAACTTATTATTAGCTATACTTAATAGTATTGTGAAGTTTTATGTCTAATAACAAACTTGTGATGCTCAAAAGAAGGATTTTTCCTCAGAAGATACATTATATTGCCAAAAGTATTTGGCCACCTGCCTTGACTCACATATGAATTTGAAGTGCCATCCCATTCCTAACCCATAGGGTTCAATATGATGTCGGTCCACCTTTTGCAGCTATTACAGCTTCAACTCTTCGGGGAAGGCTGTCCACAAGGTTGCGGAGTGTGTTTACAGCAATTTTCGACCATTCTTCCAAAAGCCCATTGGTGAGGTCACACGCTGAAGTTGGTGGAGAAGGCCTGGCTCTCAGTCTCTGTTCTAATTCATCCCAAAGGTGTTCTATCGGGTTCAGGTCAGGACTCTGTGCAGGCCAGTCAAGTTCATCCACACCAGACTCTGTCATCCATGTCTTTATGGACTTTTATGCACAGGTGGCATCTTATGACAGTTCCACGAGTGGCCCGTTTTTTCACAAATGTTTGTAGAAACAGTCTCCATGCATAAGTGCTTGATTTCAGACACCTGTGGCCGGGCCAAGTGATTAAGACACCTGATTATGATCATTTGGATGAGTGGCAATATAGTGTATATTGCCTCAAAACAAGTTCTTATGTCTCACAGCAAAATTACTATTCAGAGGAATGTGACTTGTATCAAAAATGGTTTTAAATATTTTGACTAGAATTATAAATATATACTTGATGCATGAGAATGGATGGCAATATTGACGGCCCAAAACCTATTTGAGTTAGTTTTCCAAGAGAGAAAAAGCTGCACGGCTCAAGAAGACTAAAATAGTCTGCCTAAAACGATGGGAGTGCTGCAAGTTATTTTTTCATTGTAAAAAGTGTCATTATTTATTCATAAATTGCCAGAAACATTTTCAAATGGCCCATGGTGGTACTGTGTCACGGAGAAAAAGCTGCAAAGCCCAAATTTCCAGAAAGTGGAACAAGCCATTGTTGTGTATTTGAGAAAAGGGTGCGAGTGGATTCAATCTGAGTCCATATCTAAATTGTACAGTCGCCCAGAATAGCATCCGTCTGTCTCTCCAAGACCGGCTTACGTAAGACAAATCAAACCTTCGATAGAGCCGTGCATGCACGCTTCCATCGCAGACTTCAGCTTCCCAGCTGCAGGAAGAGAACGTGCGAGTGAGAGAAGTGCTGAAAGAGAATGACTTAGGAGATGGACGTCATAAGCGATGACACAGTGCGGTGCTGTGGGTGGAGTGAAAACAAAAGTAGTTCCAACAAGCCGGGGAGAAGTGATAAAAACAGACAAGGGGGAGTGGGCTAAAGCTCGCATGTAACCAGGGCAGGCTTCACTGGCTCAACCTTGATAATCCCACTGTTATTCAAGCACAGAATCTGTCACAGCTGCAGAGAATGACACACTTCTGGTCAGGACTAAACATTTCATTTACTTGTGGCGGCCTGTCACAAATACATTTAGACTGCCACAGATACGTTTGTTGCAACCCGTTTGTCTACCCTTGGTAATAACCAATTATACTGTAAAAGGACTGTGTGATAATACAGTAGGTAAGGTTGTATTTTTGCCTCATTCCTTTGAGAATCCTGTATGTGACTAAAGCATTATGGCAGACAATGTTCCCTCTAATTTTTCATGTGTGTGAGCAAACGCAAAAACTCCCTGAGCATTCAGTGGAGCCCATGTGAGCAACATCAGACGTGCACACATTGCATTTAGTTCCCATTAAAACATTCACATGTTGCACAATGAGATGTAAGCAGGGGATCATGTGTACATTCCTGCAACTTCCTGTTTGTAAAAAATATATTTGTATTAGTATCTATTTAATATACTAACAGCATTTCATGATTAAATTTTATAAATTAAGATTCCTAATAAATGACACTAGAATAAGCACACATTTGATTGGTAAATCATAGTGTAACGACCTGGAATGACACTTTATGTGTGGTGTTGGAGTTGTCCGACTTTTTGTGTGGCTGTAAACGCATCACTGGCTAAGTGCCATATGTGCATGTGTTGGCGCAAGTGAGAAAGAGCGAGCGGCTGCTGTTGACATAACAAAGTTGCTTTTGGTCTGGTTTGTACTGCAGAAAATGACCACTTTTGGTAGATATAATTTTTTTTACTAATGTTTTGGTGATGTGTTTATGGCCGACAATATAGAGTTTTGCTCAGTAAAGTGATGGATGGAATTCATGTCCTCAAAGCGTCTTGACAGACGTTACAATATTTGAACAATGATGACAAAAACTGTTTTCTCTGTCGTGTCCGTGTCGTGTCGAAAATTGTTATGCGCTTATTTTTTTATTTGATTTTGTGCGTGGCATAGATTTGCCGTGCGCAGAGGACGATTGAGCAGTGCGCAATTGCACAGGCGCGCACCTTAGAAGGAACATTGATGGCATTAATCCGGCCCGCCGGACGTTCAACATATTTTTTTTAGACCTTTAACATCAAAAGTGTATTTGCCATTATGATGAGCAGTGCTGTTTTTAAATGACCGTAAGTCTTGAACTATAGAAAGTATTTCAATGGTTGAAATCTGCACTTTTGGGTGTTATAGGAGTTATTACGATAATGTACGTCACAGCAGCTCAGACCAGGAACAAAGCAGAGTGGGCGGGGTTTGTTTTCAGAGCAGCCAGCCCTAAACGTATGTGTCAGGAACAGATGCGGAAGCACATTTTTACAACAAATTTCTGCATAAAAGTGATATCATATTTGCATTCATATTTTGCTGTTTGTTACATTTTTGTTGTGTTTTGCTTGAGTGTAAAAGTTACACAACTATGGAGGAGCTGGTCTGAGAAGTAAAATATGTTCATATGTTGTTAATATTCAGTGTTTTATTGTTCATAGTTAATATTGTAAATCCCACTTTCTTTATTTTCATGTACATTTTGGGTGTCCCATTCAGTAAAAAAAATGTAAAATTCCATTGTGTTTTTTTGAGGTGGTCTGTCATAATTTTAGAATTCTATCAGACATTGTGACTTTTGGCATTAGTGTTCCTGAAAAAAAGGGACCCAAACATACATACTGTACAGAAGCTTTTTACAGCTAAATGTGTACGTATCATTTATTCACACATACACATTGGCCCCCCCAGACACATTTTTTCTCTCAATGTGGCCCCAGAGTCAAAATATTTGCCCAGCTCTGCATTAAGGGACGGGACTATCCAGGCCTAGCTGCAGTGTGCTCAAACAAGCACCAAGTAGGATCTGTGAGCAGAGAATACTGTATCATCTCTCTCTTTTGGTCTTATCAGGTCGGTAGTGCATTCTTCACTCACGCTTAAAGTCAAGGATGAATACATATAAAACTAAAACTTGACCTGCTGTAGTTTTCAAAAAGCGACTACCGTATTTTTCGGACTATAAGTGGCAGTTTTTTTCATAGTTTGGCCGGGGGTGCGACTTATACTCAGGAGCGACTTATGTGTGAAATTATTAACACATTACCGTAAAATATCAAATAATATTATTTAACTCATTCACGTAAGAGACTAGACGTATAAGATTTCATGGGATTTAGCGATTAGGAGTGACAGATTGTTTGGTAAACGTATAGCATGTTCTATATGTTATAGTTATTTAAATGACTCTTACCATAATATGTTACGTTAACATACCAGGCACGTTCTCAGTTGGTTATTTATGCGTCATATAACGTACACTTATTCAGCCTGTTGTTCACTATTCTTTATTTATTTTAAATTGCCTTTCAAATGTCTATTCTTGGGGTTGGGTTTTATCAAATAAATTTCCATTGCGACTTATATGTTTTTTTCCTTCTTTATTATGCATTTTCGGCCGGTGCGACTTATACTCCGGGGTGACTTATACTCCGAAAAATACGGTCGTAAATTCTAGCGACTTTATTCGTGTCATTGGTCACTTTTGCAGACTAACATGAAAGCATGTATCGTTGTGTATTTTAAAGCGTGAGTAAGAAATGCGTAGCATACACTAGCGACCTAACTGACTGGTGCAGAACCAACAAGCTGGTCCTGAACGTCGACAAGACCAAGGAGATCATCGTCGACTTCAGGAGGCACCAGTCCAGCCACGCTCCACTCTTCGTCTATTGCACAGCAGTGGAGATCGTAAGCAGCACCAAGTTCCTGGGGGTGCAGATAACTGACAATATGACCTGGTCTTGGACCTGTCTTGCACTTTTTGCGTCGGATGAAAAGAGCACAGCTCCCTCCCCCCATTCTCAGCACATTCTACAGAGGCACCATAGAGAGTCTGCTGACCAACTGCATCTCTGTCTGGACTGGAGCCTGCAGTGCCTCAGACTGGAAGTCTCTGCAGAGAGTGGTGAGGACGGCGGAAAAGATCCTCAGGACTCCTCTTCCTCCTATCCAGGAAATCGCAAAAAGCCGCTACCTGACCAGGGCTCAGAAAATCTGCAGAGACTCCTCCCACCCCCACCAAGGACTGTTTCCACTGCTGGAATCTAGAAAGAGGTCCGCAGCCTCTGTAGCAGAACCTCCAGGTTCTGTAACAGCTTCTTCCCTCAGGCCATAAGACTCTTGAACGCATCATAATAATCCCCTCAATTCCCCCCCAAAAACGGATTAAGTGGCTGGAATATAAAGACAATATAACATACATCCATAAACGTGGATGCATATGCAAAAGTGCAATATATTTATCTGTACATAAATCTATTTATTTATATCTGCACCGTATTGCTCTTTTATCCTGCACTACAACAAGCTATCCATCCATCCATCCATTTTCTTCCGCTTATCCGAGGTCGGGTCGCGGGGGCAGCAGCCTAAGCAGGGAAGCCCAGACTTCCCTCTCCCCAGCCACTTCGTCCAGCTCTTCCCGGGGGATCCCGAGGCGTTCCCAGGCCAGCCGGGAGACATAGTCTTCCCAACGTGTCCTGGGTCTTCCCCGTGGCCTCCTACCGGTCGGACGTGCCCTAAACACCTCCCTAGGGAGGCGTTCGGGTGGCATCCTGACCAGATGCCCGAACCACCTCATCTGGCTCCTCTCCATGTGGGCAACAAGCTAATGCAACGAAATTTCGTTCTTATCTGGGGCGGTATAGCTCGGTTGGTAGAGCGGCCGTGCCAGCAACTTGAGGGTTCCAGGTTCGATCCCCGCTTCCGCCATCCTAGTCACTGCCGTTGTGCCCTTGGGCAAGACACTTTACCCACCTGCTCCCAGTGCCACCCACACTGGTTTAAATGTAACTTAGATATTGGGTTTCACTATGTAAAGCGCTTTGATTTAAATATAATTCACTTCACTTCACTACTGTAAAGTTCAAATTTGAATAACAATAAAAGGAAGTATCTCTCTCTCTCTCTCTCTCTAATGAGACTGTAAGTCTGAAAAAGAAAGATAGGATACAGTATTATCTACTCACAGATAGTACCTGGTGGTTGTTTGAGCACAGTGCAGCTCAAACTGGATAGTCCCACTCCTTACTTCTTCAGCCACACGCAGGATTCTCACTTGAATGAAGCAAAAATACAACCAATGTGCCTTGTATTTCTGAACAAATTCACGTCGCTTTTCATGTTTTTTGCTCACTTTTTGCCTACATAAGTCATATGGCATCATGGCCAAAAACCCACCCTAGTGCAACCCGATGCCACAGATAGATTGCAGTTCTATTTGAAACACCAGTTTTTGTCACGTGACCGTGACTGCACAGTGAAGAACATTTGCATTCAGCAAAGACTCGATTGGACAGCTTTTTTATGACAGAAGTGGAATATTCCAAACAAAAGTGTTAGGTTGAGAATGGAGCTTGTAGTGGTACCTTAGTATAAAGTGCCCCAGCCCCTGGAAGTGTGCAACCCACTTGGTGAAGCAATACCAGCATTACAGACTTACAGTAGAAACACTTTGGAGGACTCAACAAAAGACAAGACTGGCACATTCAGCTTAAAAGCAAGACTACTTCCTGGCTACAGCAAGACACCGTAATCTCTACACTACTGCCATCTAATGTCTTGGAATTGCAAATGTATGCAAACTCTACTATATAATACTCCCAAATGATAGTCAGAAGTGTAAGAACACAAGATCTAACACACGGGTGTCAAACTGGTTTTCATTGAGGGCCACATCACAGTTATGGATGCCCTCAGAGGGCCATTTTTAACTATGAGTAATATATACTGTGGAAGTCGTTTCCTACGCGTTCAACGTTTACTCACGTCACAGGAGCATGTGCATGTATATCAATTAACAATCTTTTCAGACGTTTTCTCTCCAGTCTCTCCCACCACCTCTCCTCCACTGGCCGCTCACTGTTAAAGACAACAGATGATTAGATCACCACGCACCACCTGTGAAATCTAATCACCCGCCAGCTGTGTCTCGCCGTCAACACATGCCCCGCCCCTAGCCGATGGTGCTCCGCCCTCAACACCATCGGCAGAGGCGGTGACCTTTGCTCCTGCAGGCGCGCTGATCACACTCTCCCTCCACATATACATTTAATACTTTATAAATATAAATGGCTTTGGCTTTGCATAGGAGAGTTTTAACTTGCACTTACGGATGTAGCCAACAACTGTAGTTACTGACAGTGGTTTTTTGAAGTGTTCCTGAGCCCATATGGTGATATCCTTTACACGCTGACGTCGCTTTTTGATGCAGTACCACATGAGGGATCGAAGGTCACGGGCATTCAATGTTGGTTTTCAGCCTTACGTGCAGTGATTTCTCCAGATTTTCTTAATCTTTTGATGATGTTACAGACTGCAGATGGTGAAACCCCCAAATTCCTTGCAATAGCTGGTTGAGAAATGTTGTTCTTGAACCATTTTCTCACGCATTTGTTGACAAAGTGGTGACCCTCGCCCCGTCCTTGTTTGCGAATGACTGGGCATTTCATGGAAGCTGCTTTTATACCCAATCATGGCACCCACCTGTTCCCAATTAGCCTGTTCATCTGTGGGATGTTCCAAATAAGTCTTTGATGAGCATTCGTCAACTTTCTCAGTCTTTTTTGCCACTTGTGTCAGCTTTTTTGAAATATGTTGCAGGCATCAAATTCCAAATGAGCTAATATTTGCAAAAAAATTACAAAGTTTACCAGTTCGAACGTTAAGTATCTTGTCTATGCAGTCTATTCAACTGAATATATATAAATATATTATTTACCATTTACACAACTATACAACTTCACTGGTTTTGGGTGTTGTATTTAAAATTGTTGAACAAATGCTGTAAAATGGCAACATTAAGTATCCATACAAGCACATCCTTATTTAGGTCATAATATTGTGAAAGGCTGCTATAGTAAACATAAGCAATCAGCACATAGAGCAGACTACATGGTATCATGTTATCCGTTGTGTTAGACAGCACCAGGAAACTGCATAACGCTTTACCTTAGGCGGGAAATTGTGTACCTGCTTGATTGCCGTAGCCATGCTATATGTTTGAAGTGCAAAAAGGGCAGCTTGGAATGAGCGGCGTCCCCAAAGGCAAGATGAGACATGGGGAGAGGATGTACATGTGAATGAAGGACTTCAAAAGGCATCAACGTGTTCTTCCACACACACACACACACACACACACACACACACACACACACACACACACACACACACACACACACACACACACACACACACACACATTCTTGTATTTGTTACCTTCTTGAGACCTCCGAAAAATGCCTACCTCTTTAGGACCACCCTTTCTAGATATATAAAGATGTGTATTTACAACATTAATAATATATACATACTATGCAAATATAAAAAACCAAGTTGTGAAAAATGAGTGGGAATTTCACAAGAAAAATGCTTTTCGTTTCACCGTTTCACAAGAAAAACTTAGAATTTTAGCAGTATTATAATAAAAGTCGAAATTTTACTCAACGCAAGTCAAAATGTTACAAGAAAAACTGAACATTTGTGCAATATTATGATAAAAGTTGGAATTTTACTCAATAACAGTCGCAATTTTACAAGAAAAGCTTAACATTTTGGCAATTTCATGAAAAGAGTCGTAATTTTACTCGACAAAAGTCACAATTTTAAAGGAAAACTTTAAAAATGTTGGCAATATTATAATAATAGTAATCTGAATTTTACGTGGCAAAATTAGGACAAAAGTCACAATTTTACTCAAAAAATGTCACTATTTTACAAGAACAACAAAAAAATTGGCAACGTTGTGATAAAAGTCTGAATTTTACATGACAAATGTCACCATTTTGCATTAAAAAGTAAAAAAATTAGATTAAAAAAGTAATGATTTTACGAGAAAATATTGCAATATTACAGAAACAGAAAGAATATGAGAAACTGTTCCCAATTTTATAATAAAAAAGTCAACACATTGTCAGAAAGACTGCTTTTAGTTAATTAATTTTATCTTGTTGAATATTTCTTTTTTTTTTAATTTACTTCAAGTTATTACAGTGTGTCTCTATAAACATCTTTTTCTTTTTTTTATTTATTAATTGTGGCTAAAGGGGGCCCATTTCAATTTCTTACACACACTTGTTATTACATATGTTGACCAGAGGGGGAGCACTTTTAAAAGCGACACAGTCAATTTAAAAAATCGGTGCTTTTTGGGACAACCCTCATTTTAAAAGATTTCACCACCAGAGACATTCTCTATTAGATGCAATGTTATTGGGACCATGATTTAGGTCATCACTTGTTCACACTTCCTCATACGGAAGCTACTTTTCCTTCTTGATGTCTCAAGAAGGATAGAAATACAAGAACACACACACGCACACACACGCACACACATATTCTTGTATTTGTTACCTTCTTGAGACCTCTAAAAAACGCCTCCCTCTTTAGGACCACCCTTTCTAGATATATACAGATTTGTATTTAGAATCAATCAATCAATCAATCAATGTTTATTTATATAGCCCTAAATCACAAGTGTCTCAAAGGGCTGCACAAGCCACAACGACATCCTCGGTACAGAGCCCACATAAGGGCAAGGAAAAACTCACCCCAGTGGGACGTCGGTGTGAATGACTATGAGAAACCTTGGAGAGGACCGCATATGTGGGTAACCCCCCTACAACATTAATAACAAGTAGTAGAAATGGATGGATGCATAATATATACAAACTATACTAATATAAAAAAGGTAAGCTACGCAAAAAATTCAGTTGCATAAATTCAGTGTAAAAAAATTATTTTTATTATTATCGTTATTTAAAATAATGATTGTACATTAATTTTTGCCTCATCCCTCACCTAAAGCGTGAGTGAAGAATGCCTAAAGAATGGAGTTTCCTCCATGTGAAGACCTGATAAGGCCAAAAGAGAAAGAGACCATAAAGATGCTGCATGGTGTTTTTTGGAGCACACTGCAGCTGGATGAATTAACCAAGTGTTTTTTAACCTTTTTTGAGCCAAGGCACATTTTTCGCGTTGAAAAAATCCAGAGGCACACCACCAGCAGAAATCATTAAAAAATGAAACTAAGTTGACAATAAAAATGTGTTGTCACAATTGTTGGATATGACTTTAAACCATAACCAACCATGCATCAATATAGTCCCAAAGTAGGTGTATTGTAGACGCTTTTGTTGCTCCACAGTAAGTCTTTGCTGTCATCCAGCATTCTGTGTTTTCTCCTTTGTAGCCAGTTCAGTTTTAGTTTCGTTCTGCATAGCCTTCCCTAAATTTCAATGCCTTTTCTTAGGGGCACTCACCTTTTGTTTATTTTTGGTTTAAGCATTAGACACCTTTTTACCTGCACCCTGCCTCCCGCTGTTTCCGACATCTACAAAGCAATTAGCTACCGGCTGCCACCTACTGATATGGAAGAGTACATTCTAAGAACATTACTGTCATATTGGGTAAAAACTTTTGTATTTGCAAACCTTACAAAAGCTCATGTTTCTAGTAAAACTCACAAAGATACATTATTCCAGGCATTATTAGACATTTTGCATGTTTGGTTTTGGAGTTATGTTTATATAACTTTAAATTATTATTTATATTTTATATATATATATACATATATATATATATATATATATATATATATATATATATATATATATATATATATATATATATATATATATATATATATATATATATATATATATATATATATATATATATATATATACACATATATATATATACATGTATATATATATATATATATATATATATATAT
This sequence comes from Entelurus aequoreus, assembly GCF_033978785.1. NCBI lineage: Eukaryota > Metazoa > Chordata > Actinopteri > Syngnathiformes > Syngnathidae > Entelurus > Entelurus aequoreus. Next base: position 8,833,653 of record NC_084756.1, on the reverse strand, counting down.
ATTTATATATTGAGTAAAAACACATTTTTGTATTTGCAAACCTTACAAAAGCTCATGTTTCTAGTTAAACTCACAAAGATACATTATTTCAGTCATTATTAGACATTGTGCATGTTTGGTTTAGGAGTTATGTTTAAATAACTGTCATATTGACTATGACGGTTATACTGTCATATTGAGTAAAAAAACAATTTTTTTATTTGCAAACCTCACAAAAACACCTCATTCTAGTAGAGGCGTACACACCTGTCACCATTTAAAAACCAGGGGGTAATCCACAAAGCATAATAAGTGAAAACTCTGAGTATGTAAAGCCTGAGATAAGGGAAATTCAGTTTTTTTCTGTTCCAAAAAAAAAAAAAGGTATGTCAAACTCAGTTAGTTACTTACTGTGTGAACCTAAGCTGCTCGCTGGCAGGTTTTCTTGAACAAACCCGGAGGGTTTTTTTTCATGTCTCCTCCCTCCTGATAAACGTGGATAAGATGCCAGACATGATGTAATTGTTGCTTTGTAACCAGTAAATGTTAAAACTAAATTAATTCATGAAGCTTTATGTCAGGAGAGGATTTTTTGAGGTCATGGTTAGTTAGATATACTATTATTACATAAAATATCTCGTTACTCATTTAAAATAATCCCTGATTTTAGATATTTTATATGCATTTGATTTGCTTGGATTAAAAAAACATTGTTTGTTTAATATTGTAAATATAACAAAAATATGTGCTATATCCTGTTAGCTAAACAGAACAAACATATTTTATCTACCTTTATTTCAGATATTAGTCTGTCCTGTTCATAATTCAATTAATAAAACATTTAAAACAATTAAAAAATGAAAAAAGCAAAAGCAGAGCATAATACTACCACCACCATGCTTGATGGTAGGGATGGTGTTCCTGGGATTAAAGGCCTCACCTTTTCTCCTCCAAACATATTGCTGGGTATTGTGGCCAAACAGCTCAATTTTTGTTTCATCTGACCACAGAACTTTCCTCCAGAAGGTCTTATCTTTGTCCATGTGATGTGAGATGAAACAAAAATTGAGCTGTTTGGTCACAATACCCAGCAATATGTTTGGAGGAGAAAAGGTGAGGCCTTTAATCCCAGGAACACCATTCCTACGCTAAAAAGTAAAAATAAAGGTGAAGTTATAACACTGAAACACCCTCAGGAAGAGGTGCTTTAAGACATGTCTAGCTAGCTAGGAACTAACATCCATCTGCGGTCTGCAGTGTTTTAGCTACTTCTAAATCACTAATCCTGGTCTCCATTGCGACAAATAAAGTACGTTTCTTACAAGTACCATTATCACTGGAGGACGAGGAATAGCTAAACATGCTTCACTACACACAGTAGGAGGATACAATAGCTCACCGGCGTCACAATGTAAACAAACGCCATGTGTGGATCTACACATGACATCCACTGTAATGATATCAAGTAAAGGAGCGTATTTAGTTGATACTACTATGATTACATCGATATTTTTTAGCATCACATAATCTTTTGTTGTTATTTTAAAATGTATATTATGTTTATAAACTCAGGAAATATGTCCCTGGACACATGAGGACTTTGAATATGACCAATGTATGATCCTGTCACTACTTGGTATCGGATCGATACCTAAATGACTGGTATCATCCAAAACTAACGTAAAGTATCAAAGAAGAGAAGAATAAGTGATTATTACATTTTAACAGAAGTGTAGATAGAACATGTTAAAAGAGAAAGTAAGCAGATATTAACAGTAAATGAACAAGTGGATTAATAATCAATTTTTACAGTTTGTCCCTCATAATGTTGACAAAATAATAGTATGATAAATGACACAATATGTTACTGCATACGTCAGCAGACTAATTAGGAGCCTTTGTTTGTTTACTTACTACTAAAAGACAAGTTGTCTTAACTCTTTTATTTAAGGACTTAACTGCAATAATAAACATATGTTTAATGTACCCTAAGATTTTTTGTTAAAATAAAGACAATAATGCCATTTTTTGTGGTCCCCTTTATTTAGGAAAGCATAGAAAAGTATTGAAATACATGTTGGTACCGGTACCAAAATATCGGTATCGAGACAACCTACTGTACACATAACTTGAATACTAAACCAGCTAAAAAAAATAGTTTTAAGTGTAAAATATAGCACTTTTATCACTGAAGAAGTTGTTGGCTATGGGCACAGAAATAAATGCTTGTGTAGAAACATACAAGTCAGGGGAAATTAGGGCTGGGCAATATATCGAATATACACGATATGTCGCGGGTTTGTCTCTGTGCGATGTAGAAAATGACTATATCGTGAGTATTCGAGTATACGTTCTCACGCAGTTGCTTTTAGCTGCGGGCATTACACTACAGGCGTTTCTTGTCTCTCCTTCTCACAGAGACATAAAACAAGTGCACCTTCTTACATACGTCACATACTGTCGCACGTGCAACGTCATACCCCCTCGCCGAGCAGAGAGGTAGCGGCATGGGTAAAGTTAGCAGTGGCAGGGGGTGCAAGCGGAGCGGTGCGAGTGGTAATGCGAGAGAGAGAGAGAAGGTGCAAATCTGGTAACAAATGGAGGATCAAGAATTAATTCCCAAGAAAAACAGCACAGGGTTCATCGTCTGGCGGTGGTTTGGCTTCAAGTGGGAAGATGTCGAACAGACAACCGTAATATGTCAAGTATGCGTTACTACAAAAAGTAGCATTACTGCTAATTTGTAGCATCATTTGAAAAGTCACCCGCTAGAGAATGAAGAGTGCTTGAAACTCTGCATGTCAACACGGTGCCACACCCAACAAAACGTCCGCAGTAAACTACCACATAGCGAAGGACATACACTATTTGATTTCCTATTATGCAGCTCATTTTTATTTGACAGTTATTCAAATATCTTGTGTGACATCATGCACAAAAGTGCACTTTATTTGTTTTAAACTATTGTAGTGGCGTTCTGTACAAAAAGTGCGCTTTAATTTAGTGTTGTTTTGATAGGTCATCTTAGTGACATCATGCACAAAAGTGCACTAATAGCTTGTTTTAAAATGTCTCTGACAATCTTGCACTTTCTGTTTTGAAATGACATGAATGTTTGTGCCACTGCTTAATAACTCTTTAATAAATACACTTTTGGTCAATTGACTTAGTTGTGATTTCCCTCTCTGCATGAAAGTTTAAAATGAGCATATATTAATGCAGTATGAACAATATTTTTTTAATGTAGACACATAGAATCATCATACTGCTGTGATTATATGCATCAAGTGTTCATTCAAGGCTAAGGCAAAATATTGAGATATATATTGTGTATCGTGACATGGCCTAAAAATATCGAGATATTATTATTATTTTTGTATTTTTTTTGTCCTGTCCAGCTTCTCAGGCAAATCATATAGTTGATGTAGATGCCCATATTGGCTGTACACATTTACTTTACAAAAGAGAAGTGTGGGATACTTCTCTTATTGCCTTATTTGTATTTGACTTTATTAAATGTATTTATATTATAATTTGGTGCAGCCGGGCTGGAGCAGGAGGGGATGGAAAGAGAAAAAAAGGAAGACGGAGGGGGAAATTGTGGGGACAAGAGGGGGATTAGACAGAGAGACAAAAACAACAACAGCAAACACAACAATAACAATAGCGCAACATCAGCAAATAGGATATGTACAAATATGATGGTAAAAGTGATAGCAAAGAAGCAGTTATTGAAATAAATAATAATACAGAAATGACAATGAGCATTATTACACTACAAATGGAGCAATACAAATACCAATAGAAATAGCACTATTGATCATGAACAAAACCGATAATTTACCTCTGTTATCAACAATACTGTCACGAGGGGGGTTGCAGCTCACTGCGGGGTCGTTCTCCCGGGATGCAGAACGGACAACTCTGGACAAAGCGTGAAGGTAGGAGTATGAGTTATTGTCATAAATCCTACACACTACAAAGAGACAGGAACCAAACAAAAGGAAAGTGTGCCGTTCGCACGAGAAGCTAAATAACCAAAACTTAGCACTAGAATCATGAACTAGAAGCCAAGAAACAAGAAATGAAGTGAAGTGAAGTGAATTATATTTATATAGCGCTTTTCTCTAGTGACTCAAAGCGCTTTACATAGTGAAAACCCAATATCTAAGTTACATTTAAACCAGTGTGGGTGGCACTGGGAGCAGGTGGGTAAAGTGTCTTGCCCAAGGACACAACGGCAGTGACTAGGATGGCGGAAGCGGGGATCGAACCTGCAACCCTCAGGTTGATGGCACGGCCACTCTACCAACCGAGCTATACCGCGTATATATATATATATACGTGCTGCATACAGTAAACAATGACACCAGACCGAGTGTGGCGAGCAACGTGAATAAATAGCTCTCTGACTAGTGGTCGGCAGCAGGTGAACGTGCCGAACACCAATCAGAGGCAGGTGGAAACAATAAGTAACCATGCACAAAAACAGGAACTAGGGGAGTCCAAAACTAACAGAACATAACAAAAACATGATCTGGACCACGGATCATGACAAATACAATTGTTGAAATGCAACAATACATATACGTAATGATAACTAGAGATACAAAAGAAAGCAGATAAATGGAGGGGAAGAAAGAGAAGCCAGCTATATTAACCTTGTAGATTGTTATAGTAACCGTAGGTTATCGAGATATTAATAAGAGGCCATATTGCCCAGCCCTAGGGGAAATGCAGTGCTGCGTACTGTTCCATATGAATGAGCACAGCACATGTTCGGATTTGACTTAAACTCAGATCACAGGGTCCAAATTAAACAGGCAGACAAGCGTCTTCCTCCTGGCGATGGGAGCTCAATAAATTGATTTAAAAGTCAATGTTATTTATATAACCCATTCTGTGCAGCGAGAGTGCCCCTTCCCCCTCCCACTCTCGCTCTGTGCAGGGATGCTACGCTCACAAGCCGTGATGTCTCTCTCTCCTCCAGAAGACACAGGCGCCCGCAGCCAAAACACTCTTTCATCCTCCCAAAGACATGCATTATTGATGACCACGCCACAGAGACACGCTGCCTCTCTGCTACTGTCTGTGGAAAAGTCTAGCGTGTCCATGTGTGTGTGTGTGTGTGTGTGGGTGTGTGTGTGTGTGACTTAACAGGTGGGCTGGCTTCTTTAATAGCAGCTGCAGGTGATTAGCCAATGGGAGGCTTGATGATGACACAAGCGGCAGCCATTGGGCCGGGCGATGACATGTGCGCTCTTTGTGCCCGGCTGCACACACAACGACACTTGGCGTGTGCCACGCTTTCATTTCCAGCCTTTGCGAGTGTCAAAAGTGACGCAACATGCTGGTGTTTACCACCGAGCCCGGGGGGGGGGGGGGGGGCCGCACGCTTGGCAAACTTCTTCACAGAGTTGCCGCTTCCGACGCGGAAACAGGAACAACAACTGGCGTTTGCCCATCAGACCAACAAAGCTTTTTTCTAAGGCAGACCTTGGGAATTACACTATATTGCCAAAAGTATTTGGCCACCCATCCAAATGATGAGAATCAGGTGTCCTAATCACTTGGCCCGGTGTATAAAATCAAGCACTTAGGCATGGAGACTGTTTCTACAAACATGTGTGAAAGAATGGGCCGCTCTCAGTGATTTCCAGCGTGGAACTGTCATAGGATGCCACCTGTGCAACAAATCCAGTCGTGAAATGATCTCGCTCCTAAATATTCCAAAGTCAACTTTATTATAAGAAAAGTGAAAAGTTTGGGAACAACAGCAACTCAGCCACCAAGTGGTAGGCCACGTAAACTGACAGAGAGGGGTCAGTGGATGCTGAAGTGCATAGTGCAAAGACTTTCTGCACAGTCAGTTGCTACAGAGCTCCAAACTTCATGTGACCTTCCATTTAGCCCACGTACAGCACGCAGAGAGCTTCATGGAACGGGTTTCCATGGCCGAGCAGCTGCATCTAAGCCATACATCACCAAGTCCTGTCAAAGTTTGTAGTTGACGAACCCCAAGGTGCAGAGATGATGGCAGGCATTGAATGGGAAAACATGATTTAATACAGATACTATAGCAAAAAACAAACAAAAGGGAACCAACAAAAGGCGCGCACAAGGCGGAGAACAAACTAGGCTATAAACTAAAATAGCACAAAGGCTAACTGTGGACAATAAACAAAAACACTTACTGTGACACGAAGGAACTATGACTAAAGCGGAGTGGACAAAAGTAGACGGAGCTACAACGACAAATAGGTGGAAGCTACAGGTAGAAGTGACAAGTGAGAAGTATTATAATGACAATGATCCAGCAGTGACTGGAGGGCAGGACAGGTTTTAATAGGCAGCTGGCTGACTGGCACCAGGTGCAAAGCACTTAGGGAGACAATCAGGAAATGAAGACAAAATAAAAGCACTGACAGGAACTAAAGACAGGAAACTAAGACAAACGCAGAGGAAAACTAAAACTTGATCAAACTGTCAGGGACAACCCTGACAAGTCCAAGGCAAAGCGTGGGATGCAGTGGTGTAAAGCACGTCACCACTGGACTCTAGAGCAGTGGAGACGCCTTCTCTGGAGTGATGAATCACACTTTTCCATCTGGCAATCTGATGGACCAGTCTGGGTTTGGAGGTTGCCAGGAGAACGCTGCATTTCGGACTGCATTGCGCCGAGTGTGAAATTTGGTGGAGGAGGAATTATGGTGTGGGGTTGGTTTTTCAAGAGTTGGGTTTGGCCCCATAGTTCCAGTGAAAGGAACTTTGAATGCTCCGGGTAGGGCTGGGCGATATGGCCTTTTATTAATATCTCAATATTTTTAGGCCATGTCACGATACACAATATATATCTCGATATTTCGCCTTAGACTTGAATGAACACTTGATGCATATAATCACAGCAGTATGATGATTCTATGTGTCTACATTAAAACATTCTTGTTCATACTGCATTAATATATGCTCATTTTAAACGTTCATGCAGAGAGGGAAATCACAACTAAGTCAATTGACCAAAAGTGTATTTATTAAAGAGTTATTAAGCAGTGGCACAAACATTCATGTCATTTCAAAACAGAAAGTGCAAGATTGTCAGAGACATTTTAAAACAAGCTATTAGTGCACTTTTGTGCATGATATCAAAACAACACTAAATTAAAGTGCACTTTTTTGTACAGAACGCCACTACAATGTTTTAAAACAAATAAAGTGCACTTTTGTGCATGATGTCACACAAGATATTTCAATAATTGTCAAATAAAAATGAGCTGCATAATAGGAAATCAAATAGTGTATGTCCTTCGCTATGTGGTAGTTTACTGCGGACGTTATCTCCTTCTGTTGTGGACTATTTTTTTCATACGGTGTTGATTTGGAAATGGACGTCAAGCTCAATTGGGTCAGTGCTGGTTGCTTTGGCATTCTGTTGGGTGTGGCACCGGCCGGAGATGTTGACATGAGGAGTTTCAAGCACTCTTCATTCTCTAGCGGGTGACTTTTCAAATGATGCTACAAATTAGTAGTGCTGCTACTTTTTGTAGCAACGCTTTTGCCGCATACTTGACATATTACGGTTGTCTGTTCGACATCTTCCCGCTTGAAGCCAAACCACCGCCAGACGATGGACCCCGTGCTGTTTTTCTTGGGAATTATTTATTCTTCCTCCATTTGTTACCAGATTGGCACCTTCTCTCTCTCGCATTACCACTCACACCGCTCGGCTAGCACCACTTGCCACAGCTAACGTTACCCAAGCCACTACCTCTCTGCTCGGCGAGGGCGTATGACGTTGCACGCGCGACAGTATGTGGCGTATGTAAGAAGGTGCGCTTGTTTTATCTCTCTGTGAGAAGGAGAGACAAGAAAAAGTGAGACAAGCCTGCATGTAGTGTGATGCCCGCAGCTAAAAGCAACTGTGTGAGAACGTATACTCGAATACTCACGATATAGTCATTTTCTACATCGCACAGAGACAAACCCACAATATATCGAGTATATTCGATATATCGCCCAGCCCTACATTCAGGGCTCGAATTTACCCATGGCAACCGCTGCAATTGCCACGACCGCCCTCTCATTTGCCGTAATGCCCTAAAAAAAATTACCAACATTTGCGGCAACACCTTGCCTTGACCGCCCCTGATGTTTTATTAGCTAATGGACAAGGGATATAATGGTCAACGGCATAATGTTAAATAAAGATACAATTCCAGACGGTTAGTAACACCGTCTCCTTTATAAATTTCCGATAACCCTACAATTATTAACTTATTTTAAACAACAAAAAGTCAGACACATGCGCACTGTCGTCGCTTGGCTTCCTAATCATGGCGTAGTAACACCGTTAATCTCGCTTCAGGGCCTTGGAGTATACTTACTCAACAGACCTACATGTCACACTAAGGGTGGCCGTATGAACAACGCCAACACTGTCATAAACCTGTGCTATATAGTGAGACCACACTAAACAACAATGACCAACACATTCCGGGAGAATATTTGCACCGCAACACAACATAATACATTCCCAGAATTCCTTGTAGCACCAACTCTTCCGGGACGCTACCGTCATTTTCCCTCGCTTCCCACCGTGTGTTTAAGAGCGCACTGCTGTTAGATGGAGACAGGTGTGGACAATATTGGAGACACTTATCCCCACACTAAAAGTAAACAGCGAAGGAGAAAAACTATATGATGTTGCTTTCATTTTGACAATACAGCGTCCATCAGCTGCTGTGACAGAGTTAATGAGGTGAGGAAACCCGCTGTCACTCCTGTTTTTTGTTGTTGTTGGCCAATCTGTTGTACTGAACCACAAGGGGGCGTTAGAGAAGAACACATCTTGTTTATTAGACTTTATCTTCATTAGCCAAACTGCTTTGTGTTTTATTTTGATATCAATAAGTAAACACCATGTTTTTTTTAACGTTTTTTTTTTCATGTCACAAAGGTATTACTTTCAAAACCATTTGACACATCATTTTGTTATTGTTTTATTGTGTGTAGTTAATTCCTATACAACATATTTCTGCTCAAACTCTTAATGGATCTGCCCCGATACATCATCTACATAACTTAAAGAAATACTTCCCTCTATCAAAAGGTAAACATAGAGATAAAGGCATCATGAAATGACAAAAATCTGACAAGTTTATATTAATAATGAATTTAAAAAACTGTATATGTATGCATGCATGCTTTGGAGCCCCTGCCTGGAAATAAAATGTTTGCCTTGGTGCCCTTCTAACTTGCCTGGTGCCCTAAAATATGAGCCTTCCTTTAAGGCAACACTTGCCTTGACCTTAAAAAGTTAAATTTGGAAGCCTGCACATATACACATCTACACATATATTCACATATTGTGATTATTTATTATAATATATAATATATTATTATCAATTTAAAACATTCAAAGAACAATTCAACCCTCCATCCATCCATCTATTGTCCACCACTTGTCCCTTTCCGGGTCAACACGTTAAAAACATGACAAAAATAAATACATTTTCAGTCAAATTATGTCAAAATCTCTACTTGATTCTATGAGATATGAGGAGGGATTCCGTATTTGAGAGAGACAAAGTTTTGTGGCCAAAATGTCAGTGATAGGCAAAAAAGGCAAGAAGAGCAACTTAGTGATGCAATAATGTGCCAATGTTGCCACTTAATCAGAATGTTATGGTTTGTTTTGGATTTTGTTCTTCATGGTCCACGCTTGATGTCATTTTGAGGTTTGATACCACACTTTGGCTGCATTGCTGATGTGTTGGAATAATTCATGCCGACCGATGCGGCATAAATAGTCACGCTTAACTGATCTGAAGGTCCATTTTTGTTACTTACTGGTACTAAATTGTATGATATTGCAGCAAATGAAAGGCCAATAATGCTCTTCTTGTAAAGGATGCAAAAATAGTCTTTTCCGGAGCAAGGGAGGCCTTGCTGAGCCTTGAGGGGATGTGGCCTGCATTGATGTTTCTAATGAAGAGTGCTGAGCTCCATTGATCCGGCTGGGAAGAGCGTGAGCTGTCAAAAGCAATCAGACAGAGTCAAAGACACCCCTTTTATACATATATACATGTATACACACACGCACGCACACATTACATACATATAAACATGTATATAGACATAGACATATATATACACACACACATATATATATATATATATATATATATATATATATATATATATATATATATATATATATATATATATATATATATATATATATACACTACCGTTCAAAAGTTTGGGGTCACATTAAAATGTCCTTATTTTTCAATGAAGATAACTTTAAACTAGTCTTAACTTTAAAGAAATACACTCTATACATTGCTAATGTGGTAAATGACTATTCTAGCTGCAAATGTCTGGTTTTTGGTGCAATATCTACATAGGTGTATAGAGGCCCATTTCCAGCAACTATCACTCCAGTGTTCTAATGGTACAATGTGTTTGCTCATTGACTCAGAAGGCTAATTGATGATTAGAAAACCCTTGTGCAATCATGTTCACACATCTGAAAACAGTTTAGCTCGTTACAGAAGCTACAAAACTGACCTTCCTTTGAGCAGATTGAGTTTCTGGAGCATCACATTTGTGGGGTCAATTAAACGCTCAAAATGGCCAGAAAAAGAGAACTTTCATCTGAAACGCGACAGTCTATTCTTGTTCTTAGAAAAGAAGGCTATTCCACAAAATTGTTTGGGTGACCCCAAACTTTTGAACGGTAGTGTATATATATATATATATATATATATATATATATATATATATATATATATATATATGCACATATATATATATATATATATATATATATATATATATATATATATATGCACATATATATATATATATATATATATATATATATATATATATATATATATATATATATATATATATATATATATATATATATATATATATATATATATATATATATACACACACATTACACATATACACATACATATATGTACATATATATATACATATATATATATATACATATATATATACATATATATATATATATACATATATATATATGTACATACAAAACTTTTCTCCAGAAGGTCTTATCTTTGTCCATGTGATGTAAGATGAAACACAAATTTTGAGGTTTGGCCACAATAACCAGCAATATGTTTGGAGGAGAAAAGGTGAGGCCTTTAATCCTAGGAACACCAATCCTACCGTCAAGCATGGGGGTGGTGGTATTATGCTCTGGGCCTGTTTTGCTGCCAAGGGAACTGGTGCTTTACAGAGAGTAAATGGGACAATGAAAAAGGAGGATTACCTCCAAATCCTTCAGGACAACCTAAAATCATCAGCCTGGAGGTTGGGTCTTGGGCGCAGTTGGGTGTTCCAACAGGACAATGACCCCAAAGGCACGTCAAAAGTGGTAAAGGAATGGCTAGAATTAAGGTTTTAGAATGGCCTTCCCAAAGTCCTGACTTAAACGTGTGGACAATGCTGAAGAAACAAGTCCATGTCAGAAAACCAACACATTTAGCTGAACTGCACCAATTTTGTCAAGAGGAGTGGTCAAAAATTCAACCAGAAGCTTGTGGATGGCTACCAAAAGTGCCTTACTGCAGTGAAACTTGCCAAGGGACATGTAAGCAAATATTAACATTGCTGTATGTATACTTTTGACCCAGCAGATTTGCTCACATTTTCAGTAGACCCATAATAAATTCATAAAAGAATCAAACTTCATGAATGTTTTTTTGTGACCAACAAGTATGTGCTCCAATCACTCTTTTACAAAAAAAATAAGAGTTGTAGAAATTATTGAAAACTCAAGACAGCCATGACATCACCGTATTTTTCGGAGTATAAATCGCTCCGGAGTATAAGTCGCACCGGCCGAAAATGCACAATAAAGAAGGAAAAAAACATATATAATTCACATTTTTTTGGGGAAATTTATTTGATAAAATCCAACACCAAGAATAGACATTTGAAAGGCAATTTAAAATAAATAAAGAATAGTGAACAACAGGCTGAATAAGTGTACGTTATATGACGCATAAATAAACAACTGAGAATGTGCCTGGTATGTTAACGTAACATATTATGGTAAGAGTCATTCAAATAACTATAACATATAGAACATGCTATACGTTTACCAAACAATCTGTCACTCCTAATCGCTAACGCTATCTTATACGTCTAGTCTCTTACGTGAATGAGCTAAATAATATTATTTGATATTTTACGGTAATGTGTTAATAATTTCACACATAAGTCGTTCCTGAGTATAAGTCACACCCCCGGCCAAACTGTGAAAAAAACTGTGACTTATAGTTCGAAAAATACGGTATGTTCTTTACAAGCGTATGTAAACTTTTGACCACGACTGTACATATACGTATGTATAGACGTTTATGCATATATATATATATATATATATATATATATATATATATATATATATATATATATATATATATATATATATATATACACATATATATATATACACATATATATATATACACATATATATATATACACATATATATATATATATATATATATATATATATATATATATATATATATATATATATATATATATATATATATATATATATATATATATATATATATATATATATATATATATATTCTTTATTTTAGATAGGTCATAAAAATATCAATAATTATCGATATTGAACGATATAAAACACTTATATTGTGATAGGTTTTAGCCATAAACTATACTCTACTTTGTAATACAAATGGCAACAGTGGAGGATGCATATGCATGTACGAGCCAGTCTGCCCCCCCCAACAAAAAGATGAAAAAAATAAGTAACTTATTGGCAACAACGTCAGATTGCAATGGCGGACTCGCGCAAAGCTCTTCGGGTAAATCTCGACCATATATGGATAATCTGCTGACGTCACACATTGGTAAAAGGTCACAAATTGGGCAAATTACAAAATGGCTCGTTTAAAGGACGTTTGAAGGGAGACAAGATTGTTTATACATTGTTTATAATCTGCCATGCCTCCATGGTTTGATTTCAGATTTTCGGGATTTATGCAGCTCCTAAACAGTAAATACACAAAACAGGTACGGCAGTTTTACAACATGAATAGGGGGACAACACACCACCTGTGGGGTATTCTCAAGCAGAAGTAGGGAAAGTGGGGGAGCGCAAGGTTTCTTCCACTGGCCAGTGATGTCATCATGGAGGAGTGGAAGAGGATTTTAGTAACAACATGTGCAGCTCTGCTCAATTCCATGACCAAGAGGATTAGGGCCGTGCTAAATAACATCCGAAATATTCCCCACCGCGGACACAATTTGGACATGTTGACTGTGAAGTGCACTCACTTGTGTTGCCATTTTTAAATCAATAATGTGTTTGGGTGTAGATAATAAATGTGTACTGCGATACATGCTGTATGTACACGCATTGTCTGTTGAGAAGATATCAAAAAATTATCGCAGAGATGTGGGCGACGTAATCCAAGGACACGGTCAAAAAAACAATATCTTAACTATCAACAATAATGATCAACAGTAAAGCGTTCTTTCTTATTCCGCTCAAGTCATATGTAATTCAACCATGTGTTGCTAGGCAGACTTGTTGCTAGGCAGACTTACCAGCAATTAATCAAAGCCAATAAAAAATGGCGTATGGTAGCTGCTATAGACGATATACTGTAAATGATATAAATGTGGCCGACGATAGAGCTTTTAATACTATCTTTATTCTGTGATAATTTAGGTTGCACAAAAAAATTGATTTAAATTGTATTTATCCCGAAAACTTAATCAATTCATAATTTTGAAAAATCGATTAAAAATATATATATTCACCATATTGCCAAAAGTATTTGACCACCCATCCAAATGATGATGAATCAGGTGTTCTAATCACTTGGTGTATAAAATCAAGCATTTAGGCATGGAGATGTTTCTACAAACATTTGTGAAAGAATGGGCCGCTCTCAGTGATTTCCAGCGTGGAACTGTCATAGGATGCCACCTGTGCAACAAATCCAGTCCTGAAATTTCCTCGCTCCTAAATATTCCAAAGTCAACTGTCGGCTTTATTATGAGAAAATGGAAGCGTTTGGGAACAACAGCAACTCAGCCACAAAGTGTTATGCCACGTAAACTGACAGAGGGCTCAGCGGAGGAATTATGGTGTGGGGTTGTTTTTCAGGAGTTGGGCTTGGCCCCTTAGTTCCAGTGAAAGGAACTTTGAATGCTCCAAGATACCAAAACATTTTGGACAATTCCATGCTCCCAACCTTGTGGGAACAGTTTGGAATGGGCTCTTTCCTCTTCCAGCATGACTGTGCACCAGTGCACAAAGCAAGGTCCATAAAGACATGGATGACAGAGTCTGGTGTGGATGAACTTGACTGGCTTGCACAGAGTCCTGACCTGAAAACGATATAATTTGAAGGGAGACTGAGAGACAGGCCTTCTCCAATGCGCTGTTGGAAGAATGGTGGACAAATCCTATAAACACACTCCACAACCTTGTGGACAGCCTTCCCAGAAGAGTTGAAGCTGTAATAGCTGCAAAAGGTGGACCGACATCATATTGAACCCTATTGGTTAGGAATGGGATGTCACTTCAAGTTCATATGTGAGTCAAGGCAGGTGGCCAAATACTTTTGGCAATATAGTGTGAATATATAAAAAAAACGCTTTTTTTCTTTTTTTAATAAGAATAACATTTTTAAAAGATGGCCATTTCCATGCAACCAGAAAAATGTTTTGTAACCTGTAACCTATTTTCAAAAAGATTCACTATAATTATAGTACCAAAATGACCAAATAATACATTGCGATAATCAGTTTGAATCGAGGATCACATTAGATGGGGAATCGATTCTGAATCGAATCGTGACCTCCGGAATCAGAATCAGATGGAATCATTAGGTGCCCAAAGACTCACACCCCAAGGGATAATGCATATTGATGACACATTCCACCCGGGTCCTGCAAATTTGACAACAAACAGACAGAGATGTCCTCAACGCAACGTAGCGTCCTCGCTAACGGCTAACGTCCTTCCACAGTTCAGCTTCTAAGTCAGTGTCTCTTAACACCTGGAGGGCTGCCAAAAAGCACCTGTTTCTCGGCCGTGCAATCCAATCGCGCATTCATCTGTGCGCTCTGCTGATTGCACCTCCAAGAGCATACCTGCGTGCACCACTCCTGCAAAGGCTGCGTCTGTGCACAGCTGCAATCAATCACCAGCAAGTCAGCGCACCTGCGGCTGATCAGAGGACCTGCACAACCTGCTATCCCGCGCCAGAACATAGCGACCTGTCCTGTACAGTAAGACAAACCAGTCTAGCTCTATGCAAACTCTCTCTCTGTGTTTCTCTCCCCTCCGTGTTGATTGTCTCGTGTTTTCTTGTCGATCCAGCAGCCTCCCCCCGTTCCCGCGTTACGAGCAGTGTGTCTTGTCTCCCCCGCGTTCCATCTGCTTCCCTGACTGCCTCTTGGATCTCGATCTCCCGCCTGGACACTGACCATCTACGCCTCGCTATAGCCCCCCGACTACCTGCTTGTATCACGGATCTACGAGCCTGCCCTGCCCCTTTTGGACTTGCCTCTTGCTCAACACTCCGGTAACACTCTACAGCTAATCTCCACACATAGTCTCACACACACACACTCTTTGGATTCGTCACACTCCATTTCCCTTGTTTATTTATATTATTATTTGTTATTTATTCATATATATATATATATATATATATACACTAGGGCTGCAACTAACGATTAATTTGATAATCGATTAATCTGTCGATTATTACTTCGATTAATCGATTAATAATCGGATAAAAGAGACAAACTACATTTCTATCCTTTCCAGTATTTTATTGAAAAAAAAACAGTATACTGGCACCATACTTATTTTGATTATTGTTTCTCAGCTGTTTGTATATGTTGCAGTTTATAAATAAAGGTTTATTTAAAAAAAATAAATAAATAAATAAATAAATAAATATTTTTTATTTTTTAAAAAGCCTCTGCGCATGCGCATAGCATAGATCCAACGAATCGATGACTAAATTAATCGGCAACTATTTTTATAATCGCTTTTAATCGATTTAATCGATTAGTTGTTGCAGTCCTAATATACACACACACACACATACACACATATATATATATATATATATATATATATATATATATATATATATATATATATATATATATATATATATATATATATATATATACGTATATATATATATATATATATATATATATATATATATATATATATATATACGTATATATATATATATATATATATATATATATATATATATATATATATATATATATATATATATATATATATATATATATATATATATATATATATACGTATATAAATATATATAAATAAATAGAGCTTAATATTACGCCCCTGTTGTCTGTGCCGTCTCCTCCTCCTGTACAGACAACACCGTGGTCCGTATGGGCCGCAGCAGTACTCAGTTGTAATACACTTCTCCACCACCTGTGGCAGTAATGACAATCTCAAACAAACAGAAGAACTCCGGAGCTAAAGTCATTAAGACGTTTTTTAAGCGCAAAAAAATATGACTAAAGTGTTGAAGCTGTATTTTCATTTGCACTTCAATTGTATTTACAGTTTAGTGAAAAAAAAATTTTTTTATTAAACATTTGGTTTATTTATTTTAGCACGACGTAACTGTATGTATATTTTCCGGCAGTTATTTATGAGTCTCACCTTATGCAGCATATTTGGTTAGTACTTATTGTTCTTATCAGCTTGACATACAGTCCGGTTTATGTGTTAAACAAATACAAATATTTGTGATTAACACATGGTTTCATGTCATTTGACAAATTTGAAAACTGTAAGTGGGTTGGATAGAATTATTGAATACGATTAAAATCAGGAGTAAGATGACTAATTCAGTGTTAATATTTGCGTGGGCCACGGGCCTTTTTGTAGTGAACGAGTTGGGCCCTTAGGACCAAAAAAGGTTAAGAAGCCCTGTTCTAGGTCAGTAATCCTTGCCTCCATGGTGATAAATAAACTAGGTTTATTACAAGTATTATTATCACATGGGAACTAAAGGACATGTAATAGCTGAACATGCTACTCTATACACCCTAGGACAGGGATGTCAAACTATGTTTAGCTCAGGGGCCACATGGAGGAAAATCTACTCTGACGCGGTCCAGACTGGTAAAATCATGGCATAATAATTTAAAATTAAAGACAACTTTTTAAAAAAAATTGTTTTTGTCTTACTTCGGCCAAAAATAGCACAAACACATTTTGAAAATGTACACATTACAAAGAATCCTCTTGGCAAAATACTTCCAACTTAGTTGAAAATTCTGAAGAAAACATTGGTGCAGTTTCAAAACACCGTGAAGAACACAATGAACTTAGACTTTGTCTCCGTGTATTTACAAAGCGTTCAAACTCAAAGCACTTCCTGTTTAGCATTCTCATGTGGGCAGGTCACCATTGAAAATGTTTGGAAAAGCCACAGAGTGCTTCCTCAAAGTGCCGCATTGGTGACACCTGCAACTGCCACAGCACATTCATTTTGCATCATTCAAATATTACAATTATGACATAATCAAAACAACTGTCGAAATGACAACATAATAGCCGAATTAAAGGTAACATAACTACAAACTTAACCAATGTGAACATGGTAGATTCATGCATAAAATAAAATAGAACAAACAACAAATGTAGAAACCAGTGTTGGGACTAACGCGTTACTTAGTAACGCGTTACTGTAACGCCGTTAGTTTCGGCGGTAACTAGTAATCTAACGCGTTATTTTTTATATGCAGTAACTCAGTTACCGTTACTGCATGATGCGTTACTGCGTTATTTTACGTTATTTTTATGTAGTATCGGCTAGAAACTGAAGATCTGAGTGTGTTTTATTGGAGCGCTCCGGTGGAAAATAAGAGGCGTGCTTTCTGTGGGTGGGGGAAAGCACGCCTCCCCGCAGGGGCTAACAACCTTCACTTTACCCGGAAGAGGGTCTTTACAGCTGAGGGTGAATGACGAGACCGGCGGTTTGTTGCAACTTTGTGACTTTATTGGACGCAGCCATCCACCAAGCTAGAACACCTGCACGCACTCACTGTCGCCGCTCCCTCACCTCTCTCGCCCACTCACTCACTGACGTCACTCACTTCACATGTTGTCATATCTTAAAGGGCCACACACACACACACACAAATACGCTACTCTCATAACAACTAACAAGACATCATGGTGAAGCCAGATGTCGAGTTTTTTAACATGGAGACATTCTCAATACTTTTCTTTTGTCGAGCACAAAGAAAATAACATTTTAGTTAAATGTAAGTTGTGTCTTGGATCAAAGATCCTATCTACTTAGAGTTAAAGTTAAAGTGCCATTATGTTGCAGCTATTTAAAATAGTTTTGTCAATTTTTTCTGGCCTGAAATAAATTGGCCCTTTGAAACATATCTTTGTCTTTGTGTGTTGTATGTAGACCACATTGTTTGTGTGTTGTATGTAGACCACATTGCTTTCTGAGTTCAATGATGCAAATGCATGTCAAGTTGATCAACAGATTGTATTATTCTCCAGTGCAATAACAGTACTGAAATGAAGGGTAAAAGGGCATTAATGGGAGCCTTAAAAAAAAAAGGGGGAAAAAGAAGTAACTAAATAGTTACTTTTCACAGTAACGCATTACTTTTTGGTGTAAGTAATTGAGTTAGTAACTGAGTTACTTTTGAAATAAAGTAACTAGTAATTGTAACTAGTTACTGGTTTTCAGTAACTAACCCAACACTGGTAGAAACACACATTTTTACAATGGAGGTCAGGGTGCACATCGTGCCGTCAACAAATTGCGAGCGCTGGACGGAATTCTAACTACAGAGATGATGGTCGTATTGACTTAAGTTTTTGCATACTACAGTTTTGAATGTTTTTATTTGTTGAGTGGAAAATGTACTATCAAAGAAGGTATTGTGCGTCACTACAGCATTTGTCTGCCGCCAGCCACAACAGGAACAGCTGATGGCTTGCACCTGCACTGATTGGAGTAGCGGCAGCCAATCCAATGGGCGCTTAAAGTCAGCTGACACGTCATCTTTAAACAGTGTGATGTGGGTTACACTGGAATTGGTATTACGACATCCAGTGAAAGGAACTTTGAATGCTCCAGTATACCAAAATATTTTGGACAATTCCATGCTCCCAACCTTGTGGGGACAGCCCCTTCATCTTCCAACATAACTGTGCACCAGTGCACAAAGCAAGGTCCATAAAGACATGGATGACAGAGTATAGTGTGGAGGAACTTGACTGGCCTGCACAGAGTCCTGACCTGAACCCGATAGAACACCTTTGGGATGAATTAGAACGGAGACTGAGAGCAGGCCTTCTCGACCAACCTCACCAATGTGCTTCTGGAAGAATGGTGGGAAATTCCTATAAACACACTCCACAACCTTGTGGACAGCCTTCCCAGAAGAGTTGAAGCTGTAATAGCTGCAAAAGGTGGACCCACATCATATTGTACCCTAAGGGTTAGGAATGGGATGGCACTTCAAGTTCATATGTGAGTCAAGGCAGGTGGCCAAATACTTTTGGCAATATAGTGTACAACACAAAAACAGGAGCAGTCACACACATGATAGTTAAAAGTAGAAATTACTTACAACATAAACATAACAACACGCATTAGGTAAAAAAATAAAATGTCAGTAAAAATAATTTAAAAACAAGTGCAGTGCCCAATAGAACCAGTTTCCTGAGCCTCTAAAATGGACTGAAATTCCTCTAAAGGGATCAGTTCAGGTAACCCTGGATCCATGACCATGGAGCAGCAAATCTGAAGGCCTTTCTTTTTTACCAAGATTGTTGGCTCTCGGAACCAACACACCAAGGATGTCCTGCCACCATGAATTGATTAACGTGGACCCCGACTTAAACAAGTTGAAAAACTTATTCGGGTGTTACCATTTAGTGGTCAATTGTACGGAATATGTACTGTACTGTGCAATCTACTAATAAAAGCTTCAATAGATCAAACCGCAAACTGTAGCGACTGGAGTCTCGACACATAAAAGAACATAAATAGGTGGGAACCAGACCAAAAAGTGATTTATATGTAAAAACCATCCTTCGCGAAAATCTGCAGACAGACAAAGACGGACAGTTGTCACAACCAGTAATAAAACATAAGGCACAGTGATATACACATACATATACATATATTAATCCAAAACAGGGCGAAATTACAAAAACTAAGACGCAGTATAGCGTGCAGCGAAAAAACAAAAAGTCGCCAAGGGCGAAAAAAACGTGACCGTTTTTAAGGGTGGAAAAGAAAACACTATAACGTGGTTAGAACAAGAAAAACGCAAGATGTAATTATCAGCAAACAACTCAACCCCGCCGAGTGCACGGTGACATCGGCTTAAAAGGGGACATTATTAGGGCAGTAGAAGGTGGAACCAATAATCAAGAAACGAAACGCTCAATGCTCCGAGAAAAACGTAACTAAGGAAGACTTAGGAGCCCCGGCAACATAAATAACATAGACCAGAGGTGTCAAAGTGGTTTTCACTGAGGGCCACATTGCAGTTATGTTTGGCCCCAGAGGGTGAATACTATTATTACACCATTTTTTATGCATTTTATTAGTAGATTTTTTTTTATAACTAAAATGTAAAACAACTATGGTAAGTTGCATTAATTTCACTTCAAAATGTAGTGTATATTACTGTCAATGGAAAAACAGTATTGCTGTTTTTATGGTATACAAAAAAAGACAGCTCAGTTGCCAGAACTTTACTGTAAAATTTACATTATTTTTTTTTTAATTTTGGCATATGAGCTGCCAGTTTGTCTGTTTTGGTTTTTTTAACCACAAATCAACAACTGTAGATTTTTCGGTGTATTACTGTAAATGCCAAAACGGCGCCACAGTTCATTACAGTAAAAAAACATAATATGTTTTTTTTTTCCATTTAGACAAAAATGCTGTAAAAGTTGACCGACTTCTCGTTTTATGGCCACAACCTTCTACTACACACGTGAAAGAATGATTTTTTCATTTAGAATTAACTTTTACCTACTCAGAGGCGATACAGCAGCTCAGCATATCAACGGTTGCATAGGCCGGTTATCACTCTGTGATCACGGCACCACTAATAGTAATTAGGGTTGCAAAATTCCGGGAATATTCAAAGTTAGAAACTTTCCATGGGAATTAACGGGAACATATGGGAATTAACGGGAATTAATGGGAAATTTAATGGGAACAAACACTGAATGCAACACGCTAGATCTTGCAGCATGATTATTAGCTAAAACAACCTGATTTAATGCAAATTCAGTAGAATTTCCACCCTGCACTGTGCATTCCTCCATCACATGTGCAGATAATTCCCAGCATGCTACACACTACAGCAGGGCTATTGAGGCCACACTAGTATTTGAGCCCGAGGACTTCATCCAGTCATGTAAGTGTTGATGATATTACTGGGGTAAATATATTTGATCTATGGTATTTAAGTTTAATAGAGGTGTAATTGCTTGTTACTGTAGACTACTCCAGCAGACTTCCACTCAAGTTAGCTAGCTGTTCCTGTACTTGTTAAATGATTTTGGGGCCAATATCTCGAGCTAGCTAGGTTTATGTACCACCTCAGTCTCATAATGAACCGAAAATATTTATCCGTTAGCCGTGATGCTAATTTTCTCTATGTTAAATCCCATTCATTTATGCTAACAACGTTAGCGATCCGAATTTACCTTTTTTGTGATCTGTTAAGTTCAACTAGCAAATACTAAATCAAAACATGTAGTTTCCTCTGCCTTCTGTTCTGCGAGCCATTCTTTTGTCATACAAGAATGTAGGTTATAGTTTGATTTAGCATGCTGATTGAGTGGCCATTTATTCATCTGGCCTATTTCTATTCATTTGTCCATCAGTAAAATATTTTTAAAGACTACTCCAATTGTTTAGCTGACTATTTATATATGTGTGTGGCATTGCATTAGTGTTTTACAAGAATAAATCAATACAAACAGAATAATGTCAGGTACACCATCTGATGTGTGGAGATATTTTACCCCAACCAATGTTGGCGGAAATGCTGTGTACATTTGCAAATACTGTGCAAAGAGCTACGTCAAAAATGCCACAAAGATGGGGCAGCATATAGACAAGTGCCCAATAATATATCATTATTGTAATTCCCCATTAATTTCCATATATTCCCATTAATTCCCATGGACGGTGTACAACTTTGAATAATCCAAAAATGGTCAATATTTCCAAACTTCCCGAGCTTAATTTCTCGTGGTAAATTTCTGGAAAGTTTCCAGAAATTGACCGGAAACTTTCCACCCCTTTGCCACCCTAATAGTAATCCCTCAGCGTTAGCACTTATAATAACAATATCCCTAATACTTGGTTAATATTCAGGTCACGAGACGTAAAGGAAATATTGTTGGCGGTTTTTGGATGGTTATTTAGAGGGCTTTATGAAATAAAGCCCTCTAAATTATATTATATATTATATTATATAGTATTATTATATTTAATAGTGTTAGCTGCTTTGTTAGCCACCTCATTCTTGCAAAAAGAAAAACATTTGTGTTCTCGTTTTACGAAAGGATTGCTGTCATGTTCTGTGGTCTGGATTATGTTTTGTTATTTTTTGGACTCTTTTAGTTCCTGTTTGTGCTTCCTTGTTTGTTTTGTCTCCATGGCGGCTCATTAGTTTTTACCTGCCTCATATGTTGGGGACACACACCTGTTCTAATGAGGAGACTACTATTTAAGTCTGACGTTGCCAGTTAGTCGACATGGCGACATTGATGATCTTTTCATGCTCTGTTACTACTTGTTTTCATCAGATACCATAGTTCATGCTGCACGTTTCATGCCACAGTAAGTCTTGTTTGTTTATGTCCATAGTTCAGGCTAAGTGTTTACGTTTTTGTTTCCTTCGTTAAGTTGTGCCTTCGCCTTGTGCGCCTTTTTGTTTTGTAGTACCCTTAGTTAAAGATTAAATAATGTTCCTACCTTCAAGCCTTGTCCGGTCTAGTCAGATTGCATCCTGGGAAAACAATCCTCGCAGTAAGCTGCGTAAAACTCCTCGTTATGACAATTGCGAATGATAGGCAAAATGCAGTTCCCCTTAAATGTAAATGTTAACAAAAAATTACAGGAAGTAGTGCTTTTAAGGGTTGAATATGCAAAACCCCCGAGCACATGATTAAAACAAAACAAAACAAGTTATTTTTAACAATAAATTAAGTCGTCTTATGCATACTTTGCTTGATTCATACATGCTAGATTGCTGCTTCAGTACGCACTGCAGTGGCAGCAAATCATTCCATAAATGCTAATAGTACATGCAGGATTAAAAGGGATTATTAAAAGAGCACAAATGTGAATGCGCGGCCTCTATACAGTGCTGTTGTGTGCAATGAGAGTCTGCTTTCACACAGGAGACTGAGTATTACGGGTTATTCTTCTTGGAGGTTCTGTCCTGTTGCATCCTGGGTATTTGTGCTGGTAGTTTAAAAAGGCTGTTGACCCATGTGGAGATTATAATATTTATTTCACAACAAGAATGGGTCCAAATAATTACATTTTAGATATTATAACTAGAGATGTCCGATAATGGCTTTTTTGCCGATATCCGATATTCCGATATTGTCCAACTCCTAATTACCGGTTTCCGATATCAACCGATACTGATATATACAGTCGTGGAATTAACACATTATTATGCCTAATTTTGTTGTGATGCCCCGCTGGATGCATTAAACAATGTAACAAGGTTTTCCAAAATAAATCAACTCAAGTTATGGAAAAAAATGCCAACATGGCACTGCCATATTTATTATTGAAGTCACAAAGTGCATTATTGTTTTTAACATGCCTCAAAACAGCAGCTTGGAATTTGGGACATGCTCTCCCTGAGAGAGCATGAGGAGGTTGAGGTGGGAAAAGTTGGAGGATGGGGGGGGTAGGGGTAGCGGGGGCTGTATATTGTAGCGTCCCGGAAGAGTTAGTGCTGCAAGGGGTTCTGGGTATTTGTTCTGTTGTATTTATGTTGTGTTACGGTGCGGATGTTCTCCCGAAATGTGTTTGTCATTCTTGTTTGGTGTGGGTTCACAGTGTGGCGCATATTTGTTACAGTGTTAAAGTTGTTTATACGGCCACGCTCAGTGTGACCTGTATGGCTGTTGACCAAGTTTGAATTGCATTCACTTGTGTGTGTGTGTGAAAAGCCAAATATATTATGTGACTGGGCCGGCACGCAAAGGCAGTGCCTTTAAGGTTTATTGGCGCTCTGAACTTCTCCCTACGTCCGTGTACACAGCGGCGTTTTAAAAAGTCATAAATTTTACTTTTTGAAACCGATACCGATAATTTTGAAACCAATGCCAATAATTTCCGATATTAGATTTTAAAGCATTTGTCGGCCGATAATATCTGCAGTCCGATATTATCGGACATCCCCAATTATAACTGGTGCATGTCTTTGGAGGTGGGAGGAAGCCGGAGTACCCGCAGGGAACCCACGCAGTCACAGGGGAGAACATGCAAACTCCACACAGAAAGATCCCGAGCCCGGGATTGAACTCAGGACCTTCGTATTGTGAGGCACATACATTAACCCCTGTGTTGTATTGGCAACGCTAAATGGTCCCTAGTGTGTGAATGTGAGTGTGAATGTTGTCTGACTATCTGTGTTGGCCCTGTGATGAGGTGGCGACTTGTCCAGGGTGCAGGGCTCGAATTTAACCACGGCAACCGCGGCAATTGCCGCGACCGCTAGGGATGATGTTCGAAAACCGGTTCTCCCGATTGTTCGGTAAGAAAAGAACCGATTCCATGGATTCGAATCCCTTTTTGAGAAACGGTTCCCATTATCGAAGCCACTATAGTAAAGAAAAATATTTGGTTCTTTATTCGAATACCTGGGAACGAATCCCGTGTCACAGGAAATGTCCTGTGGCACGTCACAGGAAATGACGTAGCCCAGTCATTCGGCGGCAGATACAGAAGCAGCAAGAACAATAGACCGGAAAAACCGCTCCAAGGCATGGCTTCACTTTACTAAGAAATACGACGAGGAAACGGCTATCTGCAATTATTACCAGGCTTCGCTGTCCTGTAAGGGGAGCAGTACAACAAACATGTTGAAACATGTTCAGGCTGTACATAACCTGACACGTGAAGAAGCAGCGACAGAGATGACGAAGCACGCCCCTCTTCCTCTACTTCAACCTGCAGTCCCAGTGATAGTGCTGGTGAGTAACTAACGTTAATTGTTGCCGGTTCATTTCCATATCTGCTCACTTGTAGCCTTTAGGCTAAAATAAGGCTACCTCTTATGTCAACCAGGACTGTGGTAATGTTAGCTAGACTAACATTACCTAAGCATAGTCAGTGGCTAACGGTAACGTTAATGTTGGCCTTTTTGTATCGTGTCTGATAACGTTAACGGTATCTTGTAGCCTACACCACTCCAGAGTTTGCAGGTCTGTCTAATAAATAATAGAAATGAATGAAGGATTTTCCCTGCATGTATTTTTCTTAGGTGGCCCAATTAAAGGGGCACTAACAGTCAATATTTATTTATTTTATTTTATTTTCTTCTTAAAAAATAAAAGTGAAGGCTGCCAAAAGTGAGTTTTTGTTAAACCAAGTATTGTGTTTTTTTTTTCCATAAACAACAACCTATCTGGATTCCATAAGAGAATCGATAAGGAATCGGTTCGATAAGAGGATTCGATAATGGCATCGAAATCAATAATTTCTTAACAAACATCATCCCTAGCGACCGCCCTTTCTTTTGCCGTAGTGCCCTAAAAAATTTACCAACATTTGTTGCAACAACTTACTGTGACCTCCCTTGACTTTTTACTTGTTAAACCTACTCAGTGGCCTAGTGGTTAGAGTGTCCGCCCTGAGATCGGTAGGTTGTGAGTTCAAACCCTGGCCGAGTCATACCAAAGACTATAAAAATGGGACCCATTACCTCCCTGCTTGGCACTCAGCATCAAGGGTTGGAATTGGGGGTTAAATCAACAAAAATTATTCCCGGGCGCGGCCATCGCTGCTGCCCACTGCTGCCCACTGCTCCCCTCATCTTCCAGGGGGTGAACATGGGGATGGGTCAAATGCAGAGGACAAATTTCACCACACTTAATGTGTGTGTGACAATCATTGGAACTTTAACTTTAACTTTAATATTAGGACAAGGGATATAATGCTCAATCGCGATTCGTTAGTCATACCGCCCCCTTTATAATTTACCAATCCAATCCAATCCAATCCAATCCTCTTTATTTATATAGCACATTTAAGCAACAAAAATGTTTCCAAAGTGCTTTACAATAATATTAAAAACAATATTCAAATATTATCCTTAGCTCCACCAATGACTGAATTAAAAAACAACAACAAAATAAATATAAAACCAATATCTGTGTTGGCCCTGCGATGAGGTGGCGACTTGTCCAGGGTGTACCCCGCCTTCCGCCCGATTGTAGCTGAGATAGGCTCCAGCGCCCCCCGCGACCCCGAAGGGAATAAGCGGTAGGAAATGGATGGATGGATATAAATACAACATAAAAATAAATATGATTAAAAACTATTTTAAAGGATAAAATCAAGTAAAACAATAAATAGAACTCAAAATGTAAAAACACAGAGGACCACACAACTCACATAGTGTTAAAAGCCAGAGAATAAAAGTGGGTCTTAAGACGAGACTTAAAACACTCCACTGTGGGAGCAGTTGGAACATGGAGGGGCCGAGTGTTCCAGAGCTTAGGGCCGACCACAAAGAAGGCCCTGTTTCCCCTGGTTTTAAGTCTCGTCTTGGTGCACCACGAGCTGGAGCTGGCCCTCGGACCTCGGAGCGCGCGCAGGAGTGTAAATTTGGATGAGGTCCGAGATATAACGAGGTGCCAGTCCATGCAAAGCTTTAAAAGCAAACAGCAAGATTTTAAAATCAATTCTAAAATGAACAGAGAGCCAGTGCAAAGTCTCAAGAATTGGAAACCCCGTCATTTATTAATGCATTTTTGGACAACTCGAAGTCAGGCGCATGCACATTAACGTCATTTGGCTTGGTAATCATGGCGGACTTCTAACTTTAGTTCTGTTCCAGGGGTGTCCCCTCGGAGTATACTTACTCAACAGACCTACATGTCACACTAAGGGTGGCCAACGCCAACACTGTCATAAACCTGTGCCATATAGTGAGACCACACTAAACAACAATGACAATTACATTTCGGGAGAACATTCGCACCGCAACACAACATACACACATTCCCAGAATTCCTTGCAGCACCAACATTTCCAGTATGCTACAGTCATTTTCCCTAGCTTCCCGCCGTGCGTTTAAGAGCGCACTGCTGTTAGATGGAGACAGGTGTGGACAATATTGGAGACACTTATCCCCACACTAAAAGTAAACAACGAAGGAGAAAAACTATATGATGTTGCTTTCATTTTGACAATACAGCGTCCATCAGCTGCTATGACTGAGAGTTAATGTGAGGAAACACGCTGTCACTTCTGTTTTTGTTGTTGTTGTTGTTGTCCAAACTGTTGTACTGAACCACAAAGGGGCGTTAGAGAAGAAAACATATTGTTTATTAGACTTTATCTTCATTAGCCAAACTGCTTTGTGTTTTATTTTGATATCAAAAAGTAAACGCCATGTTTTTTTTTTTTACATTACTTGTGTTTTTTTCATGTCACAAAAGCACAGACTCCTCCCACCCCCACCAAGGACTGTTTTCACTGCTGGACTCTAGAAAGAGGTTCCGCAGCCTCCGTAGCAGAACCTCCAGGTTCTGTAACAGCTTCTTCCCTCAGGCCGTAAGACTCTTGAACGCATCATAATAATCCCCTCAATTCCCCCCCAAAAATGGATTAACTCGCTGGAATATAAAGACAATATAAAATCCATCCATAAACGTGGATGCATATGCAAAAGTGCAATATAGAATAGAATGGACTTTATTGTCATTATATTTGCATATAACGAGATTAAGGACTCCAATTTAAGGTGCGGTAGTGGGAACAAATATGGAATACAAATAAATTACACAAGAGGTAATAATGAAAAAAACTAAGAATTTAAATAAACAGACTACTATCCAATACAAATAATAAGCAATCCTGTACAATATACACACCACTATACAAATACAAAATACTGTACAATATACAGAACAAGACAAGAGTACCGGAGTAATAAATAACAATCAGTGTCGGATGTATTGCACTCGAAGGGTAATATTGCACAGTAGGGTATTAGGGTAGGATATTGTATAGGGGTGAATTATATATTTATCTGTACAGTAATCTATTTATTTATATCTGCACCTTATTGCTCTTTTATCCTGCACTACAACGAGCTAATGCAACGAAATGTTGTTCATATCTGTACAGTAAAGTTCAAATTTGAACGACATTAAAAAGGAAGTCTAAGTCTAAGTCTCTCTAAGTCTATTACTTTAAAAAACATTTGACACATCATTTTGTTAATGTTTTATTGTGTATAGTTAATTCCTATACAACATATTTCTGCTCAAACTCTTAATGGATATGTCCCGATACAGCATCTACATGTACATGACTTAATAAATTAATAATTTAAAAAAATACTCACCTCTATCAAAAGGTAAACATAGAGATAAAGGCATCATGAAATGACAAAGACCTGACAAGTTTATATTAATAATGAATTTTTAAAAAACGGTATATGTATGCATGCATGCTTTGGAGCCCCTGCCTGGAAAGACAATGTTTGCCTTGTTGCCCTTCTAACTTGCCTTGGTGCCCTAAAATATGAGCCTTCCTTTAAGGCAACACTTGCCTTGACCTTAAAAAAATTAAAATTCGAGGCCTGCACATATACACATCTACACAATTATTCACATATTGTGATTATTTATTATAATCAGACCCACTCGACGTCCATTGCATCTGGTCTCCCCTAGGGGGGGTCACCCACATATGCGGTCCTCTCCAAGGTTTCTCATAGTCATTCACATCGACGTCCCACTGGGTTGCGAGTTTTTCTTTGCCCTTATGTGGGCTCTGTACCGCGGATGTCGTTGTGGCTTGTGCAGCCCTTTGAGACACTTGTGATTTAGGGCTATATAAATAAACATCAGTGTTTCCCACACATTCATTTATTTGTGGCGGCCCGCCACGAAAGAATTACGTCCGCCACAAATAAAAAAATATTATTATTATTTTTTTATTTATTTTTTGTCCTGTCCAGCTTCTCAGGCAAATCATATAGTTGATGTAGATGCCCATATAGGCTGTTCAGATTTACTTTACAAAAGAGAAGTGTAGGATACTTCTCTTGTTGCCTTATTTGTATTTGACCACTACAGTTTTCTGTTTATTTGTTACTGACTGTGGCAGGACACCTCTGCCTCTGTTTCACTTTATGTTGCTGGTAAATAATATGGTTGTAGTAGTACGCTAAAGTTAAATTATTTAGTATGCACTAATTAAAGGGGCAGAGCTTAAAGAGACATTTTAGCTTTTATATTTTATAAGATATATTTTTTGTAAGAACCACAATTAATACATATAGTAGTGAATAGCTTATTGTTCAAATCTGTATATAAATATGTACATAAAGTGTTGTAATTATATTGTAAAATGGATGGATGGATGGACATTTAAAACAAAACTGTTATTATTAATTAGTAAGTATACATTTTTTTTAGCCTTTTTAGAGAAAATCATATCATTGTAGTAAATTATGCAAATTACTCGAGGATGTCATGGTGACCACGCCCATAGCCACGCCCCCACCGCCACAGGTATCTTGGCAGTTTATGGGAAACACTGAACATTGATTGATTGATTGATTGATTGATTGATAATATATTATTATCGAATGCAGCTGAGATAGGCTCCAGCACCCCCCTGCCACCCCGAAAGGAACAAAGCGGTAGTAAATGGATGGATACTATAACTGGAATCAGACGCCTTCAAAACAGCATTGTTGTGGCTAGTAGTGACACAATGTGAGAAGAAAGACACTTCCACTTTGTGACGCGCTGCACAGCTGAAAGCATGCAAGCTCCACTGCAGGGACACAGAGCAATTCCCTATACTGCACAAATATCCCCAGAGCTGTGCAATAATCTGACTGGTGACACAGCACCGTGTAAAAACCTCTGTGACGCTGCAGCAGTAATTACAGTATAAACTTTCAAGCTCCCTCCTGCTAATACCGCACATGGTGCAGGGGGCACTTTTAATCAGCGGGGTCGCGAGGCAGAGAATAATCTTTTTTCAAGTCTGCCTCGTCACGGGCCGGCAAAAAGAGAACACATTTCCTGCTTTGCACGGACTTAAGTGTGGTTATGAAACAAACACAAATGTTTTATTGTCAAAGGCCCCGTGGTTAACCCAGCCTGTGCAAAGCTGCAGGAAGGAAGCATTTCTAGTGAGGAGGAGCGCTGTCATGTACACTATTAGTTTTTCCGTGTGACATTTAGGGGAGAGGAAAGTGAGGATAACTGCAATTGCAGGCTAAATACCAGTGTCAAATAAATGAATGTGTTTGTTTTGTGCAAAGCAATTCACAATAAGATACTGAAATTCCATGACATAGTGAATTTGCAAACAGCTAAAATTATACACAAAGCAAACTATAACATGCTACCCAAGAATATACAACAATTCTTCTCAAAAAAAGAGGAGAAATATAATCTTAGAGAAAAATGTAATTTAAAACATTTGTATGCACGTACAACACTTAAGACCTTCAGTATATCAGTATGTGGAATTAAATTATGGAATGGATTAAGCAAAGCAATCAAACAATGTACTATTATGATCCACTTCAAGAAACTCTTCAAACTTAAAGTGTTTACAAAGTACAAAGAAGAAGAACCATGATAAACATTCTGAATTTATCTCATCCATCCATTCATTCATTCTCAAAATAATCTTACTCATCTCACCATATAAAATGTAACTTACTTCACCGAGTATTATTTTTATTTTTTTAAATTTTTTATTGTGATTACTTATGCAGTATATTGTGAATAAATTGAGAACAGGAAGTGAACAACTGTTATGTAAAAGAAAAGGGGTAGGATTAAATAAGCTCTGCTTCTTCCTACTCCTTTTCGAACATGTTGAATAGAGAAACTGGAAATTGGGATGTATCATGTTGTATGCTTGCATGTTCGAAATAAACTCAAACTCAATAGAAGCAGTTAAGTTACATGTTTTCCACAGGAAGTGGTTGTATGGAAGTTTTAATTTGTGTCTTTATTGCAGAAGCTTTTTTTTAACACTGAATTGTTGCATTTGTATTTTGCGAAGTGATATTTTTAACATCAAATTATGCTAACAATTTCTTTGAATAAAAATGCTCTGGGCAAAATTCAGTTTGTTAAAATACAGTGTTTTAAAGTTAAACTGATTGTCACACACAGACTAGATGTGGTGAAATTACTCTCTGCATTTGACCCCATCCCCATGTTCACCCCCTGGGAGGTGAGGGGAGCAGTGAGCAGCAGCGATGGGGATAATTTTTGGTGATTTAACCCCCCAATTCCAACCCTTGATGCTGAGTGCCAAGCAGGGAGGTAATGGATCCCATTCTTATAGTCTTTGGTATAACTCGGCCGGGCGGACACTCTAACCACAAGGCCACTGAGCAGATCTAAAACTTAAGCATAAAAAAAATCTTGTATAAAAAGATAGGCGTTCTTTCAAAACTCAAGACCCACTTCCGGTAAATTAGGACTGAAGCAATCGATCCGGAAGTAGGTCTTGTGTTTTGAAGCAACGAGTATTTCCGCACTGAATTTTTCTTTGCTGAAATTTTTTACACTGAATTTATTTTACACTGATTTTTTTTGCACTGAATTTTTCTTTGCTGAAAATCTTTACACTGAATTTTTATACACTGAATTTATTTTACACTGAATTTTTCCTGCACTGATTTTTTTGTTCACACTGCATTTTTTTTTTAAATCTGAATTTCTTAACACACACATTTTGATCACAATTTGTATTCAATAGAATTGTCAGCATAATTTCATGTAAACAAAATTTGGTTGACAAAATTCAGTGTTCCAAAAAAAAGACCAACTTCTGGTAAATTAGGACTAAAGCAATCGATCCGGAAGTAAGTCTTGAGTTTTGAAGCAACGAGTATTTCCGCACTGAATTTTTCTTTGCTGAAAATTTTTACACTGAATTTTTATACACTGAATTTATTTTACACTGATTTTTTCTGCACTGAATTTTTCTTTGCTGAAAATCTTTACACTGAATTTTTATACACTGAATTTATTTTACACTGAATTTTTCCTGCACTGATTTTTTTGTTCACACCGCATTTTTTTTTTAAAACTGAATTTCTTAACACACACATTTTGATCACAATTTGTATTCAATAGAATTGTCAGCATAATTTCATGTAAACAAAATTTGGTTGACAAAATTCAGTGTTCCAAAAAAAAGACCAACTTCTGGTAAATTAGGACTAAAGCAATCGATCCGGAAATAAGTCTTGAGTTTTGAAGCAACGAGTATTTCCGCACTGAATTTTTCTTTGCTGAAAATTTTTACGCTGAATTTTTATACACTGAATTTATTTTACACTGATTTTTTCTGCACTGAATTTTTCTTTGCTGAAAATCTTTACACTGAATTTTTATACACTGAATTTATTTTACACTGAATTTTTCCTGCACTGATTTTTTTTGTTCACACTGCATTTTTTTTTAAACTGAATTTCTTAACACACACATTTTGCTCACAATTTGTATTCAATAAAATTGTCAGCATAATTTCATGTAAACAAAATTTGGTTGACAAAATTCAGTGTTCCAAAATAAAAAGACCCACTTCTGGTAAATTAGGACTGAAGCAATCGATCCGGAAGTAGGTCTTGAGTTTTGAAGCAACAAGTATTTCCGCACTGAATTTTTATTTGCTTAAAATTTTTACACTGAATTTTATTACACTGAATTTATTTTACACTGAATTTTTCTGCACTGAATTTTTCTTTGCTGAAAATCTTTACACTGAATTTTTAGACACTGAATTAATTTTACTCTGAATTTTTCCTGCACTGATTTTTTGGTTCACACTGCATTTTTGTTTTTAAACTGAATTTCTAAACACACACATTTTGCTCACAATTTTTATTCTATAAAATTGTCAGCATAATTTCATGTGAACAAAATTTGGTTGACAAAATTCAGTGTTCCAAAAAAACGAAGCTTTTGTTATAAAGACACAAATAGTTGCAGGTTGCAAGTGTGAACCTCAATTGTATTGACACTTTCATGGAAAAACTAGCATTGTTGATTTTGTGTGTTGCACTGACATGCTCAATAGTGGCAGCAGTTGGCCTACAGGCTTATTGAAGATGATTGTATATTGATATTAGTTCAAATGCACTAAGACCTAAAATCAGCTTTTAAAAACATGCAATATATATGAAGGTGAACAGAGTGCCAACTATAAAAATCCAAATGACACTAAAACATTATTATTATCATTTATAATTTAGAATCAGATGACTTCAAGGAAGATTAACATTTGTTGTATCATATACCATTAATGTTACAGTCAAATAGCATAGATATGTCTATTTCAGAGTACTTCTTCAATTAGTTACAAAGACACACAGAAGTCAGTTTGCAACATCAGCACAAATAACTAACTTAAATGAGATAATAGCATAGATCGAGTGTTTCAAGATGTTTGCATCCATACGTCATCATTATCATCACTCACCTTGCAGCCAGGTAATGTTTTATTGAAGAGTATGAGTTGCTTCCCCGGTAGTTTGCAGCGAGTTGCTCATTGCAATGTAATCCTTAGTTTTGATGACGAATGTGAAGAACACTTTTCGCCCAATGTGAGCACTAAGTTGCCCGGATTATTGCATGTTGTTGCCTTCTCCCCGAGCTCTTTAAGGGGATATAAAAAAATAAATAGCCGGCGCTCTATGCGCAGCATTGAGTTTAGCGGCAAAGATTGGCTGCACTTGCTCGATATGATTTGACACGGGAACCAATCATACACCGGGACGACGCTTATGCGGTGACGCCAGTTTCTTGCAAACGTAGGTTGAACAAACACCGCCCAGTGGTACTACTAGGAGTTTACAAATCAAGTCCACCTTTTGAATGTTGATACCAACGCTAAGCTTTGTGGGTAATGTCGTCTACATGTGGGGGCCTTTCATATAAACCATTGTGGTTGAAACTACAATTCCGCCATTAGTAAATTCAATGACGCACACTCGCTTGCATCAGCGTGGTTGGACTGTCCTTACCGGCAAAAGTTGTTTTATCTGCCACTCCCGTATATTAGTACACATCTCCGCGGCCAGGTGGGGGATAGTAGAGAGCAACTGGCCACGATGAAACTATTTGTGAGCGAAGGCAACCCGCATTGCCTTAAAGTGTTAGCTGCTTTAGAAGCAGCTGGAGTGCAGTGTGACGTCCAGTTTGTCAGCCACGAAGGTAAGAGAGCACATTAGCAAAGTAGTCGTTCAACAAAAGGTGTCCAACAAAACTATAACAAGTCATGCTGGTTTGTCAAAAAAATGTGGGCTGTCGGCTTGTTTGAGCTGCAACTGTAGGTCGCGTCAGTGTACTTGCTGTATATCAGTGTACTTGCTGTGTATCCGTGTACTTGCTGTCTATCAGTGTACTTGCTGAATATCAGTGTACTTGCCGAATATCAGTGCACTTGCCGAGTATCAGTGCACTTGCCGAGTATCAGTGCACTTGCCGAATATCAGTGTATTTGCCGTATATCAGTGTACTTGCTGTATATCAGTGTACTTGCTGTATATCAGTGTACTTGCAGTATATCAGTGTACTTGCTGTATATCAGTGTTCTTGCTGTATATCAGTGTTCTTGCTGTATATCAACAAGCGTGCTTGTCTTCAGTGTTAAAATATTGTCTAATTTTAACTGCATCACGTGACTTGCATTTCCATTAAAGTTGTGCTTTGTCTTTCTGTTGTAAAATATATTTATATACAGTACAGGCCAAACGTTTGAACACATCTTCTCATTATAATGTGTTTTCTTTATTTTCATGACTATTTACATTGTAAATTGTCACTGAAGACATCAATACTATGAATGTGAAGTTATGTACTTAACAAAACCAGGTGAAATAACTGAAAACATGTTTTATATTCTAGTTTCCTCAAAATAGCCACCCTTTGCTCTGATTACTTTTTCGCACACTCTTGGCATTCTCTCCGTGAGCTTCAATGATTTTCACTACACAGGTGTGCTTGAAGCTCATGGAGAGAATGCCAAGAGTGTGCAAAGCAGGTATCACAGCAAAGGGTGGCTATTTTGAAGAAACTAGAATATAAAACATGTTTTCAGTCATTTCACCTTTTTTTTGTTAAAGGGAAACTTCGGTTTTTTTCAACCTGGGCCCTGTTTTCATAATTTTTTCTGTATATGTGAGTGCTGGATAAAACATTTTTTGAGGTCGCGCCAGTATTGAGCAGGGCAGGCAGCCTCCAGCCCAGCTAACGCTCGTACACAGGGCAACTGGCTCTCGTCAAAATTCGGCCTATAAACATGCATTTTTTTCACACTGACAGGCTCAGATAGTTACAATGAGTGTCCGACAACATACTAGAAAGGAGAAATTAACGTATGTCTCTACCTTTAGCTGGAGATCGCTGTTTGTTGTGAGCTGTGTCCAAATCTCACCACGCTACAAATCTCGTTCCGAAATCTCGCGATAACTCGCGACAAAACACCGGTGGAAAAACAGTTACCTGACTGAGGTGAAGAGAGATGACTGAAGTGATTTTCTGTTGGATTACCGAAGACTGTTATTTTAGTTTTATAGAAAAGTTTGTTTGTTTGTCTGTCATGGCTGAATTTTTGCCTGATGTGGACGATTTGATTTGTCGCGAGTTATCGCGAGATTTCGGAACGAGATTTGTAGCGTGGTGAGATTTGGACACAGCTCACAACAAACAGCGATCTCCAGCTAAAGGTAGAGACATACGTTAATTTCTCCTTTCTAGTATGTTGTCGGACACTCATTGTAACTATCTGAGCCTGTCAGTGTGAAAAAAATGCATGTTTATAGGCCGAATTTTGACGAGAGCCAGTTGCCCTGTGTACGAGCGTTAGCTGGGCTGGAGGCTGCCTGCCCTGCTCAATACTGGCGCGACCTCAAAAAATGTTTTATCCAGCACTCACATATACAGAAAAAATTATGAAAACAGGGCCCAGGTTGAAAAAAACCGAAGTTTCCCTTTAAGTACCGGTACATAACTCCACATGTGTTCATTCATAGTTTTGATGTGACAATCTACAATGTAAATAGTCATGAAAATAAAGAAAACACATTGAATGAGGAGAAAGTGTGTTCCAACGTTTGGCTTGTACTGTACCTGTAGAAGTCCTTATGTTAGTCAGAGTACCAGGGAAGTCTCACCTGGTATTTGTCTGCACGTAATAACGTGCTTAACCAATGTCAAACCAGTCAAACACCCCTCACATTTCACATACTTAGTGACGCATGAATTAATCACCATCTCTTGATTTAAACCCAAACTTTGAGTGAATAAAAAAAATATATATATATATATATATATATATATATATATATATATATATATATATATATATATATATATATACACGTATATATTTTTTTATTATTATTTTTTTTTTAAACATGGATAGTAAAATAAATCCACAGATATTGCCGTAAAAAACTGGCAGCTCAGTCGCCAAAATTTGACATTTAAATTTGCAGTGTTTTCTTTTACAGCATATTACTATAAATGGTAAAACGGTACCGCTGTTTTTTACGATAAAATAGTGACAACTGAGCTGCCACTTTTTTTTGTTTTACCTTAAAATCAATAGTTGTTGTTTTTACAATTAATTACTGTAAAAACTAAAAAGGCAACATAGTTTGTTTTTTACGATAAAATTCTGAAGACTAAGTTGCCAGTTTTTACAGTAAAATCGTCATTTTTACAGTGTACAATTTGATGGATAACTCATAAGACAAGTAGAGATTTAGATATGTATTTTTGTTTTAACAAAGAACATGTTGGGAATCCATCCATCCATGTTCTACTGCTTGTCCCTTTCAGGGTAGCGAGGTTGCTGGAGCCTATCCCAGCTGCACTCGTTGTATCATAATATAACACTTGTTGCATTTTTAGATCATATTAAAATATGCAGTACATGTATTTTTTCTGTCAAAATGAAGATAGAAAGATGAAGTAATTTATTGAGGCATATTATACCCAGGCTTTTGCGCACCACATCTGGTTCCCGGGCCTTGAGTTTGACACCTGTGTAGTACTGGAACCAGTCTAGTTACATATCTAGACTTTTTTTTTCTATGACTGTCTTCTAAATTTTAATCTGCATAATGGTTGTTTTTTTAGTCCCAAACAAAATCTTGTGAAAGCCAATAGTTTGTGTGCATTATTAAGCACATATTTTTGGATGTGTAATCTCTGTATGTTACACTTAATATCAACTGTATTTATTACCATTATTTTCACATCGTATAACTTTGGGAAACATTTTTCACCTGTGTCTCTGTCACTAGCTTACTAGTATGTGCGTGCGCGCATGCATGCCTCAAAAAAAGGCTTTTACTTGGAGAGAAGTCATTTGGTGCTACCTGTTTATGTGTAGCGATGACACAATACCTTTAAAAAAATATATATATATATACATACCCTTATATTTGTTTCAGTACAGTGTATTTTTTTATCTTGATCATCTTTATGACATTATATTGGTGACTTCTATCTTAGAGACCCTTGTGTTTTTAATAAAAGTATCATAAAAAGACATCAAAATGAAACTGGAAACACCTTTAATAAGTCACCTATCCTAACTGGCTTTATTGAATTAAACCTTTGCCCTGACTGTGTTGAAATTAATCACTTTTTATTAACCCTTCTTGAGGATGTGTTTCATTTTGACAAACTCACTTAGTGAACTCTATATTTGTGGTTTCTTTGATTTTTCAGACAAACCTGTGCCCTTCCTGAGCCGCCCATCTTTGCCAGCGCTGCTCCTCCCTAATGGAGAGCATCTTTTCAGCCCCAATGCCATATGCCGGTCAGTGATCAATAGTTCTCTCTGTGTAGTCATTGGATGTATTCATATTGCAAACGCGTAAATGTGTATGTCGATACAGTCAAACCTGCCTGCCGAAAGTGGCCACTATAGACAGGTGGCCACTATACGCAGTAAGGTTGTAAATCCTACAACAACTCGAGATTCGATTCAATTTAAATTCCTGACATAATTCAATTCTGAATTGATTCTCGTTTTAACACAATTCTTTCAATGAATTACTTTGTATAAAAATGTAAAAAAAAAACTTTAAAAACAGCTCAGGGTCACAAAATCTCCTCTTAGCTGCTAACGTTTGATTTATACACGCAGTGAGTAAGCGCAGAGATAGCCAAAAAAATGATTTTAAAAATGGATTCTTAAAGTGTTTTTTTTTTAATCGATTTTTGAATATTATAATAATAATGCAGGGCTTGAATTTGAACTTTTTAAGGTCAAGGCAAGTGTCGCCTTTAAAGGAGGGCTCATATTTTAGGGAACCAAGGCAAGTTAGAAGGGCACCAAGGCAAACATTATTTTCTTTCGAGGCAATATATATATATATATATTTTAGATAAAAAATAGTGTTCATGTATGAGATCCAGAGCTGCCATTTATGGCCAAAGTAATAGTTAACATTATTGTTATCAATATTAAAACCATGATTACTGATTGTTAGGTAAAGCAGTGTTGGGGTGTGAACGTAATACCATCATGTCATTTGTAATGTTTAATAAAAAGACTATAGATAAACATTATCCATAAATTTATAGACACATATGAGGTTTTTTTAATTCTTTAATAACATCAACTTGTCAGCTTTTTGTCATGACATGATGCTCTATTTTTACATTTAGATAGAGAGAGTTTTTATTTATTACATTTTTTTAAGTGATGTACATTTATATGTAGATGCTGTATCGGGACAGATCCATTAAGAGTGTGAGCAGAAATGTCATATAGTAATTAACTATACACAATAAAACATTAACAAAATCAATCAATCAATCAATGTTTATTTATATAGCCCTAAATCACAAGTGTCTCAAAGGGCTGCACAAGCCACAACGACATCCTCGGTACAGAGCCCACATACGGGCAAGGAAAAACTCACCCCAGTGGGACGTCGGTGAATGACTATGAGAAACCTTGGAGAGGACCGCATATGTGGGTAACCCCCCCCCCCCCCCCCCCCCCCCCTCTAGGGGAGACCGAAAGCAATGGATGTCGAGTGGGTCTGAAATAACATTGTGAAAGTCCAGTCCACAGTGGATCCAACACATCAGCGAGAGTCCAGTCCACAGCGGGGCCAGCAGGAAACCATCCCGAGCGGAGACGGGTCAGCAGCGCATAGATGTCCCCAACCGATGCACAGGCTAGTGGTCCACCCGGGGTCCCGACTCTGGACAGCCAGCACTTCATCCATGGCCACCGGACCTATGCAACTCCCCCTCGCAAGGGACAGGGGAGAAGAGGAGAGAAGAAAAGAAACGGCAGATCAACTGGTCTAAAAAAGGGGGGTCTATTTAAAGGCTAGATTATACAAATGAGTTTTAAGATGGGACTTAAATGCTTCTACTGAGGTAGCATCTCTAACTGTTACCGGGAGGGCATTCCAGAGTACTGGAGCCCAAATAGAAAACGCTCTATAGCCCGCAGACTTTTTTTTGGCTCTGGGAATCACTAATAAGCCGGAGTTCTTTGAACGCAGAATTCTTGTCGGGACATATGGTACAATACAATCGGCGAGATAGGCAGGAGCTAAACCGTGTAGTCTTTTATACGTAAGTAGTAAAACCTTAAAGTCGCATCTTAAGTGCACAGGAAGCCAGTGCAGGTGAGCCAGTATAGGCGTAATATGATCAAACTTTCTTGTTTTTGTCAAAAGTCTTGCAGCCGCATTTTGTACCAACTGTAATCTTTTAATGCTAGACATAGGGAGACCCGAAAATAATATGTTACAGTAATCGAGACGAGACGTAACGAACGCATGAATAATGATCTCAGCGTCGCTAGTGGACAAGATGGAACGAATTTTAGCGATATTACGGAGATGAAAGAAGGCCGCTTTAGTAACACTCTTAATGTGTGACTCAAACGAGAGAGTTGGGTCGAAGATAATACCCAGATTCTTTACCGAGTCACCTTGTGTAATTGTTTGGTTGTCAAATGTTAAGGTGGTATTATTAAATAGATGCTGGTGTCTAGCAGGACCGATAATCAGCATTTCCGTTTTCTTAGCGTTGAGTTGCAAAAAGTTAGCGGACATCCATTGTTTAATTTCATTAAGACACGCCTCCAGCTGACTACATTCCGGCGTGTTGGTCAGCTTTAGGGGCATGTAGAGTTGAGTGTCATCAGCATAACAGTGAAAGCTAACACCGTACTTGCGTATGATGTCACCCAGCGGCAGCATGTAAATACTAAAGAGTGCAGGGCCAAGAACCGAACCCTGGGGAACTCCGCACGTTACCTTGACATAGTCCGGGGTCACATTGTTATGGGAGACGCACTGCATCCTGTCAGTAAGATAAGAGTTAAACCAAGACAAGGCTAAGTCTGACATACCAATACGTGTTTTGATACGCTCTAATAAAATATTATGATCGACGGTATCGAAAGCGGCGCTAAGATCAAGAAGCAGCAACATAGATGACGCATCAAAATCCATCGTTAGCAATAGATCATTAGTCATTTTTGCGAGGGCTGTCTCCGTAGAGTGATTTGCCCTGAAACCGGATTGAAAAGGTTCACAGAGATTGTTAGTCACTAAGTGTTCATTTAGCTGCTGTGTAACAATTTTTTTGAGAATTTTGGAAATAAACGGAAGGTGGGAGACCGGTCGGTAGTTTACCATGAGGTCAGGATCGAGGTTAGGTCTTTTGAGCAGAGGATGAATAACCGCTTTTTTGAATGCTAGGGGAACAGTGCCGGAGGAAAGTGATAAGTTTATAATATTTAACACTGATGGACCTAATAATACAAACAGTTCCTTGATAAGTTTCCCAGGAAGTGGGTCAAGTAAACATGTTGTTTGTTTTATCCCACTTACACGCTGTAATAATTCCTCTAATGTTATTTCATCAAAAATAGAGAGACTATTTTGGAGGGCATTGTCCGTCGTATATACAGTCGTATTTGTGTTAATAGAACCCAGTTGTAGCTGGGATGCGTTGTCTTTAATCTCCTTTCTAATTAGTTCAATTTTCTTATTAAAGAAATTCATAAAATCATCTGCCGAGTGGGTGGAGCTACTGGGAGGAGTCCCTTGTTGGGTTAGCGATGCTACTGTACTAAACAGAAATTTAGGATCGTTTTTGTTGAGGCGGATGAGATTTGAGTAATATTTAGCTTTAGCTAAGGTAAGCATGCGTTTATAAGTTATTAAACTATCACTCCATGCTTGATGGAAAACCTCAAGTTTAGTCGCGCGCCATTTGCGTTCCAGTTTTCTACATGATAATTTATGAGCTCTAATTTCTTCTGTAAACCATGGGGTACGCCTTTTAGGGGCCCTTTTTTGCTTTAGCGGTGCTATACTATCAATAATTTCGCGCAAGGCATCGTCAAAGTTGTTAGTGAGGTTATCAATAGAGCCGACATAATTTGGGAATGGTGCCATTACCGAAGGCAGTAGGTCAGCAAGAGTCATCGTTGTGGCAGCATTAATGTTGCGGCCGCTATGGCAGTTATTATTATTATTAGCTTGTTGACAATGAGTCAAAACTTCAAATTTTATAAGGTAATGATCGGACATTACTTTAGTATATGGAAGTATCATAACTTTGGAGGTGGTGACACCCCTGACAAGCACTAGATCTATTGTATTACCGTTGCGATGCGTGGGTTCATGTATTATTTGTGTAAGACCACAGCTATCAATTATGGTTTGGAGCGCCACGCACTGAGGGTCCGATGGGGTATTCATATGGATATTAAAGTCCCCCATTATGATTATATTGTCGGCGTGCATCACTAGATCAGCAACGAACTCTGAGAATTCACTGATAAAGTCCGAATAGGGCCCAGGGGGGCGGTAGGTAACAGCCAGGTCGAGAGGTAGCGGTGTGACAGACCTCATAGTAAGCACCTCAAACGATTTATATTTATTATTTAGGTTAGGGGTAAGGTTGAAATTTTCATTGTATATTAGTGCGACACCCCCTCCCCTTTTAAGAGGACGGGCAACATGCGCATTCGTATAGTTAGGAGTAGATGCCTCATTGAGCGCAAAAAATTTGTCTGGTTTGAGCCAGGTTTCGCTAAGACCAATGACGTTAAGATTGTTGTCTCTAATGACCTCATTAACTAATAACGCCTTGGGAGACAATGATCGTATGTTTAAAAAGCCCATATTATAGGTATTGGGCTGTTTTGACGAGTTTTTGTTAAGATTATCCGTAGTGGCAATATTAACAATGTTGCGTTTATTATGCGTAGTGCACTTTAAATAGTTTCGACCATATCTAGGAATTGATATGACCGGAATTTTCCGATTGTTTGCTTGGTGCTGCAATAGACTGGACATATCATAATTTGCCACCTCAGTAGAATGCATGTCCACCTCTGACACAGACACAAGAGAAAAAACATTATGTGAATTGTGTATTATTCTAAGAGAATTGCTATGCGTACATGGATTATCCAGCCTGGCGCTGGCTAGTTCTAGCTTAACTGACTCCTCACCCGGACTAACAGACATTGTAATTGCCTGTGACCGGGCTTGCTCTAGTGTAGTCAGTCAAGTGAGACTTAAATAGTAGTCTATGTTTCTAGACAGGATGATGGCGCCTTCCTGGTTAGGGTGAAGGCCGTCTCTCATCAGCAAGCAAAATGATGTGTCACATAAATTATTTTTGAAGTATCATAGTGACATAAAAAAACAAGTAATGTAAAAAAACAACAACTGGTGTTTACTTTTTGATATCAAAATAAAACACAAAGCAGTTTGGCTAATGAAGATGAAGTCTAATAAAAAAGCTTTGTTCTTCTCCAACGCCTCCTAGTGTTTCAGTACAACAGTTTGGCCAACAAAAAAAAACAGGAATACATCGAATAAACAATATTCACGGCCTGCGTTCAATTTGATCAGATGACATAACATTTTAGCCAGTATTGATGTTATTTGAACACTGATACAGTTTGCAGTTAAATAAAGGAGGAGTGAACATCCCAGTAAACAAAGTAAAGACTTTATAAACAAGTTGTGACAACGTTCACGACACATCGCCTGCTGCAAAACATCAAATAATTTTCTCCGTCGCTGTTTACTTTAAGTGTGGGGACAAGTGTCTTCAATATTGTCCACACCTGTCTCCATCTAAACACAGCATTGCGCCCTTAAACGCACGGCGGGAAGCAAGGGAAAATGACGTTAAAACAAGCGCTTGGCGCCGTTTACTCCGAGGGGAAATCTCCGCAGCAAAGTCTGTGTAGTTGGTCCGCCATGATTATCAAGCCAAGCATCGCTAGTGCGCATGCGCCTGACTTCGTGTTGCCGTAAATGCATTAATAAATGACAGTTTTTCTGTAGTTAAAAAATTTAACTGTATTACTAACTATCGCAAATTATCATTAGACCGTTTACTGTTACATTCCTCGTCCATTAACAAGTAAAAAGTCAAAGGCGGTCACGGCATGAACATGCCGCAAATGTTGGTCAATTTTTTGGGCATTATGGCGAAAGACTAGGGTAAAATTCGAGCCCTGATAATGGATTAGATATACAGAGCTTTTTTAGACGCTCAAAGCGCTTCACAGAGAACTGGGAACCCATCACTTATTCATTCCACATTCACACACTGAAGATGGTACGCTATATTTGTAGCCACAGATGCCCTGGGGTAGACTGACGGAAGCGTGGCTGCCAATTTGCGTTTGCTGCCTCTCCGGCCACCACCAAACATTCATTCCCAGTCATACACCAGTGTGCGCAGCACTGGGAGAAAGGCGGGTAAAGTGTCTTGCCCAAGGACACTATGGCCCTGACTAGAATGGCGGAAGCAGGAATTGAACCTGGAACCCTCAAGTGGCTGGGACAGCTGCTCTACTATCTGAGCCACGCCGTCGCCTTCCAAAATCAATTCATAATCGATATTTTTCAGCATGCGGCAGCCTTAGGTAAGGTTTATAACTCGGGATGGGTACCTTTCAAATCTGGACTGACATGGTACCAATTCCCGGTACCTATGAATCGATACCAGTACTAAACGGTAGAAAGTGTCGGTTCTTTTGTAAGTGTTCATGAAGTAGATTGTGTAATAATAAAAATCTCTATTTTAATTTAGTATTTAACCCTGAGCTTATAACTGTGCTGTCCAGTTGTTATATCTTGTTTTTTTCTTTTGCAAGTATTGTCAAGTAGATTTTTCATGCAGTTGCAATTCCAAGACTTTAGATGGTAATAGTGTGTTGCCGAGTCAGGAAGTAATCTTTGCCGTTAAGTTGAATGTGCCAGTCTAGTCTTTTGTTGAGCCCTAAAGTTTTGAAACTAAATTTTGTATGTATTACATAACAGCTGTTTGATTGTAACGTACACCTTAATTGTAGTTTTCATTACCAAATTTGGAGGTGTTGAAATCGCCATGTAAAATCGCAAATGCTAACTAATAGCAAGTATATGACACAGTCAATGTAAATTAGC
Source organism: Entelurus aequoreus (assembly GCF_033978785.1). Classification (NCBI taxonomy): domain Eukaryota; kingdom Metazoa; phylum Chordata; class Actinopteri; order Syngnathiformes; family Syngnathidae; genus Entelurus; species Entelurus aequoreus. The sequence goes on along the minus strand of NC_084756.1, from coordinate 8,788,829 downwards.
ATTGAGCTAGCACACTCTGAAGTGTGGAGCCTTACTGTACTTTCGAGTGCTTTGTGTCCGTCATGTTTGCATTGTTCGAGTGGAAAATTGTAACATGACCGACAGGCTGTTTGGCTCATCAGCTCTGAGTGCTGCTTGAGTTGTTTCCCGGCCAAGTGCTTGATCCGGCGCCGAGTCGACTACGTGACGTAGCGCCACATGCAACAATATTATTGAAATAGGTTTAAATCAATACCCGGTAGTACAGACAGAATTCGGTTGGTATCTATAAAAGTATTGAATTCAGTACCATTACCAACTTACAACACAAATTGTATTTGCAAGGGAAATGTTTGTGGGCGCCATCATCAGGTTTGGTTTTGTTTTCTGCCTCCTAGGTACATGTTTGAAGTGAGCGGACAAGAGTGCAATGAGCTTTGTGATCAGTGGCTGGAATGGGAGGCCACAAATCTCCAAGTAAGAATTATAACAATGGATCTATTAAAGAAAAACAGACAAAGACCAGATTTATTTATTTGCTGCTGCTCAGTTGCACAACATAATAAACCTTAAAGATGGAAAAGGTCTTTACTGCATGCACATTCTCCCAATTGTCAATGACAAATAGACACATGACTTCAATTTAGTTATTATGGTTTGTGGTTTGGGTTTATTTAGAGCATGTTCTATATACACAGTATATATATTAGGGGTGTGGGAAAAAATCGATTCGAATTTGCATCGCGATTTTCACGTTGTGCGATTCAGAATCAATTCTCATTTTAAAAAAAATCGATTTTTTATTTATTTATTTTTTATTTTTTGTATTTTGTTTTTTTTTAATTAATCAATCCAACAAAACAATACACAGCAATACCATAACAATGCAATCCAATTCCAAAACAAAACCCGACCCAGCAACACTCAGAACTGCAATAAACAGAGCAATTGAGAGGAGACACAAACACGACACAGAACAAACCAAAAGTAGTGAAACAAAAATTAATATTATCAACAACAGTATCAATATTAGTTACAATTTCAACATAGCAGGGATTAAAAATCCCTCATTGACATTATCATTAGACATTTATAACAAATAAAAAAAAAGAACAATAGTGTCACAGTGGCTTATACTTGCATCACATCTCATAAGCTTGACAACACACTGTCCAATATTTTCACAAAGATAAAATAAGTCATATTTTTGGTTCATTTAATAGTTAAAACAAATTTACATTATTACATCAGTTGATAAAACAGTGTCCTTTACAATTATAAAAGCTTTTTACAAAAATCTACTACTCTGCTTGCATGTCAGCAGACTGGGGTAGATCCGGCTGAAATCCTATGTATTGAATGAATAGAGAATCGTTTTGAATCGGGGAAAAAATAGTTTTTGAATCGAGAATCGCGTTAAATTGAAAACAAATCGATTTTGAATCGAATCGTGACCCCAAGAATCGATATTGAATCGAATCGTGGGACACCCAAAAATTCACAGCCCTAATAGATATATATATATATGTATATATATATATATATATATATATATGTATATATGTATATATGTATATATATATATATATATATATATATATATATATATATATATATATATATATATATGAGAGGTTTTAAATAGTACAATTAAATAGGGCATGAATTAATTGCATTATTTAAAAATTAAATAAATCATGTCACTGACCCGTGTGCTAAATCCTCTTACTGTGCTTCTTCGTGTTGCCAGAGGGGATCTACATCAAATTAAATAATAATCATTTTAGGGGGAACTTTTTTCAAACACCATTTGTTCTAATTGTTGTCTTATTTGTGCAGCCCGCTCTTCTACAGACCCTGTACATGGCAGTGCTTCAGGGAAAAGAATCTGAGGCTCCCAAGGTCCTCATGGGACCTCTCAGCTACTTGGACCAAAGCTTGAACAAGGCCGCCACACCCTACTTAACTGGGGTACAAGCAATAACATCCTCCTGTTAGCCTGTTGTCATATTTCCTCAAATAGTGACTTTGTAATTGCCAGTTGTTTACTTCACTTGAATGAACAAGCTCTTCAAGTAAACACTCATTTCCACTGGGAAAAAAAGGCAGGTGGATATAATGTATGGACATAATCCTTGTCCAAAAGTAAACAAACAACATGTTTCCTCATATATTGTTTAATGTTATAAAACAACCTTTGAAATTTGCATTATAGCAGTACAAGTCATCCTTCTCTCCTAATAAATGCCTGTTACTCAATATGAGGGGAAAAGGCATACTTAGTCAACATATTTTTGCTACATATTGTGGTAAATACTTCAATATTATACAGTACTGTGTGCTTTTAATGCATTTGGTCTTGTTTTGTTGGTTTCAGGATGTTCCTTCAGTTGGTGATTTTGTTTTGTGGGCTGCACTGCATCCGATTTTATCTGAATCATCTCTAGATATCGGTAAGAAGTAAACAAATTATTTTCTGTGTAGTTACCAACACTACGTTTGCTCTCAAGTGTGCATGATTTTGTATAGTTTGTTTATGTATGATGCTGGATTTTTATACAGTTTCATAAATCCTCTGTCGAATCCAATTTACGTCTGCAATGTCAGACATTGTAATGTCAAATCAAGTTTAATCCGGATCTGATCTAGATTGCCGATTTGGCATTTTTAAACTCCGGGTTTCTCCCACCATCAAAGACATGCATCGGTTGATAGGCAACACTAAATTGGCCCTCGTGTGTGAATGTGAGTGTGAATGTTGTCTGTCTATCTGTGTTGGCCCTGTGATGAGGTGGCTACTTGTCCAGGGTGTATCCCGCCTTCTGCCCGAATGCAGCTGGGATAGGCTCCAGCCCCCAACAACACAGAGAGGGTCAAGCAGTAGAAGATAGATGGATGATGAATTGAACACTGAAAATGTTACTTCAGAATCAGAATCAGAATCAGAATAGTGTTATTGCCATTGTTTGAGAACGGGTTCACAAACTAGGAATTTTTCTTGGTGCAAACGTGCGACATAAAACACATATAACACATATTTGGTATAAAAAGAGCTGTGACTGAGCTATCAGATAGACTTAGAAAGGATTCAAGGAATTCAAGGAGCTGCTGTTAAGAGTTATTGTTCATTTGCCTGATGGCCGAGGGGAAAAAACCCTTGATCACCCCCTGGGAGGTGAGGGGAGCAGTGGGCAGCAGCGTAGCCGCGCCCGGGAATCATTTTTGGTGATTTAACCCCCAATTCCAACCCTTGATGCTGAGTGCCTAACATGATCAGATGCTTAATATATATGATCAGATACGATTGTCAATGCTTTACTTTTCTTATTTAGTCACAATTCTCTCCTCCTTGATCTACTAATGTAAAATTAGAGCATTTAACTTATTTATTTCCCTATGATAAAGTTAATCAAAAATCACCCATTGCCTCCGTGTATATAGGGATGGGTACCTTTCACATTTCAACCAATACGGTACCAACTCCCAGTACCAGGGTATTGATAACGGTACTCAATGGTACCAATTTGATGTACTTTGGTGTGTATCCATGTGGTAATAAAGTAAATGTTATTTGTCTGATACTAAAATGTGTTTTTTTCTTAACATTTAAAGGGGAACTGCACTTTTTTTTTTTTAACTTTCTGTCATTCACAATCCTAATGTGAGACAAGAGCACATATGTTTTTCTTTTTTTATGCATTCTAACTAGTAAATAAAAGCTAGCAAAAGTAAGCTAAGAATGGATGGAATGGGATTCAGTACCTTGGGAATCATCAAAAAACCTCCATCATCGTTTAATATACACCCTATAAGTATATATGTAATGTAGTAACAGGCACATTCATGATAACATGTAATATTCACGTATTTTGCTCATTTTAAACACAAGGCTGCGAATAATTTTTACAGACTCATCACAAAATGTGCTATTTCCTATAAAAACAAGAACTACCACTAATCATTATGGACTTAATGAGCGACAACAACTACTTTGGGACAAATGATGATCCAGAACCTTATATTTTTTTAGTCTGAACATAAGGAGGATGAACTACAAGTGTCAGAAGCTGTGTGGTAAACAGATCCAGCAAGTAGCGTTATTGCTAAATGCTAAGCAAGATGTAGAAACTACGAACATAATGAAACATTCACTTACTGTACAATGTCTGTTCTCACTGGGATGCCGACTGATGTTTTTTTGTTTGGATGAATAATTAATCATAATCCCCACACAGGTTAAAAAAAATAGTTGGGTGCATACAAGCGTCTTTGTGTCCTTTTAGCCATCTCCGGGTCTGAGAGGTTGGTTAAATTTGACATTCAACTTAGTTTATGGCCACCAACTTCGACTATACAAATGAGATGCTTGATTTATAATCTAGAATTAACTTTTACAAACTCAGAGGTGACGCAGGAGCTCATCAGCTAAGTTACCGCTGTGATTACAGCGTTGCTAAAAGTGGCTCCTGTGCGTTAGCACTTTTAATAGCAATATCGCTAATATTTTGTTAATATTCAGGTCATGACATGTAAATGGAGTATTGTTGGCAGTTTTGGGATATTTTAGAGGGTTTTATGGGCGCAATAGTGTACACCCATTAGCTGCATTGTTAGCTACCTTGTACTTGCATAAATTAGAATGCATAAGAAAAGAAAGACGTGCTCCTGTCTTACATTGGGATTGTGAATATTAGGCAAAAATCCAAAACGTGCATTTCCCTTTTAACACTTAACTGATAAGTCTGTCTTGTCTTTTGTTGATTTTATAAAGTGTTTATACTGTAAGTATTGTATTTATTATTACACACCAGCTGTTTGATTGTAATGTGCATCTTAGTTGTAATTTTGATTATTACATTTGAAGGCGTTGAAATTGCCATGTAAAATCGCTAGTGCTAATTAGTAATATGTTTATGACTGATCCAATGTAGTAAATTGGCACCAAGCGCGCTCTTTTTGTAAAGTGGGGAATTACTTTAGAACACGTTCCCCGAATACGTCTGTTTGCCCAATGAGTGCTTCAGCCGGTGCTAAGTCTGCACCTGGACCTGACGTCATGTTCAAATATGGTACTGGTTGATTTTACGTGAATCAGTACCTTTTAGTACCCACAAAATGTGGTTGGTACCTGTAAACATACTGACTTCGGTACCCATCCCTATCCACACTGCAAAAAGTCAGTGTTCAAAAATAAGAAAAATTAAAATACAAAAATGAGGGGTATTTTACTTCAACTAAGGAAAATTATCTGCCAATAGAACAAGAAAATTTGGCTTGTCAAGACTTTTCAAAACAAGTAAAATGAGCTAACCTCAATAAACCCAAAAATACCTTTAAAATAAGTATATTCTCACTAATTAAAAGGGCACTTTTCTTGATAGAAAAAAAACATAGGAGACCTTTTTTCGCAATATGTTGAAAAATATTCTTAAATGAAGTAAATGCTAGTGCCATTATCTTGACATAATGATATGTGCTCGGCATTACATTTCTTGAAACCAGCAAACTTACACTAAAAAGTAGTTTATTTTTCTTAATGGAAAGGCAACAAGGCAACCGCTTGTTACTTTCGGGGTCTCCTAGCCGCTCAGGCAAATCATATTGTCTAAAAATGCATTTTGCCAACGATAACATGACATCATCGCACCAAGTGCGTGCTCTTTCAATTAGTGCGCGAGGAATATATATATATATATATATATATATATATATATATATATATATATATATATATATATATATATATATATATATACATATATATATATACAGTATATATATATATATATATGTATGTATGTGTGTGTGTGTATTAGGGCTGAAACTAACGATTAATTTGATAATCGATTAATCTGTCGATTATTACTTTGATTAATCAATTAATAATCGGATAAAAGAGAAACTACATTTCTATCTTTTCCAGTATTTTATTGGAAAAAAACAGCATACTGGCACCATACTTATTTTGATTATTTTTTCTCAGCTGTTTTTACATGTTGCAGTTTATAAATAAAGGTTTATTAAAAAAAAAAAAAAACTTTTTTTTTTAAATAAAATAAAAAAATGCCTCTGCGCAAAGCATAGATCCAACGAATCGATGACTAAATTAATCGCCAACTATTTTTAAAATCGATTTTAATCGATTAGTTGTTGCAGCCCTAATATATATATATATATATATATATATATATATATATATATATATGTATGTATGTATGTATGTATGTATGTATGTATGTATGTATGTATGTATGTATGTATGTATGTATGTATGTATGTATATATATATATATATATGTATGTATGTATGTATGTATGTATGTATGTATGTATGTATGTATATGTATATGTATATATATATATATATATATATATATATATATATATATATATGTATGTATGTATGTATGTATGTATGTATGTATGTATGTATGTATGTATGTATGTATGTATGTATGTATGTATGTATGTATGTATGTATGTATGTATGTATGTATGTATGTATGTATGTATGTATGTATGTATGTATATATATATATATATACATAAACACACATATACACCCCAGCCAAAAACATGTTTTATTGTAATTTTGTTGAATTTACCTGAATGTGCATGAACTATATCTGTTCAAAATAGTTTGAAATGTCACATGTTAAATGTTTAAATATTAACTGTCCGTTTACTGTACTGTGCCAACTGTACTACTATATGAGTACGTATCATTTTCATTGAAAATAATGTTTTATTTTCCATTTGGCTGTCAATTATGTCAGACCCACTCAACATCCATTGCTTTCGGTCTCCCCTAGAGGGGGGGGGGGGGGGGGGTTACCCACATATACGGTCCTCTCCAAGGTTTCTCATAGTCATTCACATTGACGTCCCACTGGGGTGAGTTTTCCTTGCCCGTATGGGGGCTCTGTACCGAGGATGTCGTTGTGGCTTGTACAGCCCTTTGAGACACTTGTGATTTAGGGCTATATAAATAAACATTGATTGATTGATTGATTGATCTGTTTTAATTATGAGACACAATTGTGTCAAAGTCATGATTTTTTTGTTCATGCTTGAAATAAGAAATTATTACTTTGAAAAAGCAGTTTTTATTCTTGTGAGTGTTGATGACACAGCTTTGCAACAGTTGATATTCTAGTTTCAAGCATGTTTTACTCAATATAGGTCATAAAATCTCAGCAACAAGCTGTAATACCTTACTGAGATCATTTAGGACAAAAACACTTAAAACAAGTAAAACACTTTAACATAAAATCTGCTTCGTGAGAAGAATTATCTTATCAGACAGAAAATAAGCAAATATCACCCTTATTTGAGATATTTAATCTTACTTAGATTTTTAGTTTTTGCAGTGCACAGGTGACACTTGTCTGTCTTTGCCATGGTTTTCACCCTACTCTTAGTAAACATGATATTTGTCCATTTTTTTTAGGTGAACACAAGTCTGTGAGGGTTTGGTTTGACCGTGTGGCTGCCTCAAAGGCCTGCCTGTCAGCAGCCCACAAAGTGCTGCAGGGAAAAGGCCTGCTGGCTATGAGGAGTTTCATGCAGAGGCAGCCTGCCCCTCAGAGCGGCCAGTGCAGAGGCACGCAGCCATGCAACAGCAAGACTGCTGAGGTATCTGCCAGTTAATCGCAATAACTTGCAGTAGATTTAAAGCAGTCTTACCCAGCATTAAAAATAAGGTTCTGTTGCACAAGTATTGTTGCACAGGTTTGAACACAAAGTGTAGATTATTGATAAATGTCTTGTCTTTTTCCTCATGGTTATTTAGGATGACGAAGGAGAGCGTGTGGTGTCACAAGAAGAGATGGAGGCGGCTGCTATGACATGGAGCAAACATTTAAACGTCTGTCAGTCAACTACAGACAGAGTGCACCCTATGTACGTGATTACATTTCATGTACTGAAAAGACTTCTTCCTTCTAAAATCTATGCCGGTTTATTTCCCTTCAGTCTGCCACAGAAGGGCCAGCGAAATATCCTGTTGACGAGTGCCTTGCCCTACGTTAACAATGTGCCCCACTTGGGAAACATCATTGGCTGTGTCCTCAGCGCTGACGTCTTCTCCAGGTGCACTACGAATTGGAAATTTCATAGAGAAAGGGTTCTTGCTGTGTACTTAGACCACATAATGGCATACCTATTCAATGTTTTAAATGGCTTTCTCTTAAGGTACGGCCGTATGCGAGGCTGGAACATGTTGTTTGTGTGTGGCACAGACGAGTATGGCACAGCCACGGAAAACAAAGCCAGAGAGGAAGGCCTGTCGCCGCAGCAGATCTGCGACAAATACCATGCCATTCATGCCAACATCTACGAGTGGTTCCAGATAGACTTTGACTTCTTTGGAAGGACCACCACAGAGAAGCAGACGGAGTAGGTTTAAAAAGAGAACAGTTGTGAATTAGTCTTTCTAGAATGAAATACCATACTGATCCACATACTGTACATACAAGACTGTTTTTGCCTTGGAAAAAACTCAGAAAAAAATAGGTTATTAAATGTGAGGCACATTGGCGCCTGCTGGTCTTTCAAGTCGGGGAAGCTATTTTTCAGCTACTCTCTAAACATGAGTACAGTCTTCAATAACCAATTAAAAATCTTAGATTTTACAAGAATACATCACATAAAGGATTGCTACATTCTCCATATCAACTCGAAACACCATTCATCCATCAATTTTCTACCGCTAGTCCCTCTAGGAGTTGCAGGGAGGCTGGAGCCTATCCCAGCCGCACTTGGGCTGAAGGAAAAAACTTTAAAAATATTTTGGTTTATATTTCAAGACGCTGATTTGCTCATTTTGCTCTCAAACAAGAAGATATTCAGCCTCAGACAGATCATCCAATTATCATGCGAATGCTCAGCGTCTAAGCCCACTTTTCATATACTTCCAGGGACGCTCGGTGTCCAATGAGCGTGACAAAGCCGAGCATGTATCCAATGATTGTCTAGTTTGACTGCAGTAGAACCAATCACTCTATGCTCCCCAATTTAAGTCAATGGACACTTGGCTTCAACTTTATTTGATGAACTCTTGATGCAACCACAATGAGTGAGAAGAAATAATTAACTGATTCTAAACAAACATTAAGTGCATTTTAGTGCATATTTAGTCAATGAAATGTAAACAAAAGTAAATAATTGACAACTTATATTTTGGTTTTTTACATTTTAGCGGACGCTGAGCTTCACTTACAGTCTTAGTGCAATTGCTGTTGGTAAGGCATGTAAATGTATAGATGCTAACGAACGAGTCAGAGCTTTTCTTCCCGTCACACACCGGTGAGCTATTAGATGCAGTCCCGACAGACCTGCTAGAAAAGGTTCTTATAGGTTGTTGGCAAGTTAGTCAACATAGAAGGAATTATGGTGCTAATTTTGTTACAATGGTTAACAATGTAGCAGAGTAGTCAAACAACTGTCCAGCTATCTACCAGTTTGTTTCACTAGCATTAAAGATATTTCTTTAAGGGAGAAATTATTTCAGATTTGGTCTTTTTTCACAAGCGGGTCTTGAAAATAGTTTTTAAATTTGGGTCCGTATGGTATTTTCAGTAATGTTGAGGACAATGTTAAACAAAGAGGTCACACATTGATCACAACACATTGGGGGCCTGAGTGGTATGCCCTTTTGACGCTGCTTGGTTTATGTCTGAAAAGGCAAACACGTTTTACACGATTATTCACATTATGTAACGTAAGATTATTGTAATCTCATGCAGGATCCTGATGTGAACGTCTGGTCCTCTCAGCTATAAAATCTGCTTAATAGCTCTTAGTCTCAGAGCAGAATACAAATATTTTTTCCAAGTTACTATAATCACATTCATCTAACTGAAGCTGAGGTACTTTCTACACTAAATGGGACATTGTGGACAAAATATAAAACACTCTTCTTTAGAGCAGAGGAGACGTTGATCTGCTCTAACAATACCAAACAGATAATATTTGAGGGCGGTTTTATACTACAAGCTTTGTGCCACTCAAAAGGCATCAGGCACCAATTTAAGTTGACGTGTATTAATGTTCTTTGCTGTGAGGTCTTCATAGCCAACCATCATCTTATTTATCATAAGAAACATTTTAAAGCTCCACAAGCAAAGCAATTATTTTCATCTTCGAATAATACAATCTTGTGACGTAGGTTCAGTGTTATCTGAATTGTGTTTTTTCTGTTCCACTCAGGATATCCCAGAACATTTTCTGGAGGCTCCACGAGAACGGCTTCCTATTGGAAGACACGGTGGAGCAGCTCCGTTGCGAGAGCTGTCAGCGTTTCCTGGCTGACCGCTTTGTTGAAGGCACTTGCCCCCACTGCAACTACCCAGATGCCCGTGGTGACCAGTGTGACAAGTGTGGGCGGCTCATCAATGCAGTGGAACTCAAGGTGGACACTTTATGTTGAAACGTTGACAACAACATAGTTGATAATAGACAACCAACTATCCACACTAATATGATCAAGTTAAAGTTACCAGTTGTTATTTCGGCATGTCTGTAATAAATGTGTAAATCTGTAATATCTGTCTGTCCCCTTAAGGCACCTCACTGCAAAGTCTGCAGTCAGACTCCAGTCATCCGTTCCTCCAAACATCTTTTCCTGGATCTGCCAAAAGTACAAGTTGTACTCCCATTTTTGTATTGAGCTTTGCCCCCCAGCTACAGTTTGTCTGTATTTCCATCATTTCCATTCTAGTTAGAGGCTCAGCTGGAGCAGTGGCTAGAGAAGTCCATCAGCACCGGAGACTGGACCTCCAATGCCAAACAGATCACTCATTCCTGGCTAAGAGATGGACTGAAACCACGCTGCATCACTAGAGACCTGAAATGGGGAACGCCGGTACCTCACCCTGACTTCAAAGAAAAGGTCTGCTTTTGCCTACCTAGTTTACAAACACTAGTACAGTGGCACACAGTTTTGGCTCTTATGACTGAGGACCCTCTTGTTGCCTCTTCAGGTGTTCTATGTGTGGTTTGATGCCCCTATCGGTTATCTTTCCATCACTGCCAACTACACTGACAAATGGGAAATGTGGTGGAAGAATCCAGATCAGGTACTGTCTATAACGAATGCTCACATTTCTTTCTTACAAATTTGTTAATACACTCCGGGTTTACCTTTTTATAAGTAGGTGTAAATACACAGAGTATAAAAGTTTTATATCAACAAGCTCTGCACTTAGTGTCCTAAATAGCACACCCTAAAGGATTTTTGCAATGTTACTATTGTGCCAATTCATGCAAATTAAAAGGGAAATGCACTCTTTTTGGAATTTTGCCTATCATTCACAATTACTAATGTAAGACAAGAAACAACGTAAATATACATTGGCAAAAGTCAGCTTAAAGTGGAGCCAACGGGAATCACTCTATTCCGCCTATACATTGCTTTAAAAAAAAAACCTCCATTAATGTTTCATATATAAGCTTTAAGTATATATGTAATGTAATGTGGTACCAGGCACACTAATGTAATATTTACGTGTTTTGGTCATTTTAGGCATACGGCGACATATTAATATAACAGACGCATCACAGCGTTTGCTTTACCTTTCAACAAGAACAAACCTACTACTCGCGGCGTACTTTGTGAGAGACAACAAAGACTACTTCGGGACAAATTATGATCCAGAAACACTAATTTTTGATCCTGAATATAAGGAGGATAAGCAACAAGTTTTAGAAGCTATGTGCTAAACCAATCCAGCTTTAGTGAAAACCTCAGCATCATGTAGCAGTATTGCTAAGTGCTGACATAATAAAACAATCACTTACTCTACAATGTCTGCTCTCACTGGGATGGCGACTGATGAGATGTTCATAACTTACCGTTAAGAATTAAAAATTCATCATAATTCCCAAGAAAGGTTAAAAAAAAAAAAAAGTTGCCGCAAACAAGCGTCTTAATGTGTCTGTCAAAGTTGACCAACTTCTCGGTTTATGGCCACATCCTTCTACTATCCAGGTGAGAGGCATGATTTCTAGAATCAAATTTCACCAATTTAGAGGCGATGCAGCAACTTACCGGCTCAATGTGTCAATATAACAGCATGAGCCAGTTAGTTCTCTGATCAATGCACAGCTAACAATAGATTGTCTGCATTAGCACTTATAATACCGGTAACAATACTGCTAATACTTGGTTAATATCCAGGTAACAAGATGTAATTGCAATATTGTTATTTAGAGGTCCTTATGGGCGCAATTGTGTACTCCCGTTAGCTGAATTGTTAGCCACCTTGTACTTGTGTTATATTACAAGTTAGAATGCATGAAAAGAGAAAAATGTGTTTTTGTCCTAGATAGGGATTGTGAATGCAATTCCCCTTTAAATCAATACCTATGAATTATGAGTGGCTTTGCAATTTCAACACCAACTCCAATTACGGCAACTTCCCTGCACATTTAGGACAATCACTGTCATTTTCACCAATTTTATTTGTCCTTGAGCAGCGCGCAAACGCACGTCACCTTTCTCTCCCACATATGTCAAACTTCCAGCCCAGCCTGCGGGACCATATGAAAATCAACATGCATCTGGCCCACATGGGGAATTTTATCCAATAAAAACCTCTACATACCATCAACATTAACATAATCTCATTCACATTTTATGTAATACATAACACTGGAGGCCACAGTGGTAATTATATGAGGCATTGCACTAACCATTCATACTAAAGGTGTCACATTCACAAAAGTTGTACATGTATAATTGTACATGAATACAAATTACACCACTCAATGTGTTAAAGACTTCTGTGCATGAATACATAGTGATAATTGTGAAATCAACAAGGCATGGTGGGAAACGTTTGCTTCTCAAACTTGTCAGCTCTTCTGGATTCTGCAGAAGACTCTAGGAAATCGGCCCTCTAAACCAACATCCCCACAGAAGTTACAAACTTTCCCGGATTTTGAGGTTTTGTGTGTATATAAAATTGTGTGCCTTTTGCCCGGATGACAACGTGATGGTTGAGCAACAAATACTTTATTTAAATGAGCAACCACAGCCGTATCGACGTGCACATAAAAGCGGCTGTCTTCCGTAGTATCTATAGTCCCTCCCCCCTTTGCTTTCCTCCTCTATTTTCCCCACGCTCAGTCCGTGTCACGACATATTTATAGACTCTCAGACCAGGGCTAGAATTTAACCACGGCAACCGCGGCAATTGCCGTGACCGCCCTCTCATTTGCCGTAATGCCCTAAAAAATTTACCAACATTTGCGGCAACACCTTGCCGTGACCGCCCTTGATGTTTTATTAGCTAATGGACAAGGGATATAATGGTCAACGGCATAATGTTAAATAAAGATAAAATTCCTGACGGTTAGTAACACCGTCTCCTTTATACATTTCCGATAACCCTACAATTATTAATTTATTTTAAACAATACAAAGTCAGACACATGTGCACTGTCGTCGCTTGGCTTCCACTGTCGTCGCTTGGTGTTACTACGCATGGCGTAGTAACACCGTTAATCTCGCTCAAGGGGTACACCCTCGGAGTATACTTACTCAACAGACCGACATGTCACACTAAGGGTGGCCGTATGAACAACGCCAACACTGTCATAAATCTGTGCCACATAGTGAGACCACACTAAACAACAATGACAAACACATTCCGGGACGCTACAGTCATTTTCCCTCGCTTCCCGCCATGTGTTTAAGAACGCACTGCTGTTAGATGGAGACAGGTGTGGACAATATTGGAGACACTTATCCCCACACTAAAAGTATACAGCGAAGGAGAAAAACTATATGATGTTGCTTTCATTTTGACAGTACAGCGTCCATCAGCTGCTGTGACAGAGTTAATGAGGTGAGGAAACCCGCTGTCACTCCTGTTTTTTTGTTGTTGGCCAAACTGTTGTACTGAACCACAAGGTGGCGTTAGAGAACAACACATCTTGTTTGCTAGACTTCATCTCCATTAGCCAAACTGCTTTGTGTTTTATTTTGGTACCAAAAAGTAAACACCATGGTTTTTTTTACCTTTTTTTTTCATGTCACAAAGGTATTACTTTCAAAACCATTTGACACATCATTTTGTTATTGTTTTATTGTGTGTAGTTAATTCCTATACGACATATTTCTGCTCAAACTCTTAATGGATCTGCCCCGATACATCATCTACATGTACATAACTTAAAAAAAGACTTCCCTCTATCAAAAGGTAAACATAGAGATAAAGGCATCATGAAATGACAAAAAGCTGACAAGCCCCTGTCTGGAAAGAAAATGTTTGCCTTGGTGCCCTAAAATATGAGCTCTCCTTTAAGGCAACACTTGCCTTTACCTTAAAAAGTTCAAATTCGAGGCCTGTCAGACTGTCGGAAAATAGAACTATTCACGCAGAAAAGAATGAACACCAGTGTTAAAAAAAAGTCTATCATCACAAATGGAGTTAATTAAAAAAAAATTAAAAAAAGTCTGTCCACATAAAAACAACTTCACTGGCTGTCATTTGATGTACATTTGTGTGTGCAATTAATCATGTTTGACCCGCTATCTAAACTGTGGTTGGAATTTTGGGCCCCTGAGGCCCACGTTTGGTCTAACCAGTGAAATATGTCCTCAATACATAAATGTTAATTAAATGAAATACAAAAGACTCTGGAATACAAATACACTACTTGATGTGACCACACTTAGAATATTGAAAGCAATTTTTAAAATCACAACCTGATGCAATATTACTGAAACAAATGGTCTCCCAACATCTCATCTTTTGCTGCAACTTTGTGTAAAAAGCTGTCGTGAAATCAAGTACTTTAGGCCACAACAATCACACAAAAAAATCACACAAAATCCTAAAAGGACTGACCATGTTAGTGTTTGGACTTCAATACAAGGACTTCCAATACACAGGAGAACCACCGAAAAACGAAAATCTAAGTCACATACAAACTGGATTGATATCCTACACAACTTTCCGGCATGCAGGAAATACCACGCTTGACGCTTCTCCTTGTTCAGTAAAAAAATTTAAAAGAGCTTAGTCCTACAGATAAAAAGAAATCCAACATTTGCTGTAATAAGCAAAGCTATCGTCTTCATTCTCATCGACTCATCTCATCTTTCTCCATCTAAAACCCCACGATTAAGCTTTGTGTGTGCGCGTGTGTGCGCTTCATCTTTGGGTGGGGGCTGGGAAGAGCTGATAAGTCCTCTTTGAACTAAATGATCTCATGATGATCTAATATGATGTCATCCTCATGTTGCAGTGTTTGTGTGCCACCAGGTGGAGCTGTACAATTTCATGGCCAAAGACAATGTGCCGTTCCACAGTGTGGTGTTTCCCTGCTCCCTTCTGGGAGCTCAGGATGGCTATACACTGGTCAACCACCTGATTGCCACTGGTAGGCGTTTGTAGCTTTTTCATTATTTATGACATTCACTACAGCACACTGGTAAATTATTCATGCTGCAGTCACACTGAAGATGTCCTATTCTGACTTGTGTGCAGAATATCTGAATTATGAAGACACAAAGTTCTCCAAGAGCCGTGGTGTTGGCGTGTTTGGCGACATGGCCAAGGACACCGGTATCCCGTCTGACGTGTGGCGCTTCTACCTGCTCTATGTGCGTCCAGAAGGACAGGATTCCACCTTCTCCTGGGTGGACATGGCTACGAAGAACAACTCGGAACTGCTCAATAACTTGGGCAACTTCATTAACAGGTTGGCCATCAAGAATTTGTCCTCAACTGTACCATAGAGTATTTTTGTAAACTATTTTAAATACAAACCCCGTTTCCATATGAGTTGGGAAATTGTGTTGGATGTAAATATAAACGGAATACAATGATTTGCAAATCCTTTTCAACCCATATTCAATTGAATGCACTACAAAGACAAGATATTTGATGTTCAAACTCATAAACTTTTTTTTTTTTTTGCAAATAATAATTAACTTAGAATTTCATGGCTGCAACACGTGCCAAAGTAGTTGGGAAAGGGCATGTTCCCCACTGTTACATCACCTTTTTTTTTTAACAACACTCAATAAACGATTGGGAACTGAGGAAACTTATTGTTGAAGCTTTGAAAGTGGAATTCTTTCCCATTCTTGTTTTATGTAGAGCTTTAGTTGTTCAACAGTCCGGGTTCTCCGCTGTCGTATTTTACGCTGCATAATGCGCCACACATTTTCGATGGGAGACAGGTCTGGACTGCAGACGGACCAAGAAAGTACCCGCACTCTTTTTTTACGAAGCCACACTGTTGTAACACGTGCTGAATGTGGCTTGGCATTGTCTTGCTGAAATAAGCAGGGGCGTTCATGAAAAAGACGGCGCTTAGATGGCAGCATATGTTCCAAAACCTGTATGTACCTTTCAGCATTAATGGTGCCTTCACAGATGTGTAAGTTACCCATGTCTTTGGCACTAATGCACCCCCATACCATCACAGATGCTGGCTTTTGAACTTTGCATCGATAACAGTCTGGAGGGTTCGCTTCCCCTTTGGTCCGGATGACACGATGTCAAATATTTCCAAAAACAATTTGAAATGTGGACTCGTCAGACCACAGAACACTTTTCCACTTTGCATGAGTCCATCTTAGATGATCTCGGGCCCAGAGAAGCCGGCAGCGTTTCTGGATGTTGTTGATTAATGGCTTTCGCTTTGCATAGTAGAGCTTTAACTTGCACTTACAGATGTAGCGACGAACTGTATTTAGTAAAGGTGGTTTTCTGAAGTGTTCCTGAGCCCATGTGGTGATATCCTTTAGAGATTGATGTCGGTTTTTCATACAGTGCCGTCTGAGGGATCGAAGGTCACGGTCATTCAATGTTGGTTTCCGGCCATGCCGCTTATGTGGAGTGATTTCTCCAGATTCTCTGAACCTTTTGCTGATATTATGGACCGTAGATGTTGAAATCCCTAAATTTCTTGCAATTGCACTTTGAGAAACGTTGTTCTTAAACTATTTGACTATTTGCTCACACAGTTGTGGACAAAGGGGTGTACCTCGCCCCATCCTTTCTTGTGAAAGACTGAGCATTTTTTGGGAAGCTGTTTTTATACCCAATCATGGCACCCTCCTGTTCCCAATTAGCCTGCACACCTGTGGGATGTTCCAAATAAGTGTTTGATGAGCATTCCTCAACTTTATCAGTATTTATTGCCACCTTTCCCAACTTCTTTGTCATGTGTTGCTGGCATCAAATTCTAAAGTTAATAATCATTTGCAATAAAAAAAATGTTTATCAGTTTGAACATCAAATATGTTGTCTTTGTAGCATATTCAACTGAATATGGGTTGAAAATGATTTGCAAATCATTGTATTCCGTTTATATTTACATCTAACACAATTGCCCAACTCATATGGAAACGGGGTTTGTAAGTCTGAGGTGCCACAACAGTTTGATGGCCAAACTCTGGCCTGGATACTGGAAATTTAGACCATTTTAAAGTGCTTCTAGTAATGTCAGTTTTGTGAGTCTGTTACGCTAATGAGTTATGTTCTTACGTTATGTTCTTTATCCACTTTCGACATCTACAATGTAACTCTGCTCTTGTCCAACGTAAAATATTTCATATACCAACTACAAAACATAACTTCATTAGCTCAAGATATATATATATATATATATCTTGTATATATATATATATATATATATATATATATATATATATATATATATATATATATATATATATATATATATATACTAAAAAATATATAGTAAAGCCTCGATTTACAACCTTAATTAGTTCTTGAACAGGGTTCGTAAATTGAAAAGTTTGTATAGTGAAGCAAATTTCTCCATAATAAACAATGTAAATATGAATAATGGGTTCCAGCCTCGACAAAAGTCCATATTTCAGTGAAGATTTGTACACTTTGAACAGAGTATAAATTGCTATACAGTACTGTATATCAAATAAACATAAGAAGTGGTGATGGATCAACCTTTTCCTTACTAACAAGCTGAACTGCGCTGTATGCACTGCTCTGCCAGCAGGCGCCCACACACACTAGTCACAGTGTGCTGAGTTCAAACCCCGGCAGAGTCATACCAAAGATTATAAAAATGGGACCCATTACCTCCCTGCTTGGCACTCAGCATCAAGGGTTGGAATTGGGGGTTAAATCACCAAAAATGATTCCCGGGCGCGGCACTGCTGCTGCCCACTGCTCCCCACTGCTCCCCTCACCTCCCAGGGGGTGAACAAAGGGATGGGTCAAATGCAGAGGACAAATTTCACCACACCTAGTGTGTGTGTGACAATCATTGGTACTTTAACTTAACGTAACATAGATGCCCTCACAAACGATCAGAAATCACATAAATCCTTAACTTTAACAACCATAAGGCTACAATAATAAACCTTTTAAAAAGTAAAATCCACCCACAATAACATTGGCGAAGAGCCGAAGAGAAAGGGAGGAGGAGGTGTACTGTGTGCGCGTGCACTCTTGTGCCGCTGAACGAAAGGACGAGTGTCTTTTCCTCCACTGTTAAAATAAGCTCTGGCATCATTTTCCAGAAAAGTCCGGTCTCATCAAAATTTAATCTTGCTTTATGTAGTACAAAGCCTGTTTCATCAAATATTCCATACTTGTGAGCGCCATTAATATATTAGCTGTTGTTGGTTTTTTTTTAACTCCACAGCAATTGCCTCATTCTCTCAACGCTTTCCACTCATATTGAGTTGGCACAATTGGCGACACTTATCAAAAGGCGAAAAAACACACACAAACAAGGCACACGCTGGGTTTGTAAATCAAGGTTCCACTGTCTATATTAAAGTGGTATAGTGGTATATTTAAATATAATATACCACTGTACTGATGAACAGATATGTAATAATGACATCAAGTTAGCTTTTGTAGGCTTCTGGTTGGACTAAATGCAAATGACAGCCAGTGAATGTTTTTTTATGCGAACATAGATTGTTTTCAAACTACACTTGCATGGATGGAGATTGTTTAACACCGTAGATGTTTTGTTTTGGATAATACCTGTGTGGGTGTGGACAAGCAAAAAACAAATGACATTTCTATAACATGATTATATTGTTACTTTTATGTGCATGTGTAATACATAGCTGATATGGTTGACCATGGAAGAAGACTGGGTATATATATATTGTTCAAACACCAGCCACCTAACCAAAACATACAGTAGCTTTAAGTTGTGGGATAGAAGGACATAAACATTAGTAACACGAGCATAGCTATGTTAGCCACAATACTATCATTACACTCAAATGTTAATAGCAACATCGTGGTAAGTTAGCTTGAAGAAAAACTGAATGATTAAGTGATTTTACAGCTCCCATGTCTGTAGCTAACTGACAGATTTTAAGATGTGTAGCAAAGCTTACTTTGATTGGCATATACACAGGTCAGAGGCAGTATCATGTCCATGATGGATGAGCTTTTTCCTCTCTGGCGTCATTAAAAGCAACCGTGTAAGCACTTATTCTCTCAGAAGTGTTATGCTCATAAACAGGCTTAAGGGACTTACTGCATGAACATCATTTTAAAAAGTCCCTTTTGCTTAAAAGGGCCATTTTAAAATTACTCTTTTTTTTTTTTTTTATTTACTAATTTTTTTTTAATACAGGAATCAAGTCCAATTAAGAAATAGGATTTGAGAATGTAGGAGACGTAACTATTACGAGAGATCGTCCCCACTTTTTGTAAACATGTTTGGTATGGTGTAATATCAGCCCAATTAGACCGCCGCTTTAATGGCTTTTAAAAAGATTGGGGGTTAAATCCTGCTTCAAAGAGTTTTTTTCCCCAAAGCACCTTGATCTTGCAAATTGTTCTCGGGCAGCAGCGTTGATGCCGAATTGCTTTTAAAAGATCTTAAACTGCATCCAGCTTGAGGTGGTGGAGGTAGACAGTAGCCTGAAACAAGTCCTCACCGCACAATATCATCAGCCATCGCACTTTCTTGCACTCTCGCAATAGAACATGTAAGAATGCAGGTCAGGCAAAGTTTGCTGCGCTCCCACATCAGGACCACTGCTCGTTGTAAATATGACAACCTTATCAAAGCCTTTTTGGACCTAGCCGTCTCTCCTTGAGAGGCGTTGAATTTAGTCAAATATAGATTACCGCGTTGCGTCAGACGTGTCAGCCTCTCACTATAAGCATCCTGCTGATTTGCACATACAACTCAGCTCAATTATTTTCTAGCAACGAGGCTCAAAGCAGAGCTGTTATGTTCATTTACGTCAACCCAGTGCTGCATTACACGATCCATATTTCATCCTCAATTAGCGAGTGGAGTTACACGCCTTTCTTATTTAGCATTTTCTCCCTCCTGATTCTAGCTGCCTTTCTGACACTTCTCACGCACTTTTCTCTGACCCCTATATTTTTTCTGCTTTTCTGTCTTTCTCCACCCGCCTTCAACCCTCCTTCGATTCTCCAGAGGCGGCATGTTTGTTTCTAAGTTCTTTGATGGCTCTGTGCCTGTGATGGAGCTGCTGCAGGAAGATAAGAAGCTCTTGGCTTTAGTGGGCTGGGAGCTCCAGCAGTACATCCAGCTCATGGACAAAGTCAAGTAAGACCACATGAATTGCACACAAATGTATTTATGCATACAGTACATTGGATATGCTGTCAGTTTCAAGCCTGTTTTCTACTTTTTTGTGATGTTTTAATGATTAACTGTTTGAACTGGAAGTGGATTTTGTCCTCTACCAGAATTCGTGATGCTCTGAAACACATCCTCAACATTTCTCGCCATGGCAACCAGTACATTCAAGTCAATGAACCCTGGAAGAAGATCAAGGGAGGAGATGCAGAACGGTGAGATTATGATGACCTATATGTAATATCATGCAGGGGAGATAGATGTAATACCTTTGCATATTTTCAATCCAAAAGCGAGAATCGGCTACCTATTAAAGAAGCGTTAGTTCATTTGTATTTCTTGAGCCACTTGACCATACACTGGACCAGTGTTTTTCAACCACTGTGTGTGCCATGAGATACAGTCTGGTGTGTCGTGGGAGATTGTCATCTCACCTAATTGGGTTAAAAATATTTTTTGCAAACCAGTAATTATGATCAGCAAATAATGTGCCGCTGTTGAATGTCTGTGCTGCCTAGAGCTCGGCAGAGTAACCGTTTAATACTCTTACATATCAGTAGGTGGCAGCAGGTAGCTAATTGCTTTGTCATGATCACAATATGCTGGAGGCAGCGTGCAGATCAAAAGGTATCCAATGCTTAAACCAAAAACAAACAGAAGGCAAGTGCCGCTCGGAAAAGGCATTGAAGCTTAGGGAAGGCTATGCAGAACAAAACTACAACTGAATTCGCTACAAAGTAAACAAAAACAGAATGCTGGACAACAGCAAAGACTTACAGCGTGTGGAGCAGACGGCGTCCACAAAGTACGTCCGTACATGACATGACAATCAACAATGTCCACACAAAAAAGGATAGCGTCCACACAACTGAAATAGTCTTGATTGCTAAAACAAAGCAGGTGCGGGGAATAGCGCTCAGGGAAGACATGAAACTGCTACAGGAAAATACCAACAAAACAGGAAAAGCCACCAAAATAGGAGCGCAAGACAAGAACTATAACACTACACACAGGAAAACACAAAAAAACTCCAACTATGTCACGGCGTGATGTGACAGGTTGTGACAGTACTTTGAGACGAGCTATAGTGATGCATGCTTGGTTGTGGTTTGAATTCATATCCAACAATTGCCAGAATGACTTTTTACTGTCAATATCGGTTGCTGAGTTTAATTTCTTTATGTTTTCTGCTGGTGGTATGCCTCCGCATTTTTTCTATGAAAAAAATGTGCCTTTGGCTCAAAACAAGTTGAAAAACACTGCACTGGACTAAAAATAAAATTTGCCCAAGGACGTCAAAGGAAATGATTAGATGATTCCTTGCTATGTGTTCCCTTCAGGCAGCGTGCAGGCACTGTCACTGGTGTGTCCGTCAACATCGCCTGTCTGCTGTCAGTCATGCTGCTGCCCTACATGCCAGCAGTCAGCCAGACCATCAGGAATCAACTGAATGCCCCTCAATCCTGCGTCAACACCATGTTGCAAGGCACCGGTACCTTTGCATGCGTGCTGGGCGTGGGCCACCGCATTGGAACCGTGAGTATTAGTGCACACTCACCAGAATGGCGACAATAATGATGGTTAAATAGGGGTGTGCTAATCCATCGATTTTTGGATGCATCAATATCGATTAGCAAATGTCAGCGAAATCACAAACAAAACGGTAGCAGCACCAGAGCCAAAACTAAAAAAACCCCACCAGAACCGTTTTAAGGGACAGACTTTACGGTAAGGCCTATTGCAGGGGTCTCAAAAGTGTGGCTTGAATGTAAAATGTTAACATTCAATTTTGCACTTAGTAATAAATAAAAAGGCTTTGTCATTTTATTCATTTTTTCTGAACTGTTTTGACTTTGCTAGTTCCGAAATCTGTGAAAACAGCAATTAAAGTTAATTCATTTGTGAAGTGAAGTGAATTATATTTATATAGCGCTTTTCTGTAGTGACTCAAAGCGCTTTACATAGTGAAACCCATTATCTAAATTACATTTAAACCAGTGTGGGTGGTACTGGGAGCAGGTGGGTAAAGTGTCTTGCCCAAGGACAGTGACTAGGATGGCGAAAGCGGGAATCGAACCTGGAACCCTCAAGTTGCTGGCACGGCACTCTGCCAACCGAGCTATACCGCCCCAATTTAATTGGTTAAAATAAGTCTTATTTCCTTACAGCACTTTTAGTAAAAAGAGCAGTTTTTAGATGTTGGAAATGTGTAAGATAATTCTGATAAATATACCTTGTTCAAAAGAATCAAGTATGGAGGGGAACAGAGCATCCACAATTGGCATAATCGTAATAAACCTTTAATATTTTAATCATAGCACCCTGAATCGTAATCCAAATTGAATCATGAAATGCCTAAGATGCCAATTCCTACAAAATACCCCTTCTTTCTGCAAGTGAGGCCACATTAGGGTTGAATGACAAGGCAAGGCACATTTATTTATAAAAGCACAATTCATACTCAAGGCAATCCAAAGTGCTTTACAGAAAATTCAAAAGAAGGCAAAAATAAAAATATAAAATCATATTTCAAATTAAAATCAGAAAATACGATCATCATAAAAACAATCCTAATTCATTAAAATAACCAATCAATCAAATACTATAGATACAATACTTCCAGGTGTCATATGCACAATTAAAAGGCTGGATTTGAACATTGCCAATGTTGAGGCTCGTCTCACATCTTCAAGAAGACTATTCCAGATTTTAGGAGCATAAAACTGAAACACAGTTTCACCATGTTTGGTCCTGACTGTAGGGAGGCACCATTAGGAGACAACTCCCTGAGGTTTTCACAGCTTGTGGGAGCTCTAACATGTCAGAGATGTACTTTGGCACAAGACCATGAAAAGACTTGTACCCAAGGACAGCTGTTTTAAAGTCTATTCTCTGAGCAACAGGAAGCCAGTGCATTGACCAAAGCACTGGACTAATATGGTCGTATTTCCTGGTTCTAGTCATGATTCAAGCAGCAGCATTTTGGATGTACTGCAGCTGCTTTACAGCTCGTTTAGAGAGCCCAGTGAGAAGGCCATTACAGTAGTGTAACCTGCTGGAGACAAAGGCATGGTTTAGTCTTTTATGTCTGATATAGAAAATGTTCCTTTGATTTTGGCAATGTTTTTCAAGTAGTAAAAAACTGCTGATTTTATTGACTTAATGTGACAGTTAAAGTTCAAGTCTAAGTCCATTATTACTCTTAGATTTGTAACATGATTATTGGGTTTCAGGGAGAGGGTCTCAATGTGATTGATAGTAGTTTCTCTTTGCGTCTGTGGGCCAATGACAATGGTTTCAGGTTTTTTTGCATCCCCACACTGATCTGTCCGATGCAGCGACAAAGTTGATCAATAGGGCGACGTTCACCTGCCGTCAGTGACACGTAGATCTGAGTGTCATCTGCATAGTTGTGGTAGGACATATTGAAGCTGTGAATGGAAGACAAGTAGGCCTTTCACTTATGTCTGTCTAGAGAGGCCACAGGTGTTGTCAATCCTTACCTGAGCTTGCAAAGAAGGGTACAGCAGAGGGACTTTTAGAGGAAAGGGGAAATCTTCAACTGCAAACATAACCAATTTTGTATTGGTCATCAATGTGCAAACAAAGTGGAACCTATGAAAGTCAATCAGCTCCCGGATGCTTGCTTGCTAGGATTTTTAAACATTTTAATTAACATATGCAGGGTTGAACTGTTGTCTTAATGAAACTTGTATTAACTACTAGCAATGGTTAACAAGTGAGGGTGTTTAAAGAATAAAGCATGTGCAACAGTAATAGTTGTATCCTTTTACTTTCCTAAAAAGGAATCTTGTTCAATATGATAAAATCATCAGATTTATTTATTTTTAATTTAAGAATCATTACAGCTGGTAACACAGAATCTAAGCAGTTTTATGTTTTGTATTTTGTACCTTACTACACCCAAAATGTACCGAACAGTGACAATTTCGTGCTGTTACACCCGGGCGTAAAAGCGTGTTCATTTTTTAATTGTCATCAGGAGTGCACAAAAAAAATTTATTCACATCTGAATCACGATTCTTATTCGGAACAATCCATTTTTAAAAATACGTATGAGGCCATCTCTGTGCAACCAGAAGGAAATTTTCTAAGCTCCAAATAATACATTGCGAGAATCGGTTGGTACCAAGAATTGTGTTGAATCGAGAATCAATTCTTAATGAAATCGTCACCCCAGGAAGCGGAAGCGGATCGAATCATTGGTTGCCCAAAGATTTACACCCCTAATTGTCAAGATGAAATCATTATTTGTGCCTCACAACTCTCACTTTTTAACATGCTTCATTATCAAAAAAAGTTTGAAAAGAAGTTGAGCGCCGGTAATAATGAAATGTAAAAACAACAAAAGTGTGTTTTTTTATCGCTCACGCTTGTGGAGGCTGGTCCAACTTATGGAATACTGTACGTGTTGAAAAAAGCCAAAGAAAAAGCAAAACATGCAGATTCACCCCATCTTTTTCCAGAGAAAGTAATTTTTCTCCACGAGATCACTGAGCAAATTGTTGGATTTTACCATCAAAAATCTTTTTTTTTTAGTAAGAATCAAATTTAAAAAAATATGTTTTTATGCCATCTAAATGCAACCAGACATCCTTTTTTTAACTTGCATTTTCTTTTGAAAAAGTTTCATTATACAATTATTGGTATCACTTTAGTATGGGGAACACATTCACCATTAATTAGTTGCTTATTAACATGCAAATTAGTAACATATTGGCTCTTAATTAGTCATTATTAAGTACTTATTAATGCCTTATTCTGCATGGCCTTATTATACAACCAGTAAGCCATTAACTAAGAGTTAACTAGCCCTAACCCTTATTGCTTATTAGTAACCCTAAATCTTATGTTCCCCTAGTGTCCAAATAACTCTAAATTAATTACCGGTATGTGTTACTTTAATAAGCAACTAATGAATGGTGAATATGTTCCCTGAGATAGGCTCCAGCGCCCCCCGAAACCCCGAAGGAAATTAGCGGTAGAAAATGGATGGGATGGATGTTCCCCATACTAAAGTGTTACCAAATTATTATACCAAATACTACATTGTGAGAATCTGTTTGAATCGAGAATCGTGTTGGATCAAGAATCGGTTCTGAATCGAATTGTCACCTCAGGAATCAGAATCTGATCGAATATTTAGGTGCCCAAAGATTCACACTAATCATAAGACAGAAGGAGTATATATGTTTTAATAACTGAACACCGTATTCCCCCCAGGTTAGTCCACTGTTCCAGAAACTGGAGGTGGAGCAGATTGAGGCTTTGAAGAAGAGATTTGGGGGACAGCAGGTATGTGATGTTGTTTGTGTGTTTGCTACTTGTAACGTGTTTGCTGGTGTGATGAATAGCTCTACAAATTGTCCGAACAGACTGAATACTTTGTCGCTTCATGTTTTTCGCAATGTGATCTAAAGCGTGTTTGAATTTGATGCATTAATCATGCAGTTAAAGATAATTCCCTTTCTAAACCTTTTCATCACCCGCCTTTGTCTCTAGTCTGAAGATGAACCAGCAAAAAAGAAGGTATCCATTGGCGTTTTTCGTGTGAAGTTTGAATGTTTGCATGCTTTCACTCATACTAGCAGCTCATTTCAATGTTGACTTATCGCCGAGAGTCCAGTGTGAGTCTTGTCTACTCGCTCATTGCCACTCGTGAAATTCTGTAGACGCCTCGACTGACTGCTCTTATTGTCCAAAATGAAGGAAGTCACGCCTTTGGAGAATAATCATATCTTCTGTTTGCACACTCAAGACAGCGTCTCAAAGCGCTGCCAGCACGCCCGCTCTCGCCGCCGTAGATGTCGAGGTGGCTGCAGCCAACGCCGCAGCGGACCCGGAAAAAGCCAGGCAGCTGACGCAGGCCGTGGCGGAGCAGGTGAGGGCACGCAAGTCAACCTCATTCTTTTTACACGTTTCAAGTCAACTCCATGTCAAAATGTAATAATATAATTAAAATCAATGCACCATTTTTTATGTGTAATAGCAAATACTGCCTTCATATCAAACCAAAGCGCAATTAATGTTTGTTTTATTTTAATTCAATTTAACTTTTTTTGCACAGGTTTGTTTCAAATTGTTTTTATGCGCTAGAAAAAAAATCTACATTTCCTACTTTGTTAAGACATGATTAAACCAATGTTTTTGTATTACTGCTAAATATTGAAATTAAATCAACAAGCTTTCAAACTAAAAGACATTTTTAAAATGTAAGAACTTTTTTAATAAATGTGCATTTCCTACAGTTTTTTTTCAGTATCACAATATTAATATCAAATAACACACATATTAAACCAAAGCACTATTAAAACATTTTTTAAATCCTACCTCAATAAATGTTTAAGTTTGTAAGAAACTAATAGGAATTTATACATTTGTGCTTTTTCTGTTCCTCTTCTGTACATGATAAGTAAGGCTAAGTTATTGGCGGAATAAATTTATATCTTCCTTGCTAATTGAAATGTTCATATGTGGAAATCTGAGCATTTTATTTGCTAGGGGAAGAAGGTCCAAAAAATATACATACATATCACCCTATAAACATTTGCATTTCCTACTTTTGTGTTTTGACATGACCAAACCAATGTTTATTTTGTTACTCCTAAACAAAATCACGCAGCTATCAAACTAAAGCCCTTATTGAACGTGTTTGTACACAATTGTTGCAAATTGTTTTTTTGTGATGCTATATTAAAATGTATCTTTCTTACAGCTTGTTTTTTTTAAATATTTTATCACATTTTCATCCTACCAAAGATATTGATATCAAGTATCGCATGTAACAAACCAATTTCTTTGTAATGCGGTCAATGTTTGCGCTTGTAAGAAACAAATAGGAATTTAAACATTTGCTTTTTGTCTTCTGTACATGAGGTTAGGTTGATAAAGGAATATATTTAGATTTTCCCTGCTAATTGAAATGTTCACATATAGCAGTCCTTCTCAAAAAATGGGTCGGGCCCACATGGGGAATATGACCAAGTATACGTATCAGAAACTTTTTTTATTGCTACATTTCACATACAAAAAATTTGTCTTGGTGCAAAAACGGCTTACATGGGAAATTAGGCCGAAATAGGAAGAACTAAAATACAATTAGAAAAAATTGACAATATAAAACACAATAAAAAAGTAGTGGCGACTTAACAGAAAATCATTGAGAAGCACTGCTATATAGAAATCTAAGAATGTTTTTTTTTATCTACTAGGGCGAGAAGGTGCGAGCCCTAAAAGCGCAGAAGGCGGACAAGGCGGCGGTCACGGCCGAAGTGGCCAAACTGTTGGAGCTGAAGAAGCAGCTGGTCTTGTCTGAGGGGAAAAGCCCCGAGCCCGCGCTCGTCAAGGCCAAGAAGAAATGAGACGTAGAAAGTTCCAAACGGTGTGAGGTTAGTGGTAGGAGGGGGGAAGTGGCTTTGAGGTGCGGTACTGGAGGAAAAGGAACATGATGTAGACGGCGAGATGAGGGTGTTAGCCAAAGGCAAAGCTGTGACGGGATCTAAGACAACATGGTGCTGGCACTGAGGGCTAATGGAATGCTGGTGAGGCCGGCGGGGAAATGAAAACACACAAAGGGAGTCAAATGAATTCTGCTAAAGAATGGAGGGATTTGGAAAAATCCCTCCACCAAGAGAAACTGATTTTATACTCTCGCTGTAAAATTGGCCTCCGAATGTGCTCTGTGCATTTGATTTTTTTTTTAAATATATGTATATTCTTTCTATAGAACCGTTGACTATCAACACTTATGATGAAACTCTTTTCCTATTTACTGCAAATACAATTTTACCAAATAAATCATGCATTAACAAGTCAATAAACAAGGTTTTTTTTTAAAAATGTCTGTTTATTGCAAATGTGTGAGTACATTGACAAAAAAAGGAAACCCTTTAAGTAAAATCCCAATAATAAGTCATGCAAATTCATTGAATAGAAAATGTTGGGGATTTGAGTAAGAAAAGTAGACAAATGGGACAGTACAAACTTGTACAGTAATCTAGTTATTACAGTTTTACAAAAATAGGGAGTGGAGATAAACCACCAGTTAATACAAAAGCTGCTGTATCTAAATACACGTACAGTCACCTGTGATTACAAAAAGTTTTCCATAAAAATAGTAATACTCACAAAGTGAAAACTTCCTGAGCTCCTTCACTCTGCGCATATTTGGACAAATAATCTCTGATTGCAGCCCTTTTTAAAAGAGGAGTTACAATGAATTGCAAAGATGAATCACACACTTCCTGTTCTTTTTCACATGCTGTGTCTTTCTTCTTTGTTTCTCATCACATTCTTCAGCCTTACAAACATCTTTGGTTTTCCATACTTTCCAGTCTTAAGGAGCATTTCTTACACACTTTTTGATTCTCGCCTTGGCCTCACTTCCTGGTGTTGACGAGTCTCTCGATGAGCGCTCGACGCGTCCGCTGCACCTCCTCTCCCAACCTCTCGATCTCGGCCTTCAGACGCTCGTTCTGCTCGGTCAGCTCCTGCACTTTCCTCTCGTTCTCTTGCTCCCTCTCTTTGCGACTCTTCTTGGCGGACAAGTATGACGAGGACGTACGCTGCCCCGAGCCGCCCGGAGACAACGGGGCGTCGTCGTTGCCGGCGCTCCTCTTGCGCTTGCCAAGGCGCGAGGGCGAGTAGATGGACGGGGACGAGACGAGCGACGACGGGGACGAGCAGCGCTGGGAAGGGGACTCCGAGGCGGACGAGGAGGAGCAGGATGGAGAATCCGGAACGGAGGGCGACTCTTCCTCGCTGGCGGATGGAGACGCTGGGTAAGCACTGTTAGCCTGGTGATGATGGTAATAATAACCGCTGCTAATCACTGCCCCGCTTGAATCTACCATCCCTACTCCTCCATCGCTCAGCAACTCGAAGAACTCGGGGGGCAGCAGGTCACCGTCGCCGCTCCTCGTCTCCGCCTTCCGCTCTTCTGCCGGAGTCAAGCAGGACGAGGAGGAAGAGGAAGACGAGGTGTGATGCAGAGGCTGAGGGTCGTGGATGTGCTCCGTCGCCCTCTGGACGCCCTCGCCCCACGTCTGACCTCCGTCCGCCAACCACGTGAGTGAGCAACTCTCCAGAACATCCAAGAACTCGGGTTCCTTCTGTAAGTAGAAAAACAGCAAGTAGTACTTGGTAATGCGCAAAGTGTCCGCCATTATAAGTGTCGCTGACCTCGCCGCACGAGGGGGCGCGTGCCAGCTTGGCCCCTCCCGTGTCCGAGCCCAGAATATCCTGCAGGTCCTCATACCACGCCTCCAAGTCTGCACCACACAGCGGCTCCGCGCCGGGGGGGTACGGTGGGGGCAGGTGGAGCCACTCGGCAGTCATATCTTCTCACAACGCACAGTCACACGGCTCACGCTGGACCTGACGGGACAGCCAGGGGGAAAAAGTTGCAACTGGTGAGTCCATCAAACTTTTTCACGGTGCATGAACAGTGTCGTCAGTCGCACAAGCACAGCATTTACCTTTTAAAAGGACTCCCTTAATCAAGTCTGTGAATTTGTTGGAGATAATTCACCCCTACAAATCTGCAAGAAAAAATACATGTGGATTAGTGTTTTCCATAAAAATACATCTTTATTTGCTGATATTGTAAAATATATTTTTGAGTTTAATATGATGTATGATAAAATATGTGGATTTTTGGAGCAGTTAATATACAAAATGTAAATATTGTCAATTACAATTAAGGATTTTATGGACTGTTGCAATTCAACACATTAACATTTGTGTTTTTTGGTTTGTGCTGTTACTTTCTTTTTAAATGTATTTGCTGATTTTGTTAAAGATCTTTTTTTAAATTACATTTATGATCAAAGACATGAAAGAAGTGAATTTTTGGGGAAGTTAATACACAAAATTTAAATATTTTTAATCAGGATTTTTTTGGGACTGTTGCAATGAACACAACACTTAAATTTGCGTTTTTGTTTTGTTTTGTGCTGTTAACTTCTTTTAATTAAAATACATATGTATATGCTGATATTGGTAAGTATTCTTTATGAATTTATTACATTTATGATCAAAGATGTGAAAATAAAAGTGGATTTTACGGGCAGTGATATACAAAATGTAAATATTGTCAATTAATTTTTTTATTTTTTTTTGTCCTGTTGCAAAAAATGCAAAACTTTTACATCAGTGATTTTTCTTTTAGGCTGTTTTTGATTGATTGATTGATTGAAACTTTTATTAGTAGATTGCACAGTTCAGTACATATTCCGTACAATTGACCACTAAATGACAACACCCGAATAAGTTTTTCAACTTGGTCCACGTAAATCAATTCATGGCAAAACTGGTTAACTTCAAATATAAATGTTATGAATTACAATAAACTTTATTTTGGGTTGTTGATATCAAACAAAACAATACATTTTGTGATTATTAACTTTTAATAACGATGACAATCGTTTCAATTGCGCCCCCTGTGCTTGAAGGTTGTCACTACACGATAAAGATAGATATAGGACAAAAAACAGATTCAAATTTATGATTTAACATTTTCCAAAAAGGTTGACAGTCAGTGAATTAAATGTACACTGCGGCTACCACCACAAAAACACCATTCATTATTATGTAATTATTTTTGCGTAACGTTTGTTAGTGACATCTTGCTTCTTGCTGCATAAAAAATATCCAAGCAAGGAGTTTATTTACAAATATTGTTAAATATTTTAGATTGCTTTAACAATGTTGAATAATACGTTTTTGACATATCTTGTATGTTTTTTTATGTAAAAATTCATGCCCGTTTTCTATACTGTAAAATCTACGGTTGTGTTTTATTGTGTAATATTAATCTATATTGAAAGTGGATTTTACTGTAACATTTTTACATGAACAGTCTGTTGGATTACTTGCTTTAAAATCATAAGTCAAGCAGATATTTAAGAATGTATCTTTATTTGAACAATACAATTGTTTTGAAATGTATGATTATATAATATTTTGTTTTATTATTAGAGATGATTAAAGTGTAAATATATGTAATTGTCTGCAGTACATTTAATTTTGTAATACATTTATTGAGAAAGGATAAGGTACTGCCAATTCGGGCCCCCAGGCCTTGAGTTTGACACCTGTGCATTAATACATATATCACAAATTGTGAAACGCTTTTATTATGAATGCAAATGTTTTTTCATTATTACACTTTGAAATAAGTGTATTTTTCCTATCAAACTCCAGTTAAATGAAATATATAAATGAAAACAATGTAATCTCCATTAATATAATGATAGATAAATGGGTTATACTTGTATAGCGCTTTTCTACCTTCAAGGTACTCAAAGCGCTTTGACAGTATTTCCACATTCACCCATTCACACACACATTCACACACTGATGGAGGGAGCTGCCATGCAAGGCGCTAACCATCACCCATCAGGAGCAAGGGTGAAGTGTCTTGCCCAAGGACACAACGGACGTGATTAGGATGGTAGAAGGTGGGGATTGAACCCCAGTAACCAGCAACCCTCCGATTGCTGGCACGGCCACTCTACCAACGTCGCCACGCCGACGAAAAAACATCAATAAATAATTAAATTGCGACTTCTATTTATTATATGCAGTGTAGTTAAAAACAAAGTGAAATTTGAAAAGTAGTCAATTGGCTGTCATGTTTTTTTGATACAAAAATGAAAGAAGATAGTTGTTCAATATGTAATTATTTTTTTGTGTAATGTTTTTTAGTGACATTTTGCTTTTTTTTAAAATTCTGCATAAAAAAATATCCGAGCAACAAATATTGTTAAATATTTTAGATTGATTTAACAATGTTTGAATGATAAGTTGTTGACGTATGATCTAAGACAATTACGTCACGGAAAAAGCAAAGTCCATCGCTGGACTGGGCGAGACAAAAAAGTACAAATACATAAATATATAGTTCATGTTTTGAAGGACCCTCTATATTAAATGTACTTTTTTATATAAATATTGTTTGAAAAAAAAAAAGAAAAGACTTTGTGATTGACTGTCAAAGCTGGAAAGTTTGTAGCTTTTAAGTCGCGCGACACCTTGAAATGTCAACAAAAGAAAGAAGGTGTGAGGAAACATATTATGTTAGTGTTATTAAATGACTATTATGTTAAATTGATGAAAAGCCTTGTTGACCACTTTGATCCTTCACTTCGCGCAGCAATAACAAAGACCGACACAAAGCCGTGAATCGTCTACTTACCCTTTTTCGTTTATTCGCTCGCCTTCTCGACTGTCCGCGGATCGAATGGTGATAGTTTAGTAACAATTGCAGATCGCTCATGTTAACCATTGTTCAGACTTGACGGCCGAATGTGATCCTCGGAAACTCCCGGCGGTGTTTATAAGCAGCGACGGGCCAACCGAACTATGCACGGCGAGCGAGTTCCCTCCGACGCGACGGCACCAGCGGATGTTGCGTAGGAGCCAATCGGGAGCGAGCGGCGCAGTCCGTTTTCCTTGGCGACATCCAATTGGGAGGCGGGAGGGGCGGGGTTTAGTCGGCAGCACGGTAGTGTGGCCGGCGTGTGTGTAGTTTGCATGAGGAAGCGGCAGTGATGCAGGCAATGAGGCGTCAGGCAGGAGGCGGCCAGGACCAATTTGGGGCGTATGGGAGTCACATGAAAGGAATGATGCAATGCTTGGCAACACGTTTCTAGCTGGGGATAACACCATCTTTTATTAAGTACTTCCAACGGAACACACACACCAAAAAAAAATCTAAAAATATACATATATGCATGCAATGTCGAAGAATTGTTTGTTTCCGGAAACACGAACGCTTCAATTGGTTTTCTTACTAGTTGTTTCTTCGCTCAAATGTTGGCCTCAGACGAACGTTAATGTCAAAAATTAATCACTTTGTGACTTTTAAACAAACATTTGCTCGGTCAAAGTTTGACGCTTTGAAGTTCCAACCTCTTTTATTTGATTTCTCAACGTTTTTTCTCTGTCTAGTTGACTTCGCGGTGATGAAATATTATTATTGTTAATAATATTTTTTTTAATGTATCAACTTTTATTTGTAATATGCAACATTTACATACAATCAATAAATAATAATAAACTACTACAGAAACAGTACAAAACAGCGCCAGGGGGTTGTAAACTCAATAAAGTAACTGAAATAAAATACAAAAATATATAAGTAACAAAATTATTTTATTTTTTTGGTTTTATAAACCTTAATTTCTAATATGCAACATTTACATACAGTCAAGAAATAATAATAAACAAAACAACTGTTTTGTACAAAACGGCGCCAGGGGGTTGTAAACTCAATAAAGTAACAAACTAGAATACAAAATATATATAAGTAACACAATTATTTAATTTTTTTAATTTTATAAACCTTCATTTATAATATGCAACATTTACATACAATCAAAAAATAATAATAAACAAAACAAGTACAGAAACGGTACAAAACTGCGCCAGGAGGTTGTAAACTCAAAGTAACTAAAATATAATACAAAATATATATATAAGTAACAAAATTATTTTTATTTTTTTAGTTTTATAAACTTTTATTTCTAATATGCAACATTCAAGAAATAATAATAAACAAAACAAGTACAGAAACAGTACAAAACAGCACTAGGGGGTTGTAGACTCAATAAAGTAACTGAAATAGAATACAAAATATATATAAGTACCAAAATTATTTTGATTTTTTAAACTTTATAAACTTTAATTTCTAATATGCAACATTTACTTACAATGAAGAAATAATAAACAAAACAAGTACAGAAACAGTACAAAACAGCGCCAGGGGTTTGTAAACTCAATAAAGTAACTAAAATAGAATACAAAATATATGTAAGTAACAAAATTATTTTATTTTTTAAATTTTATAAACCTTAATTTCTAATATGCAACATTTACATACAATCAAGAAATAACAATAAACAAAACAAGTACAGGAACAGTACAAAACAGCGCCAGGGGGTTGTAAACTCAATAAAGTAACTGAAATAAAATACAAAAATATATAAGTAACAAAATTATTTTATTTTTTTGGTTTTATAAACTTTTATTTATAATATGCAAAATTGATGTACAATCAAGAAATAATAATAAACAAAACAAGTACAGAATCAGTACAAAACACCGCCAGGGGGTTATAGACTCAATAAAGTAACTGAAATAGAATACAAAATATATATAAGTAACAAAATTATTTTTTTATTTTATAAACCTTAATTTATAATATGCATACATACAATCAAGAAATAATAATTAAAAAAACAAGTACAGAAACAGTACAAAACAGCGCAAGGGGGTTGTAGACTCAATAAAGTAACTGAAATAGAATACAAAATATACATAAGTAACAAAATTATTTTATTTTTAAAAATTTTATAAACCTTAATTTATAATATGCAACATTTACATACAATCAAGAAATGATCAACAAAACAAGTACAGAAACAGTACAAAACAGCGCCAGGGGGTTGTAAACTCAATAAAGTAACTAAAATAGAATACAAAATATATATAAGTATATAATATATCTTTAAAACAAAGCACACATTTGTCATAAATATGTGCGAAGGTTTTAAGTAAACACGACACACGTTCGGTGTTACGTCACAGGCGCGCACCCTCGCGCTGCGACTTCCGGGTGCGAGCAAAACAAGCGGGAGCGCGCGCCGGACTCGCCTTTGTATTGTGGGTCAGGTTTGACACGACTACTTATAAATGATTATTAACAACAATAGGGATTACACTTTGACAATGATGTACTTTGTTTGTATTCTATACTGGATCAAATTATTTCATATATTTTTAAATGAGTAAAAAAAAAACAACCGAGTATTATTATTATCAATGTACACGTCACTGGATTTCAAATAAAGTGTAAGTCCAAACTATTGTATTTAATTTGATCAAACCTAAAACGTAATCAGATATTTTTAAAATGTACATATTGTTGCAAAATGCAAATTTTTGTACATTTTCATCTACATTTTCTATATCTGAATTTGTATTTTATTTCTTTTTGTTGTTGTTTGTTTTTTAGCTCAATTTAAAAACGTTTTTATCAATTTTCCTGTATGTTTAGCACTTGTTGAAAAATAGTCATAGTGATTTACTATGAATTAATCTTCCTCTTTTTGATATAAAAACATGTATAGTATGGTAGCATATGTGTTTATACTGCATGGTGAAACATGTTTTCTTTTTTAATATTGTATTTTTTTTACAATGGGTGTTATTGTACTTTAAATCACAGCAATGCATGTAATATAGTCAAATGTTTAATTATAAATACAGTCGCCAAATATGGTGGCAAAGTCCACGGCTTTACTCTATTGCAGAATTTTATTTTTTTTCCTTATGCGTAGTTATGTATTTTTGGCCGCCGCCTATACTGTATTAAGCATTTTCAAGCATACAAATGAGACCAAACCAATCAGAGTCATGTTCAGTATCGTGGCCACTGATTGGTTCTGGCAGCAATATTATTAAATTGGATTAAATGAGTGTAAATATTATATCATGTGAAAAAATGTCTATGCATGATTAACAATTCCTACTTTGCAAACAATTATTTGTCAGGGTAATGCCTGTAACCAATTACCAGCAAGTCTGAAAGTTTGTGAAAGTACCACCATAATGACCAACATTCAACTACAGTAGCGCAGTAGGCTCAGGTAGTCATTAAAAATAAGGCAGAGGTTTTAGTCAAGAAGTATAAGTACTATTTTTGTCCACTGTCACATTACACACAGTCTGAACAGTAACACTATGTTTGAATATAGGAACATTACACTTTATTCAAGTGATTCTTTGGCGTACCACTAGATGGAGCCTGCGTACCAATAGTGGTACACATACCACAGTTTAAGCATCCCTGGTCTTCTGTATGTCAATAAAGTTCCTTTTCCATTTACTGTAATTACTGTATAACTTTTACTATTTTAGTTGGATAACAATACTACTAACAAGTTATGATGCATGAATACAGGCGTGTCAAGCTGGTTTTCATTGAGGGCCACATCGCAGTTATGGTGGCCCTCAGAGGGCCGCTTTTAACAGTGAATACTATACAGTATGAATATAAATGTGTATATATAAAACGTGAATAATATATTTTTTATGTATGCTGTACAAAACCAAATCTTTAGATTGTTCTGTATAAAACTGTCAGCTCAGTCGCCACAATTTTACTGTAATATTTGCAGGTTAATGTTTTTTTTACAGAATATAAAATAAAATATGTGGAATTAAATTAAATGGAATGGAAAAACAGTACCACTGTTTTTTTATACATTAAAATTAATGCAAGTTTTTTATACTGTAAAATCTTTGTGTTTTATAGTGTATTATTACTCTATATTGAAAGTGGATTTTACTGTAAAATTTTTACATGAACAGTTTGTTGGATTACAGATATTTAAGCGTTTATCTTTATTTGAACAATAACATTGTTATAGCATGATGATATAATACTTTGTTTTATTCTTAGAGCTGATAAAAGTGTAAATATATGTAATTGTATGCAGTACATTTATTTTTGTCATATATTTATTAAGAAAAGATAAAAATAGAATAGTTTTTTTACAAACCCTGTTTCCATATGAGTTGGGAAATTGTGTTAGATGTAAATATAAACGGAATACAATGATTTGCAAATCATTTTCAACCCATATTCAGTTGAATATGCTACTAAGACAACATATTTGATGTTCAAACTGATAAACATTTTATTTTTGCAAATAATCATTAACTTTAGAATTTGATGCCAGCAACACGTGACAAAGAAGTTGGGAAAGGTGGCAATAAATACTGATAAAGTTGAGGAATGCTCATCAAACACTTATTTGGAACATCCCACAGGTGAACAGGCAAATTGGGAACAGGTGGGTGCCATGATTGGGTATAAAAGTAGATTAAAAGAAATGCTCAGTCATTCACAAACAAGGATGGGGCGAGGGTCACCACTTTGTCAACAAATGCGTGAGCAAATTGTTGAACAGTTTAAGAAAAACCTTTCTCAACCAGCTATTGCAAGGAATTTAGGGATTTCACCATCTACGCTCCGTAATATCAGCAAAGGGTTCAGAGAATGTGGAGAAATCACTGCACGTAAGCAGCTAAGCCCGTGACCTTCGATCCCTCAGGCTGTACTCCATCAACAAGCGACATCAGTGTGTAAAGGATATCACCACATGGGCTCAGGAACACTTCAGAAACCCACTGTCAGTAACTACAGTTGGTCGCTACATCTGTAAGTGCAAGTTAAAACTCTCCTATGCAAGGCGAAAACCGTTTATCAACAACACCCAGAAACGCCGTCGGCTTAGCTGGGCCCGAGCTCATCTAAAATGGACTGATACAAAGTGGAAAAGTGTTCTGTGGTCTGACGAGTCCACATTTCAAATTGTTTTTGGAAACTGTGGACGTTGTGTCCTCCGGACCAAAGAGGAAAAGAACCATCCGGATTGTTATAGGCGCAAAGTTGAAAAGCCAGCATGTGTGATGGTATGGGGGTGTATTAGTGCCCAAGACATGGGTAACTTACACATCTGTGAAGGCGCCATTAATGCTGAAAGGTACATACAGGTTTTGGAGTAACGTATGTTGCCATCCAAGCAACGTTACCATGGACGCCCCTGCTTATTTCAGCAAGACAATGCCAAGCCACGTGTTACATCAACGTGGCTTCATAGTAAAAGAGTGCGGGTACTAGACTGGCCTGCCTGTAGTCCAGACCTGTCTCCCATTGAAAATGTGTGGCGCATTATGAAGGCTAAAATACCACAACGGAGACCCCCGGACTGTTGAACAACTTAAGCTGTACATCAAGCAAGAATGGGAAAGAATTCCACCTGAGAAGCTTAAAAAA
Organism: Entelurus aequoreus; assembly: GCF_033978785.1. NCBI lineage: Eukaryota > Metazoa > Chordata > Actinopteri > Syngnathiformes > Syngnathidae > Entelurus > Entelurus aequoreus. The sequence goes on along the minus strand of NC_084756.1, from coordinate 8,750,389 downwards.
TGTGTCTCCTCAGTTCCCAAACGTTTGCTGAGTGTTGTTAAAAGGAAAGGCCATGTAACACAGTGGTGAACATGCCCTTTCCCAACTACTTTGGCACATGTTGCAGCCATGAAATTCTAAGTTAATAATTTGCAAAAAAAAAGTAAAGTTTATGAGTTTGAACATCAAATATGTTGTCTTTGTAGTGCATTCAATTGAATATGGGTTGAAAAGGATTTGCAAATCATTGCATTCTGTTTATATTTATATCTAACACAATTTCCCAACTCGTATGGAAACGGGGTTTGTAGAATATATTTTTTTATTGCCATTGTTTGAGAATGGGTTCACAAACTATGAATTTTTCTTGGTGCAACATAAAACACATAACACAGAATAGGAATAAAAATGAGCTGTAACTGAGTTATCCCATCTTATTATTGTTCTTGAGTCTGATAGCCGAGGGGAAAAAACTCCAAAAAAAAAAAAAAAAAAGGTACTTTATTTACACATTATTTCCACACTTTTGATGTGGCGGGCCAGATCTGGCCCCCGGGCCTTGAGTTTGACACATGTGCATTAATACATATATCACAAATATGAAAAGTTTTTAATATGTAATAATGAAAAACAATTTGCTTTCATAAAATTGCCAGAATGCTTTGAAATAAGTGTATTTTTCTTATCAAACTAGAGTTAAATGAAATATATAAATGACAACAATGTAATCTCCATGAATATAAATAAGATATAACTCAAAAAACAAATAATTAATTAAATTGCGACTTATATGCAGTGTAGTTAATCTATGGTTGTTGTATTTTATAGTGTATTATTACTCTATATTGAAAGTGGATTTTATTGTTAAAAAAAAAAAAAAAAAATTACTGTAAAATTTTGACACGAACAGTTTGTTGGATTACTTGCTTTGAAATCATAAGTCAAGTCTTTATTTCAACAATAGCATTGTTTTGAAATGTATGATGATATAATATTTTGTTGTATTGTTAGAGATGATTCAAGTGTAATTTTATGTAATTGTACACAGTACATTTATTTTTGTAATACCTTTTATTAAGAAGAAATAAGGTACTTTATTTTTATTTTCCTTTTTTTTTTATTAAATCAACATAAAAAACACAGGATACACTTTTGCACTAACCCAAAAACCCTCCCTTCACACTCATTCTCACAAGAGGGTTGTTTCCTTCTGTTATTAATATTCTGCTTCCTACAATATATATCAATGCAGTCTGCAAGGGATACAGTCCGTGATGCTGGTCCACTAATAGTACTAACCTTTAACACTTAATTTGACTCATTTTCATTAATTGTTAGTTTCTATGTAACTGTTTTTATATTGTTGTACTTTCTTTTTTATTCAAGAAAATGTGTTGTATTTATTTATCTTATTTTATTTTATTTTATTTTTTTTTAAAGAAAAAAAAGGGACCTTATCTTCACCAGACCAGGTTGTCAATGAAATGAGATTGTTTAAAGGTCCAGTCCAGATTATGTCCAGCAACACACACCTTCTTGTATGTACATTCAAACTAGGGAACACAACAACAGATTGTATATAACCTATAAACAAAATGACATTTTCAAAATATAAATTGAAGATGTAAAAGGTACTTTATTTACACATTATTTCCATGCTTTCGGGGCCCACACAAATTGACGTGGCCCCCGGGCCTTGAGTTTGACACCTGCGCATCATGAGAATATATCATGAAAAATATTTGCATTCATAACATTTTCCTCATCCAACTAGAGTTAAATGTAATATATAAATGAAAACAATGTAATCCCAATGAATATAAATGAAATATAACTAAAAATAATAATAATAATGAATTAAATTGTGATTTATATGCTGTGTAGTTAATCTAGGGTTATTGTGTTTTATAGTGTATTATTACTCTATACTGAAAGTGGATTTTACTGTAAAAAAAAATGTTTACTGTAAAATTTTGACATGAACAGTTTGTTGGATTACTTGCTTTGAAATCATAAGTCAAGCAGATATTTAAGTGTTTATCTTTATTTCAACAATAACATTGTTTTGAAATGTATGATATAATATTTTGGTTTATTATTAGAGATGATTAAAGTGTAATTATATGTAATTGTACGCAGTACATTTGTTTTTGTAATACCTTTATTAAGAAGAGATAAGGTACTTTATTTTCATTTATTTTTATTTTGTATTTTTTTTAATTAAATCAACATAAAAAACACAAGATACACTTACAATTAGTGCACCAACCCAAAAACCCTCCCTTCACACAAGAGGGTTGTTTCCTTCTGTTATTAATATTCTGCTTCCTACAATATATATCAATGCAGTCTGTGTAAGAAGAGATAAGGTACTTTTTTTACGTATATTATTTCCACGCTTTCGGGGCCCACACAAATTGACGTGGCCCCCGGGCCTTGAGTTTGACACCTGCGCTTTATTACATATATCATGAAAAACATTTGCATTCATAACATTGCCAGAATGCTTTGAAATAAGTGTATTTTTCTTATCAAACTAGAGTTAAATGAAATATATAAATGAAAACAATGTAATCTCCATTAATATAAATGAGATATAAGTAAATGAAAAAAAAGTTTATTAAATTGCGACATATAT
>NC_084756.1:8687772-8740272 GCF_033978785.1 Entelurus aequoreus | reverse complement strand
TTTCCCAACTACTTTGGCACGTGTTGCAGCCATGAAATTCTAAATTAATTAATATTTGCAAAAAAAAAAAAAAGTTTATGAGTTTGAACATCAAATATCTTGTCTTTGTAGTGCATTCAATTGAATATGGGTTGAAAAGGATTTGCAAATCATTGTATTCCGTGTATATTTACAATTAACACAATTTCCCAACTCATATGGAAACGGGGTTTGTATGACAAATGACACCATTTTGTATATATGTATATACATTATATGTATATACATATATGTATACAGTTGGCATGTTCTCCCCGTGACCTCGTGGGTTCTCTCCGGGTTCTCCAGCTTCCTCCTACCTCCTAAATGGTCCCTAGTGTGTGAATGTTGGCCCTGTGATGAGGTGGTGACTTGTCCAGGGTGTACCCCGCCTTCCGCCCGAATGCAGCTGAGCTAGGCTCCAGCGACCCCGAGAAGGACAAGTGGTAGAAAATGGATGGATGGACGATGAATACGGTGGATGCAGGATTATTCCTAATGACTGATTACTGTACCTGAGGTGAATATGAAATACTGCAAAGTTGTATTGACTTCATCTAAACAATGATGTCAAGCTAACACAAAATGCTGACTGTGCTTGTTTTTGAAGTGATGGGCGTGGTGCGAAACATCTTTCATCTCCAATAAAGAGAGATGGCGGCGGATGTTTTCCTGTGTTTCTCGCCACAAGAATGACGAGCTCCTGGTCGGGGGAATTTCCATCCACGCTGCATCGCCGCCTGCCCTCAGCCAAGACTCCACACCCAGGCAACACACACACACACACACACACACACTTGTATTTCTTACCTTCTTGAGACCTCCGAATAATGCCTCCCTCTTTAGGACCACCCTTTCTAGATATATAAAGATGTGTATTTACAACATTAATAATATATACATACTATGCAATTATAAAAAAGCTTGTGAAAAATGAGTTGGAATTTCACAAGAAAGTCACAATTTCACAAGAAAAACTTATAATTTTGGCAGTATTATAATAAGTCGTCATTTTACTCAACGCAAGTCATAATTTTACAAGAAAAACTGACCATTTGTGCAATATTATGATAAAAGTTGGAATTTTACTCAATAACAGTTGCACTTTTTTACAAGAAAAGCTTAAAATGTTGGCAATTTTATGAAAAGAGTCGTAATTTTACTCGACAAAAGTCACAACTTCATAAGACAACTTCAACATTTTGGCAATATTATAATAATAATCAGAAATTTACTTGGAAAAATTATGACAAAAGTCTTAATTTTACTCAAAAAATGTCACTATTTTACAAGAACAACAAAGAAATTGGCAATATTGTGATAAAAGTTAGACTTTTATATGACAAATGTCACCATTTTTCATTAAAATGTAATCATTTTTCGAGAAAATATTGCAATATTGCAGAAACAGAAAGAATATGAGAAATTGTTCCCAATTTAATAAAAAAAAAGTCGACACATTGTGGGAAAAAGACTGCTTTAAGTATTTTGTGTTGTTTTAAATTGGTTTTTAATCTCCATTATTTACTTCAAGTTATTACAGCATGTCTCTATATACATATTTATTTATTTTTTTAAATTAATTTTGGCCAAAGGTGGAGCACTTCAACTTTTTACACTCACTTGTTATTTCATATGTTGACCGGAGGGGGAGCACTTTTAAAACCGACACACAGTTCAATTTGAAAAATCCCTCCTTTTTGGGACCACCCTCATTTTGGTAGATTTCACCACCAGGGGTGCAAATGAGATCTCTATTTATTTGTTTTCTGTAATGTGCTTAAGGTCGATGACAAAGGAGTCGGGGACCACAGATGGCCCCTGTGCCGCACTTTGGGCAACCCAGCTGTAGAAGCTAACAGTTAATGGCCACTATAGTCTTAGTAGCGTAGTGTATTTGTTCATCCTATGGTCACATATGGGTTGTCTTACGTCAGCACCGGAAGTGGTAAAATCAGCTGTTCACCTGGCGGGTTTTTTCGGGGATGAATAGGGAAGTCCTTCTTTAGCTGCCATCTTGTTTGATCATATATTGCTGCCTTTGCACCTGTCGATGTTTACTTTTGTACAAAACAAAAAAATCCTGACTTTGGAGCAATGTTCACGGACTCTAGTATTTGGCTCTCTATTAGATTAAATGGTTTTCCTGTATTGACTTATGTCCTAACTTGTTCAAGGCACTTTTCCTTGTTGATGTCTCAAGAAGGGTAGACATACAAACACACACACACACACACACACACACACACGCACACGCACACGCACACACGCACACGCACACACACACACGGCAGCTGTCGGAAAGCATTCTCTGTGAGGCGAGAGCACTCGTACAGCTGTTTATGTGCTGATAGTCTAAATCCTCTCCTCATGTCCTCTCTTCTTTTTGGACCACGTGCTTTAGAGTAGTCAGTGTACAGCTTGCAGCCACTTTATTCTCTAAATAGTTGACGACAAAAGCGAGTGCTTGTACAGTGGTGGTGTTGACAGCACAATTTGGGGCATGCACGAGTGCTGCCAGTAGCGGTGGAGCTGCGGTTCATCCAGGGAAGAAATGCATTTCCAGAGCAAACAGGCATCATCTAGTGGTCAATACTCTAGTAAAAAAACACAAATTATTCCCAAGTGTGGCTGCTGCTCACTGCTCCCCTCACCTTCCAGGGGGTGATCATGGGGATGGGTCAAATGCAGAGGACAAATTCCACCACACCCAGTGTGTGTGTGTGACTATCATTGGTACTTTAACTTAAGTATTGGTATTTGTTGTTTATTTCGACATTTTTATGTTTGAGAATGCTTCATTTAGGGGGCGAAAATGTTGTAGAATATTCTCCCGACTGTAAAACAATCCAAATGTTATCTGTGGTCCAGTCTAAAAATGTTTGAATGATTTGATGTTAAAAAAAAATTTTTTAAAAAAAATCATGATTGGACCTAAAAAGTGTAACTTTATTTTGAAGGGGCTTTAATGTTTTTATAGCGCTTCAAAAAATAAATACTGAGTAAAGTAGGTTGCTTTTCGACAAAAAAAAAAAAATCTGACATGTATAAAGTAACAGACTGTTGGAAATGTCTGAATATTTAACTTTTAAATACATATATTTTTTAAATATGCATATTTCACTTCAAGCTCCATTGAAGTTGATGGTTCATCACTTCTTGTTGATGTCATCTAACTGAACACAGATGGTCTACTGTACGTACAGTACACGCCCTTCTAAGTAGGACTAGGGAATATACTGAGCTTTGTATCCAAAAGTTACATAACTAATCAAATATAAATGTGACAACGACATACACTATATTGCCAAAAGTATTTGGCCACCGGCCTCGACTCACATATGAACTTGAAGTGCCATCCCATTCCTAACCCACAGGGTTCAATATGATGTGGGTCCACCTTTTGCAGCTATTACAGCTTCAACTCTTCTGGGAAGGCTGTCCACAAGGTGGCGGAGTGTGTTTATAGGAATTTTCCACCATTCTTCCAAAAGCGCATTGGTGAGGTCACACACTGATGTTGGTGGAGAAGGCCTGGCTCTCAGTCTCTGTTGTAATTCATCCCAAAGGTGTTCTATCGGGTTCAGGTCAGGACTCTGTGCAGGCCAGTCAAGTTAATCCACACCAGACTCTGTCATCCATGTCTTGATGGACCTTGCTTTGTGCACTGGTGCACAGTCATGTTGGAAGAGGAAGGGGCCCGCTCTAAACTGTTCCCACAAGGTTGGGAGCATGGAATTGTCCAAAATGTTTTGGTATCCTGGAGCATTCAAAGTTCCTTTCACTGGAATTACGAGGCCAAGCCCAACTCCGGAAAAACTACCCCACACCATAATTCCTCCTCCACTAAATTTCACTCTCGGCACAATGCAGTCCGAAATGTAGCGTTCTCCTGGCAACCTCCAAACCCAGACTGGTCCATCAGATTGCCAGATGAAAAAGCGTGATTCATCACTCCAGAGAAGGCGTCTCCACTGCTCTAGAGTCCAGTGGCGACGTGCTTTACACCACTGCATCCCACGCTTTGCATTGTACTTGGTGATGTATGCCTTAAATGCAGCTGCTCGGCCATGGAAACCCATTCCGTGAAGCTCTCTGCGTACTGTGCGTGGGCTAATTGGAAGGTCACATGAAGTGTGGAGCTCTGTAGCAACTGCTTTGCACTATGCGCTTCAGCATCCGCTGACCCCTCTCTGTCAGTTTACGTGGCCTACCACTTGGTGGCTGAGTTGCTGTTGTTCCCAAATTCTTCCATTTTCTTATAATAAAGCCGACAGTTGACTTTGGAATATTTAGGAGCGAGGAAATTTCACGAGTGGATTTGTTGCACAGGTGGCATCCTATGACAGTTCCACGCTGGAAATCACTGAGAGCGGCCCATTCTTTCACAAATGTTTGTAGAAACAGTCTCCATGCCTAAGTGCTTGATTTTATACACCTGTGGGCGGGCCAAGAGATTAGGACACCTGATTCTGATCATTTGGATGGGTGGCCAAATACTTTTGGCATATAGTGTTTGCATACTTATGCCAAATTCGTTATGCTTTTTTTTTTTCTCCCCCCAATAAGAAAACAGGAAGTGAACAATCAGTAATTGCTGAGTTTTGGAGAAGAAGAGGTAACTTTGTTAAATATATTTAAAAAATTAACTTCATTATTACTGGTATGACATGTTCTGCTGCCACCCGCTGGTTGTAAGTGGAAAATTACCAAGGATATTATGGGGAATTGTGCCTATCGTTCACAATTCCTATGTAAGACAAGAACATGTTTTTCTTTTTTAAATGCATTCTAAGTGGTAAAATACGGCAAGTAGGAGGCAGCTAACAATGCACATAAGGGGAGTACACTATTAAAGCCTTCTAAAAAAAAACCCCGCAAACAATACTTCATTTACCTCTCATGACTTGAGTACTCGCTATATTGTTACTATAAGCGCTATCACTGAGGAACTACTATTAGCGGCATCGTGATCACAGAGAGCTAACCTGCTTATTTTGCTATATTCTACTTTTTGGTGCAGAAGATTTAACAAATGTCCTCTTGCGGCGGCATACTTTGTCCCTCAGAAGCTTCCATAGCTTGTTCCGTCCCCTTACTTCCTTATTGGCACATCTACTTCCACTTACTGAAACAATGTTTTACTTGATTATTTTCATACAACATACATTACTACTTTATTCATCTCAATGTTGGAGATAATTCATTTGCATGCAATATTTTTGTGAACATAAGTATTTTATTCATAACAGAAGTGTTGCTTCCCAGAGGAAGCTCTTCATTTATTTATTTGAAAATGATTCCATAAAATTTAAATTTTTATCTGGTCTGAAAAGGACATTATTCAAAGGATAATGTTGCTAAAAGTAAGATGCCGTGTCATTTTAATCTACTAGTTTTTGATCAAATAAACAAAAAAAACATGATTTGAATTATCTGTGTCATTTGCGTTCACTGGTTTCTTAAGTAAAAAAAAAAAAAAAAATTTAAAAATATTTTTGCCAGTTAGCTGCTGCGTCGCCTCAGTTGGTGACAGTTAATTCTAGATCATAAAATGTTTCTCGCTTAGATAGTAGAAAACAAAGTTGGTCAACTTTGACCCGGAATTGGTGAGAAAGACACAAAAAGGCTCATCTTATTTTTTATTTATTTTTTCCCCTGCGTGAAGATTATTACTATTCATCTAAACAGGAAGACATGAGCATCCCATTGAGAGCAGACATTGTCCAGTAAGTGATTTTTTTTTTTTATGTCAGTAGTTTGTATGCCTTGTTTAGCACTTAGCAATAGTGCTACTTGCTGGATCGGTTTAGCATATTTTCTTAAACTAGTAGCTCATCTTCCGTATATTCATACTCAAAAATATAAGGTATTGGATCATCATTTGTCTTAAAGTAATCGTTGTTGAAGAGAAAAGCCAAAGTTGTGATGCATCTGTGAAATTAATACTCCACTGTATGCTTAAAAAGATAAAAATATGTCAATATTACATGTTATGAATGTGGCTGGTACTACATCACATATATCATTTAGTGTGTATATAAAACAAAGTTTTCTATGTTTTTTTAGAGCGCTTTATGGGCGGAATAGAGCGACTCCCATTAGCTCCGTTGTTAGCTGACTTTTGCTAGCGTTTATTTACGATTTAGAATGCATAAAAAAACGTGTTCTTGTCTTACAAAAAGAATGGTGAATGATAGGCAAAATAAAATAAAAAGTGAATAATTAAACGATACAATAAAACAGGGTTGAGTTAATCAGATTTATTGATCATCTTGCAGTTGAGGTGTAGGCAATGATGAAGCAGGTTGATTTTCTACATAATATAAATACAAGTGAGTGAGCGAAAGCAAACATAAGGTAAAGTTATATTTACATTTATCATCCTATTTTCAGCCTTACATAATCCATCCAACATTGCAGGAAGCTTATTAATAATAAGACTAAAGTATAAATCCAGAGGGAACGTATTACAATTGGTTTAAACTTTTGTAGAATTAAAAGGAAAATGGTTTTATTCTTAGTGAAAAAAGCAGAAAAGAAGTCAGTCTGTGACTGTCCAGCTTACTTTTCTCTTTATTTGTCCTGTCCACCTTTTTTACACGGACACTTTTTTCATCCTCTCATTCAGTGCGGCAAAGTTCTCTTCAATGGCCACCAGGTTGTCCTTCATGGTCTGCTGGACCTGAGAGCCGGACCAGGAGAAGATGAGGACACACTAGCGGGTCTTTGTGCAGTGTTAGGGTCTCACCTGAGTCAGCAGGGTGTTGTTGTCCTTCACAGAGTTGTTGATTGTCTGCTGAGTCGTGTCTAGATGTGTCAGCAGCTGGCCAAACTGCATGGCTGTGTGTGCAGAGCATGTTTACATCACTTTAGTCTAGCCTGACTCCTCTGAGGACACAGCTGCAAAAGTCTCATAGAAGAGCAGTCCTACCACCACAATGCTTGACGGTAGGAATGGTGTTCTTGTAACCAGATATTAACATTGCTGTATGTATACTTTTGACCCAGCAGATTTGCTCACATTTTCAGTAGACCCATAATAAATTCATAAAAGAAGCAAACTTCATGAATGTTTTTTGTGACCAACAAGTATGTGCTCCAATCACTCTATCACAAAAAAAATAAGAGTTGTAGAAATGATTGGAAACTCAAGACAGCCATGACATTATGTTCTTTACAACTTTTGATCGCGACTGTAAGTCCAAAGAAATAAATTGGACAAGCGATGTGTGGCTTGAAATGGTCAGGAAGTAACCACAGCGTTGTTGACACGGCCCCCCTTCTGCTTCACAACAAGAAGATTAACAAACAAGGTAAAGTGGATGATTGTTTTTTTTATCCTAATCATTGTAGCGACTTTTTGTAATGTTTTTTTCATGGACATGATTGTGCATTTTCTACCGCTTGTCCCCCTCGGGGTCGTTGGAGCCTATCTCAGCTGCATTCGGGGCAAAAGGCGGGGTACACCCTGGACAAGTCGCACTGTGGTGATATGCAGGTAATATAATCCAAGGTGCATGACAGTCAACACACACAGAGCCCTTGCAAGCTGAAACAGTGTGAAGAGGGAGAATGGGCTAAAAGTGAAGCTATAAACACTGACTCCCCCACAGTGTCCATCCATAGTGTTTTAGCTAAATCACTAATCCTGGCTTCCATGGCGACAAATAAAGTTTCTTACAAGTATTATTATCACTGGAGGACGAGGAATAGCTAAACATGCTTCACTACACACCGTAGCTACCGCTCCTGAATGAAGTGAATGATATTTATATAGCGCTTTACATAGTGAAACCATTATCTAAGTTACATTTAAACCAGTGTGGGAGCCGGTGGGTAAAGTATCTTGCCCAAGGACACAACGGCAATGACTAGGATGGCGGAAGCGGGAATTGAACGTGGAACCCTCAAGTTGCTGGCATGGCTGCGCTACCTACCAAGCCACGCCCCCCAATGTAAACAAATGGGGGGGTCTTTACAAATATCGACAGTAACAAGTACAAGAGCCGTACATAGTCGATACTACAATGATTACATTATTTTTTATCATCACAAAGTCTTTTGTCATTTTAGTTATTGTTTATAAACTCAGGAAATATGTCCCTGGACACATGAGGACTTAGAATATGACCAATGTATGGTCCTGTAACTACTTGGTATCTGATCGATACCTAAATGTGTGGTATCATCAAACTAATGTAAAGTATCAAACAAGAGAAAAATTAAGTGATTATTACATTTTAACAGAAGTGTAGATAAAACATGTTGAAAGAGAAAGTAAGCAGATATTAACAGTAAATGAACAAGCAGATTTATAATACATTTTTACAGTTTGTCCAGCAGTCAAATTAGGAGCCTTTGTTACTCAGGACTAAAATAGAAGTTGTCTTGTATGTTCACTATTTTCTTTGATGCCAAAATGTTTCTTTAATTGCAAAAGGAAAGTTATATTTATTGTATTACAACATTTTCTGTTTAACGCCAATAATTCTATTTTTTGTGGTCTCCTTTAGTGTGAAAAGTATCACACATTTTGGTAATGGTACCAAAATATTGGTGTGGAACAAACACTACTAACTACTGTACTGCAAGTATGTATCAGACTAGTAATACGTGGCTTCGACTTCTCTACGGTGTGTCTCGTTTTTTAATGATTTAATGGCAAGTTGGGATGAAAATCTAAATTCCTCCTTTTTACCCATTTTCCAGAGAAATGTTCCATATTTAGAAATGTAAATGTTGACCGGTAACCCTGCTAGCCGGTAGCCACAACAACAACAAAACAGTACGTCCTCATTATGCACCAATGACAGTTACAAGTTGAAGTTGCATTCACAAACTCCTGGAATTATGACTATCAACAAGCAAGTCGTTTTTTTCCTCGATCTCTATTATTCGTATTGCTGCCATAATTATGACAATATGTTGTGGGTTTTGTATTTCTGAATGTGTATGGGTGTGAATTTTTGGGCACTCAAGAGATTTGAGCCGATTCCTGGGGTGACGATTCCACTTATATTCAACACGATTTTATTTGGTATACTAATTAAATGAAACTTTTTTAAAACAGGTTACAAGGTAAAAAATAAGAAAGAAGCTTATTTCTGGTTGCATGGAGATGGCCTAAAACATTTAAAAAAATAGATCCTTTAAAAAAATTTAAATAAAGACTACATTTTTGAAAATTATCAATCCATTGCATGTGCCACTGGGAGGAGACCCCGCGGTAGGCCGAGGACCAGATGGGGGGATTACATCTCCTCTCTGGCCTGGGAACGCCTTGGGATTCCCAAGGAGGAAGTCGCTAATGTTGCTCTGGAGAGGGAAGTCTGGGGGTCTCTGCTGGAGCTGTTGTCCCCGCGACCCGATTCCGGATAAGCGGTTGAAGATGGATGGATGGATAGATGAATAAGAAGTTTGGATGTGAATAGATTTTTTTGTGCACCCCTATTAGTTATTTAATTTATATAATTGAAATATTTTAATTGCTGGTCTCTTCAACTTGAATGTCATAAAATTCCATAAAAATAAGTTTATTTTTACTCACAAAAGTTTGCATATTTTACATTTTTAAGTGCTGGTTTGGGCATGGCTTTTAAGGTATTGATTTGGTGCTAGTATTGGTTCAAATGTAAACCATACCCATCCCTAATTTGAAGAAGCCATGTTTACTGTCTGGAATGCACACATTTGATTTTGTAACTTGCATGTGCACTTCCTGATCCAAAATAAATCACCAAAAATGATTCCCGGGTGCGGCCACCGCTGCTGCCCACTACTCCCCTCACCTCCCAGGGGGTGATCAAGGGTGATGGGTCAAATGCAGAGAATAATTTCGCCACACCTAGTGTGTGTGTGACAAACATCGGTACTTTAACTTTAATTAACTTAATATATAAAAGCCGTGCTGTTCAAAACGTAAAATTCTTCAATTAATAATTGTCCACAGGTGTAAGTCAGGAGTTGGATCCCGCGATACCTGTTGTACGTCTTTGTTACATGTGGTTTACACATGTTGCCTCAACGCTTCACAATGAGCGAACTGACTTATAATACTGATAAGGACGTGCCCCTCCCCCACTAACCTACGTATTCTACATGTCAGTCTAACTCTCACGGGTGTCATTTCAAGGTTTCCATTTTTCTCTCCTCCTTTGAAAGATAAAATGGCATGCAAGTAATTTGGGGATATTGCGTGTGTGTGTGAGGTGGGAACAAAACCGCGAGTAGTCAAGTTCAGTGTGTAGGTGTGTTCTTATATTTCTACCCTTCTTGAGACATCAACAAGGAAAAATACATTGCAGTAACATTGCATCTAATAGAGAATGTCTCATTTGCAGCACTGGTGGTGAAATCTATCAAAATTAGGGGGGGGGGGGGTCCAAAAAGCATAGATTTTTTAAATTGACTGTGTGTCGGTTTTAGAAGTGCCCCCCTCTGGTCACCATATGTAATAACAAGTGTGTGTAAGAAATTGAAATGCGCCCCCCTGGCCAAAATTAATTTTAAAAAAAATAAATAAATATGTATATATAGACACACTGTAATAACTTGAAGTAAACAAAAAAACAAAAAATTCAACAACACAATTTTATTTACTAAAAGCAGTCTTTTTATGACAGTGTCGACTTTTTTCTTATAAAATTGGGAACAATTTCTCATATTCTTTCTGTTTCTGTAATATTGCAATATTTTCTTACTTTTTAATGCAAAATGGTGTCATTTGTGATATAAAATTCTGACTTATCAGAATATTGCCAGTAAAATTATGAGTTTTGTCATAATTTTGCCAAATAAAATTCAGATTATTATTATCATTATTATAATATTACCAAAATTTTAAAGTGTTCTTATAAAATTGTGACTTTGGTCGAGTAAAATTACGACTCTTTTTAATAAAATTGCCAAAATTGTATGCTTTTCTTGTAAAACGCTGTTATTGAGTAAAATTCCAACTTTTATCATATTGCACAAATGTTCAGTTTTTCTTGTAAGATTTTGACTTGCGTTGAGTAAAATGACGACTTTTATTATAATACTGCCAAAATTCTAAGTTTTTCTTGTGAAATTATGACCTTTTTCTTGTGAAATTCCAACTCATTTTTCACAACAAGCTTTTTTATATTTGCATAGTATGTATATATTATTAATGTTGTAAATCCAAATCTTTATAAATCTAGAAAGGGTGGTCCTAAAGAGGTAGGCGTTTTTCACAGGCTCAAGAAGGTAAAAAATACAAGAGTGTGTGTGTTACCTTGTTCATGCAGCTCCTTGACAGCAACGAGCCTATGGACCACCTGAGGCACAGAGGTGGACATGGTCTCCCACTTCTGCACGGCGTCATAAAGCTGCGACAGCTAAAAGGCAAGCAAACAAACACACACAAATCAGAATCATCTTTATTGGCCAAGTGTGTAACACAAGGAATTTGACTTCTGTGCTGTCTTTGTTCAAAGAAAAACGCAACACATATGATGAAAAAGGCTGAGATTGACTTCAACCTTTGATGCCATCATTAGCATAGATGGAGGCCTCATTCGTAAAAGAACGTTTCTAGGTCAGAACAATAAAGTTTGGAATTATTTTAGCCTTTTATCCACATGGCAAAGATGTTCTGGGTGCTATGCAACCATTTTTTGAGAAGGGCTTTCCGAGTGTAAATATCTAACAACCAGTACTTCTTGAGAACAATGGTGTCAGACTTTGATTGGTTACTCAGTAGTTGATGTTTTTAAACAACAACATGAAGTTATTAATTTACATGTAGAAAGAAAAAACAGGGTTTTCTGGGCTCCATTTAAGTGTGCGCTGATTTTTAAGATACGCTAATATGACTGTATTGATTAAAATTCATATCGTAAATCAGTTTGGACAGAATGCGTATACCAGCATGTAGTTGTGTTTTCAAGTGATGGTTTAACTAGGACATTGTGAAAGTATGGTGGAGACATGGCCTAAGTGCTGAGCACCTCCTTGCTTCGTTTACGCTTCCAATCTCATTAATGCACCAATTAACGCCTTCATTCAATTTCCTGTCGACTCTCTTACAGTTACCACACGCTTGGTAAACAAAAGAAAATAACTGTCGCTGGAGAAGCTTTGGTGTACAAACTTTGTCTCGGTGTGCAAACGTTCATTTGCATCACTGCCCGGCAGCAAAAACTTATCTTTAAAAAAAAAAACATTTTACCAAAAAATCTCTGCAGGTCCCCTTTTTACCTTTGATGTTGCTTTATTATACTTTTAATTTTTTTAATCACATTTCTCTTGCTTGTCTCTTTTCCCCTGTGTAGCACTTTATATGAGATTCTAGGAATCAATAATCCTCTAATGTTCCATGTGTTCCTTGAGCATTCAGTGAAGCATGTGTGAGCAACATAAGACGTGCACACCTGTCTCAACACCTGACATAAGTTAAATTCCTTATAATCAAATGACAGCAGTCATTTCCATGAGATTGTTTTCCAATATAAGTGATTTGGCTCACTTACAATGGAAATAAAACAAATATTGTTTGTCATGAGCGATGTCGTAGTATTGTATGTCTGGGTGGGGTCCTGCTTTGGAAATAATGTGTACCCTTTTTACAGATCACATTCAGTTCCCCTTAAAACATTGACATGTTGCACAATGAGTATGGAATATAGTGTTAATTCCTGTAACTTTCTGTCTTTAAAATATATATTTTAATTAGCATTTTATTGATAATATTCATAAATGAACATTAGAGCAAGTACACATCTGATTGGGGAGTCCTAGTGTAACAGCCTGGCATTTACAGTTAGTGTTTGTGTGGCCATGAAGGCATCAGTGCTAAGTAACACAGTCCGTGTGTTAGTGCAAGTGAGAGCCAGAGTGGCTGCTGTTGATATGACAGATGACTAAAAGTCGCTCCAAGGTCTCTGGTTGTTCCCATTGGGTTGAGTTTTTTCTTGCCCTGATGTGGGATCGTTGTGGCTTGTGCAGCCCTTTGAGACTCTTGTGATTAAGGCTTTATAAATAAACTTTGATTGAAGATTGTAAATCGAGGTTCTGCTGTATTTGAGAAGCACTAGATTAAAGCCATCTTTTTTCAGTGTAATCATGTCTCACATTTGTTTCTAAAAGGAACATTAAGTGAAGAATAAACCAGTTTAGGTTGCTCTCTAGCTGCTTAATGAGCATATTGCTGCCCTCTAGCGGCCAACTGTGTGTGTGTGTTTTGGGTGGAGAAGTTCAAATAAATATGAAGACACTAAATGTAACTTGTAAAGCAAACAAAACTTGACAAGATGAGACTCTATTATTGTAACAATTGGATTGTATTATAATAACTAGTCTTGAATATGAGCTACTATTATTTATACTGACCTTGTTTTGTGTCTCAGCATCTTCAATGGCAGTTTTGTGTTTGGCAATCTCGTTCATCTTTCCGAGGACGCTCTTAAATGAGTGATGGGAGATTAATTATGCAGTTAGTGACCGTACGTAACACCAAATGTCAACATTGCCATTGTTAGTCATGTTGTGCTTCTTTTTATTGTATTCTCATTTACAGAGTCTAGAAGTTGTTAATGTACCTGCAGCCTGGCTTCCACTTGATCCAAAGTAGCTGAGTCCAGTGCACTGACTCTCGCTTGCAGAAGTTCTAATGTATCCTGGAGTCAAAAGTTATCAAATAAAAAGAAATGTAAACAATGATGTCATCTTTGCGTATAACCTCATTCTTTGGCAGCACATCAGATAGGAAAAGTTAGGTGTTTGACGACTCACCATCAAACTGGCTCCTTGCATACCAGCACTCAGAGGTCCCTAAAATTATTAATAGTAGTTATTTTCAAATGTACATTTTCTATGTAAGTGTGTGTGAAAGAGAAAAGGAGATGTATGGAAATAGTGTGAGGACACACCAACACAGAAAGTGTACCTGCTTGTCAGATCCTGAGCCAACCACCGCCTCCAGCTCTGCAAGATGCTTTTCCAATTCTGCCATCTACAGGGTGAACAAGGTAATGCATGGAAAACACATTGTCTTCTCTGGTACACTTAGATTTTTTTGTTTTTTACCTTGGCAGACTCGTTAAACTTCTCCTGTTCGGGTCTGCTGTGCAGCTCGTACAGAACCACACCATCAGGGCCCTTAGCTGATGGCGGCATCTTGCTGTCTCCCGCGGAGCAGCTGCGGCTGCTCTTTGCCGCCTCCAGCTGTGTAAGCAGACGCCTGAGGGAGAAACAAATGGTTGTTGGTGGCCTCCTCTGACCTTCATCAACATGCTCACTGGACACTTCATTAGCTACACCTGCACTAATCTTTCAACTTTTACTTATTTTCAGCAAACACAGCATCTCACCAGCCTTCACATTTCCCAAGGGACAATACTATTAAGAGTTGTCAGTGTACAAAATGGCTATTCAACTACATAATGAAGAGGGCCACAGTTTCAAGAGCGCAAGGGCTCAGGAGCCGGACATCAAAATGTGTATATTTGGCCAGAAAATGCCTCCGCAGGTTATATTCGTTTGAGACTGCCTTTACTTAATTGCAAAGTAAACCCATCGGCTTTCACACTGCACTGTCAATAAATGTATTATTCTGCCCTCGCTACTCGTTTCCAGCGTGTGCAGCTAGTTAACAGTGTGAAGACAAATAAGCTCTAGTTTTTGATGAGGATTGATGTTCCTTCTTTTGAATTATTTTCCTTCCTTAGTTTTATTTATTTACACTTCTTCCTCCATTTAGGTCTGTAAGACTGAAAATATAATCATAAAGTAAACATAACGTTGACTACGAACTTATTCGCTGCTTGCCTGTCCTGTGTGTGCCACACCATGCCAGGTGGCAGGCTTATACTACAGCGAGTACTTACTGCCCGCGTCGGAGCCAGTCAGAATCTGTCTCTCGTCTTGCAAATTTAAATGAAAACGCATTCAACAAATAATAGCGCAAACATGATAGGTTTTGAGTTAGTACCATTTGTATTTACGAAGATGACGTGCTAGCATAACTGCTGCCGGGGTGAGATCGACACAGTTCATTTAGTTATTGCATGCTGTGTGTTCAAATGTTTAAGCATATTGCTCATATATCCTCCACTTGATGAAATAGCAATCTTGCAATTATTACAAGTAGCGCGGTTGCAATCTTTTTTTTGTAAAACGTAGTCAACTTTAGAGCGATTGTTTCTCCCGGGTGCCGCTATCTTACTGTCTGACGCCACTACGCACGTTGCGTAATGACTTCATTCCATCATTAGGGAATCATTTGAAAAATTGGCAAGCGATTCCAAGGAAATGATACACTGAGCATTTTGATTCCTATCCAGAGTCATGATATGTGTTGCAGCCTCTAGTGATAACAATATCAAGATACATGGAACATTAGCATATACATGATAATAGAACCATGTCAAAACGGGTTACAAAGTCTCCTAATATGGCTGCTGACATATTGCGTCATTTACGGTTGTATTACTTTCCATCCATTTTCTACCGCTTATCCCTCTTGGGGTCGCAGGAGCCTATCTCAGCTACAATCAGGCGGAAGGCGGAGTACACCCTGGACAGGTCGCCACCTCATCACAGGGCCAACACAGATAGACAGACAACATTCACACTCACATTCACATACTAGGGCCAATTTAGTGTTGCCAATCAACCTATCCCCAGGTGCATGTCTTTGGAAGTGGGAGGAAGCCGGAGTACCCGGAGGGAACCCACGCAGTCACGGGTAGAACATTAAAACGCCACACAGAAAGATCCCGAGCGCAGGATCGAACCCAGGACCTTCGTATTGTGAGGCAGACGCACTTGGTCAAAATTATTATTAATGTACTTGTTAATTTACTGTCAGAATCTGCTTCTATCTACACTTCTGTTAAATATACAGTAATTGGCACTTATTCTTCTGTTGTTTTAATACTTTACATTAATTTTAGGTGATACTAACATTTGGGTATGGATCCAACACCAAGTAGTTACAGGCCAGGGGCAGTATTGGTCATTGCAATACTGATACTCCACATTTTCAATATCATTGTATGATTATATTTTTGATCACAATTATGATCAGACAAAAACGCAGGATGTAACAAAAACAATTAAATATTTTAATTATTTCCTACTATTGGGTCCGATTAAAATCATTTAGTTTTTACCTTAAAGCCCAATATAAAAACAACAAAAGATTTTGTGACAGTAAAATATATCAATGTAACGGTAGTATTGACCATATATCTATACTAGGTATCGTTACTGTCAATATTTGTATCAATTTGCCCACCTTTGTTTACAATCAACAACTTTATGGAGCAGTTTGCATATCCCCTTACGTTGTGTGGTATAGCATGATTAGCTATTCCTCGTCCTCCAGTGATGATATTTGTGAGAAACTTACGTTTGATTGACTTAGAAAAGGTTTTGCACATTTGTTCGCTTGTTGCTGTCACATTTGCGGGACACAGCTAAAAGGTGTCATAAACATGATATAACGTAGTATTAAAATCTATCATATATCATCTATATTGTGAATCTATACTTTTGTACACTGACTACTGCAAAGGATATCCGAGTTTTCTTTTTACTGCATTGTTCTTTGGAAAGGTAGTAGGATGCTTGCTGAAATGTGAGCTGTAGGTTTATGTATCACCATCAGATGTACAGTATGATGGCAGCTCACCTGGCCAGTGCTCCATCTGGATCAGACAGGTTGATGTGCGCTTGGGGTCCAAGCAGTGAATCCAGGTGAGCAGAGACCAGCTGCTGTTTGAGCTGGGCCGCGTGCTGGGCAAGGACCACAGGGGTCAGGCGCTCCTCTGCATTGCTTTCTTTTGTGGCAGTCTGTCAAATCAGTGGTGGGGTAATGCATGATATCGACACTGTGAGTCAGTGGACACTTTTAATCAAACAAAAAGATGCTTGTGTAATGCTGGCAGTCTTACCTGGATTGTGTCCACTTGTTGACAGAGTTCCTGGATCTCGTTTACTAAACGCTGGTACTTCTGTTGGGGAGTCTCCTTGACACCACAGCCCTCTCCTAGCTGCACGATGACAAGGCAAGAACGCAAAAAACTACTAAATAAAGGTAAAAAGCGCTCACAACACCACCATTATCACTGTCAGAAGAGTGATAACAAAAATGCTGTTTGCATCTCTCAAATGAAATATTTTATAATTTGCAGGAGTTGCGTGTTTAGAACAAACCGTACTTACAATTTCAAATGTTCCAGACTCATAGCCCACTCTTCTGCTTTTACTGATTCTGTCTGAGAAGTCTGTGCAAAGAGAACCAAGATAAAAGTCAAGCTAAGGTATCAGAATTAAGCTCTAGTGGGATTATAGGTGCCTGAATCATTTAGAATTGCCTGTGAGAAACTGACCCAGTCCCTTGGTGCTGACATGCTTGTCTTTGAATTTGTCATAAGCCGCGTTAGGGTTGACCACGATCCTCTCCACGCTGTCACTGCACAGCTCCTCCTGGAAGTGGGGTACCACAAGTACATGTCAAATGTATACCAAATGAGGAAATATGGTGTTTAAAGAGATAAGACAGCTATGTCTTCAAACTGAGAACGCAGTGTTTCCCAACCTTAATTGAACCAAGGCAAGAGTAAAATATCCTGACAAAACATGCCATAACTTCCCCTACTGTATGATTCGAAACAGGTGGACACACCAGTTTATTTTCTACCACGTTAGTTATTGTCATGACTATTGGTACAAATCAGACCCCGACTTAAACAAGTTGAAAAACTTATTCGGGTGTTAGCATTTAGTGGTCAATTGTACGGAATATGTACTTCACTGTGCAACCTACTAATAAAAGTCTCAATCAATGTAAAGTACTTTAATAATCCCTGAGGGGAAATTGAGATTTTCAGCACAGATAGAAATAGATGAACAAAGAGTACGACATATTTTTACAACATAAATACAGTGGAACGCTGATTTACGAACGCCTCAATTAGTGAATTTACGAACTTTTAGATCAAGTCAAACTTGCCTCTGTGTGCGAACTATGTCTTTGTGTACGAACGCTGCATTCATTCATTTTGTGTCACGCCGGCAGGCGAAAAGCAGAGCGCAGCATCTGAGTGAAGAGGCGGAGCCCTCCAGGTCTCTTGCTGCACATTGGAGTACACTACCAGCCTCTCACTACTCAGTGCTTCAGCGTGTGCCTTCCCCCTGCCCAGTTCTTTCATCTTTTGACAAGTTTTGTCCATTTTGCTAATTCAATGATCCCCAAAAACTCAACAAACCAGCGTGGAAAGGAGGAAGGAATCACTGTGGAGATTAAAAAAATACTATTTGCGAAGAGTACATTGAGGCTTTGTACTACAGCAAGTCTTAATTGTGATGAGACCGGACGAATGCCAGAGCAGCCTTATTTTACAGTGGAAAAAAAGACACTACCTATCGTTCAGGACAACAGCACACACACACACACGGCTACCACCCCCTTCCTTCTTTCTCCCAGTCTACTGCTTTCTCCTCAGCTCCTTTCCAATATTAATGTGGGTGGATTTTACTTTTTAAAAATGTTTATTACTGTAGCAACATGGTTGTTAAAGTTAAGGATTTTAAAGGCACCATAGTGGCTTCTGTGTGTGTGCATGTGTTGGCAAAGCAGAGCATAAATCTTGTTACTCAAGAGAAAGTCAATCTATCGCCTCGTTATGTTTGTTTGATATGTATAGCACTTTGTATTGTGTGTAAAGTGTACAAACCTTCACTAAAATACGGACTTTTGTCGAGACTGGAACTCATTATTTATATTTATATTGTATGTTGTGGAGAAATTTGCTTCACTATAGGAACGATTTACGAACCCTGTTCGAGAACCAATTAGGTTTGTAAATCGAAGTTCCACTGTAATCATTTTAGGACCTATTAATAGAAATTTGATAATTTCCCGTGGCACACATGATAATCACCTGGTTCACTACAGTGGTGGGGAATCACTGGATTCTGAGAGACCTTAAACTGTCAGGAAAAATTTATCTTGCCCCAATAATGACTTTAAAAATTTAAATTACAGCATGAATGAATGATAACATAAAATGATGCATATTAGTCTGAGCTGGATTACATTTGATGATTTCAATATGATTAAAAAGTTTACAATTCATATTTAAAAACTCATGATGAAATCAAAGTCAGTGAATGGAGTAAGGAAACAAAAGCTTATGTTGTAAGACTTATAGATGGTTGATTTATGTTTATGAAGTCATTGATTACAAGACCATTGACAGACACATCAGTCCTGGTCTAAAGAACATAAAACAGACACTTGGGAGAGAAAGGTGAAGGACAACAAGGAGAGTTAGACAGGCTCTTACCAGCTCCTTTGGTTTCCAAAGAGTTAGAAAATATTGGAAGAGCGGAGGGAGATAAAAAAGGG
The DNA here is from genome assembly GCF_033978785.1 of Entelurus aequoreus. Taxonomy (NCBI): domain Eukaryota; kingdom Metazoa; phylum Chordata; class Actinopteri; order Syngnathiformes; family Syngnathidae; genus Entelurus; species Entelurus aequoreus. The sequence continues at coordinate 8,720,876 of NC_084756.1, read as the reverse complement.
TTGCAGGTTGGGAGGAGAGAGAGACAACAAAGATTAATGTGGTTATCACATGCCACACGCACGCACACGCAGAGACAAACAGGATCAGCTGACTGGGGAGAAGGAGATAAGAAAGCAGTGGATGCTGAGAACCCTAAAATAGTTTTATGATGTGTCTTCTTTTGTGGTTGGCAAGATGCTGAAGTGCCACAGTGAAGAAGAGTTCTCTACCACTTTATAAACTACAAGTGAATAGTTGTGGACAACCAAAATGTCTCCCACCCGATATTGTCAAAAAAGTAGTTAAAAGGTAGCTGCACTTTAGTGGGGAAATGTCAATCTGGTCTATTAGACCATTCCAATGTATCATAGTGGGATACCATTTATACAATCACATGATAAAGGTCCCCTATTATGCAAAAATGGACTTTATAATGATTTAACGCTAATGTGCGTGCAAAGAGCCTGTTTTGAGTGAGAAAAATATCTCCCTCACTTGTTTGCTCCACATAGCATATAGTTTATTATTCTGCTGTTTAAATGTGAGTGTGAAGTTAGCACAAGTTTGGGGGTAGGCAACCCCCAAACATGTCATGTTTCATGACATGTTATCTCTATGTAATATTGGCTGCATTTCTGACAGTTGTTTGTGTGCCATGTTGTTCCAGACCACAGCAAACGTTACCCAGCTTGCATAGAGTGTGATAAATTCATTAGAAGAAGACAGCCTGCTGTTTCCTCTAACTTGGACACACACATCTATACCCTTGCCATTCTAAGACTGTCATTTCCAGGCCTACTTGCCAACCTTGAGACCTCCAAATTTGGGAGATTTGGGGGGCGGGGGAGGGGAAGTGAGGTGGGCGGGGTTAGGGGGGAGGAGTATATTTATAGCTAGAATTCACTTAAATTCAAGTATTTTATATATATATATATATATATATATATATATATATATATATATATATATATATACACTGTATATACATATATATATATATATATATATAATATATATATATTATATATATATATATAAAATAAATACTTGACTTTCAGTGAATTCTAGATATATATATATATATATATATATATATATATATATATATATATATATATATATATATATATATATATATATATATATACACACACACATAAATAAAATAAATACTTGAATTTCAGTGTTCATTTATTTACGGATATACACACATAACACTCCTCTCTACTCATTGTTGTATTTGAAAGTACAATGATTTGCAGCCAGTAGCACAGCCTTTGAAGGAGCATAGGTATGTGCAGTGTAATATTCTGGGTTGGAGTCAATAACCAGGCGAGGTGATGAACTTACGTCTCTTTACTTCATACTTCAGAACCGACTCCCACACTTTCCGTCAGGGTGCGCAATACAAAGTAAACCGTTGGCCAACCAAAAAGTAACCACAGAACACTATAGTGTTCTGTGGTTACTTTTTAAACCGTTGGCCAACCAAAAAGTAACTTTTTGGTTGGCCAACGGTTTACGTTGTATTGCGCACCCTGACGGCAAGTGTGGGAGTCGGTTCTGAAGTATGAAGTAAAGAGCGGATGTGACGACATGCTGTCTTCACTCAGGTCCGCACGGACCTGGGCGTGCCTTAAGTCCAGCTGCAAATCGGGAGAAATTCGGGAGAATGGTTGTCCCGGGAGATTTTCGGGAGAGTTCCTGAAATTCGGGAGTCTCCCGGAAAAATTCGGGAGGGTTGGCAAGTATGTTTCCAGGAGTTATCTCACCCTCTGAAAAAGCATCCGTATTACTAATATTTCCCAATCTTGTAAAAATGTGTAAAATAAAGAGTACAATTTCAACATTTCTGTTAACAAAGATTTGCGTCAGCCTGCGACACATACATTTTGATAGGGGGCTATTATAGCTAATATAGACACTTACTCCATGTGTTGCCTTCATCATAAGACGTTTTAATGCTCCAGACAGATTTGGTTTTTGGTCCAATCTGGCTTTTTCAACATTTTAGGTTGCCGACCCACGCACTCTCATATAGCAATGCTAATCTTTCTGTCCTGTCCTACTCCTTCTGTTACGTTATTTATTACGTTGGACAAATTCAGTTACAGTGTATGTGTAAAAAGTGGATAAAGTAGACAATAATAAATATCAGAGATAGGTGTGTAAAACACAGTTCATTAGCATTGAAGCTACACAAATTGCTGTGTTTTCATATACCAGGATTAAGGCTAGATTGGTGAATACTTTTGTATGTTTTATTTTAAATTGTTGAAACATAATATGGGACCTTTAACTGCTGCATTGTTCTGCAGATGATGCATTTGGATTGTTATTGAACATAAATATGATTGATTTGGTGAAATGAGTGGGTTAAGGACTACAACTGAGCTTTGTGTAGGAATTAATTCAGGGCCAATTTTTTATCAAAACGAGTTATAACAATTCCATTAAGTGCCATGGTTATGTCTTGAAAACACTGTGGAATAATGTCATAACCAGCGATGAATCATTAATTTGAAGCATTTTTTAAATTAGTAATGCACTGTATTAAAAAAGATTGTCACATGCAATAAAGTAGTGGCCTTTAAAACACCCAAGTGTTAGTCGGAGCAATGAGGTTAGCAATGGATCAGCTGCTAAAGCATGACAAGTTATTTTACGACAAACAAAGATTTCTTTCTATGTGTACACAGACACACAGTTCATCTCTTTCAAAGCTTGACAGATAAGGATAGTAAAAATATCTTTCAATTATCAATACATGTGATGAAACGGTCATTTTCTGAATTGGCTACAGTCTTTTGATTCAAAACAGGAAGAACAAGTGAAAAGGTGATCATAAAAACCATGCATCAAAAAAGGAATAGCATTAAGCTCACTGGTTAGAAGTAAAATGCAGCCGATCTTACTTGGACAAGCTAGGCTCCGAGGAGGGTGGGTTAGAGTCAAAACAAGGGAATGGGAAGAGGGAGGGCCAACGAAGGGAAACATGGAAGGGGAAAATTCCCATTAGCGTTTCAATCTGCTATGTTCAACATTTGACTTCTTGGCCACTAAATACATTTTCATGAAAGAACATTTACAAGTTTGACCCTTATTTTTTAAATAAAAATGATACCACAGTGTTTCTTCTAAGAGTGGCTTCTTCTCTATCAGACACCATATAATCATAATGTAAGACGAGAGAAACACTTATGTGGCTGATCAGATAAAAAAACATCTTCAGTACTACCATCTGCCCCATTCGTGGAAACTACAGCACCGACAAAGCAGTTTTCATAAGAAAAAAGGTAATTATGGATTGTATCTGGTTATCTAAATTTACACTTGCTTTTTGTGGATAGTTTGCAATTACTATTTGTCAGTATAAAATAAATGTTTTCATACTTAAATGCCAATGTCAGTAAAAAATAAAGTTGATTGCATCTCATAAGGCTCTTTTCCAATTAGCGCCAGTTTGCTTGTACAGATGTGTGTCCAGTTTTGGCATAATTTGACACTGGCTTATTGTGCAATTTCTAGACTTCATTTAACTTAAATCAATGTTGACAAGTGTAAATCTTCAAGATGGCGCGACATGAATCTTCTCCTGTTCTTAAAAGGGAACTGCACTTTTTTTATTCTTATTTGACAATCGTTCACAATCATTATTAGAGACAATAACATGTCTTTTTTTTTTTATTACGATTTTAAAGATGATAAAAAACGCTTGGAAGATGCGGCTAATGGGAGTCACTGTTGTAGCCTTCAAAGCCCTCTACGACAACTTCAAAACCCTTCATCAATGTTTTGTATACACACTGCAAGTCTAATGTAGTATCAAACACGTTCATAACAATATATAATATGTTCAATATTTACCGTATTTTGATCATTTCCAGGACTGACTTCTTCCGCGCATTTATTTGTTTCCATAGCAGCGCACATCCGACTTCCTGTGTGTTCCTACTTCTGGATACAAAACGCTTGCGTTGTCTTCAATCATGGCAGACTTGGTAAACAATGAAGACAACTATTTTTGGACAAATGAGGATTCACAACCTTATCTTTTTTCATCTGAATGAACGGAGGTTGAACTGCTGATTCTAGAAGCGAGCACGAAGAAGATGGTGAAAAGTTAGAGCACACGGAAGCCGATAGAGCGAGGTGAAATCGACTTGAAGCTGCAAATGTGGAATTTGGAGAACAGCTATTTTGACATAAATGGTGTGCTTACCCTAAATAAATCAGAAAGAATGTCCCTGGTCAGCTGGACAAAAGAGACAACTGTCCATGGAATGAGTCACACTTTATATTGATCATGATACACGAAACGTGCGCGTATCATGACATACATCATATGCTGTCTAGCTGTGTACAAACAAAACATGCATTGTGGGCTAATGCTGGACAGATACTGTAATATAATTGTTCATGTTTTTCACTGAGTACAGATTGGTGTCCTATCGCAATGTTGTGAATTACAAACAAGCGTGTTTCGTGCTGACGTAGAAGCTAGCTTATCTCTTGCCATAGTTAGCTTTTACGGGTAATACTGAAGCACGCAGATGTGTTACTATGCTAGAAATATAGTTCCTCAGTGTTCACTCTTACAATAACAATGTTGCTACAATTTGGTTATTATACAGGTTACGGAACGTAAGTGAAGTATTGGTGACGGTTATTGAATGCATTTTTAAAGTGACTTAGAGGTAGAATTGATTGCTCCCATTAGCTGCATCGCTAGCTACCTAGAACGAGCTGATTCTTACATGTTAGAATGTTAAAAAACAATATCTCTGTCTTATCTTGAACGATAAGCAAAAATCCCAAAAAAGTGCAGTTCCCCTTTAAGAAATTGCTCAAAAGTATATGTACAATGCATTGTATTAAAAACATTAAATACTCCATATAGTTTCCTGGCGCTCTCAGCAGTTGAGTAAGTAAACGCCCATGTTTAAAGGGGAGCTGCACTTTTTGGGAGGAATTTGGCTTAGCATTCACAGTCCCCGTGTCCGACAAGAACACATATGTTTTTCTTTGTTTATGCATTCCCAATAGTGAAATACGGCAAGTAGGAGGTGGCTAACAATGCAGCTAATGGAAGTACTCTATTCTGTCCATAGAGCCCTCTATAAAACATCCAAAAACTGCCAACAATACTCCATTTACATCTCATGACCTGAATATTAACCAAGTATTAGCGATATTGATCACAGAGAGCTAATTAGTTTATGCTGCTATATTGACATACCGTGCTGCAGCTGCTGCATTGCCTCTTGAGTTGGTGAAAGTTAATTCTAGATTATAAATCATGCATCTCACCTGGATAGTAGAAGGTTGTGGCCATACATCAAAAAGTTGGTCAACTTTGACAATCAACTCAGACCCAGAGATGGCGAGAAATACAAGAAAAGACGCTTGCTGCAGCACCTTTGAGGATTATGATTAATTCTTCATCTAAACGGAAAATTACGAACATCTCATCAGTCGGCATCCCAGTGAGAGCAGACATTGTACAGTAGGTAATTATTTTATTATGTTCATAGTTTGTATTTCTTGTTTAGCATTTAGCAATACTGCTACATGTATACAAGGCTATGTCTACACTAAGCCGGATAACCCCTTAAACGAATAATTATTTAGCCTAAGCCCCGTTTCAGCCACACTAAACCAGCATTTAAGGTTCTCCTCCTCGGACAAATTTTTACACGGGTAAATGCGCCATGTATTTCTTGAATCTGCGGCTCTTAGCTTTGTATGGACTCATTGATCGTTTACAAACTGAGTTCGGAGCGGAAGTGACGCCAGAAAGACTGCGCCCCACACAGGAAGTGACGTCAGAAAGAACGCGCCACAGCCAGCTTCATAATAAAGCGGTTTCATAATTCGGAGCTAAACACTGGAAACATGGAGGCGAGTCATCCAGACATTCCCGTGTTTCTCCTTCTTCTACATGTACAGACGCTTGTGGAAATCACACATGAATACCTTAAGAGAAAGCGATTGCAACTATTTGGAATACAACACTTCTCAGACGGCAAGAGAACTTTCGAAAGTCCAGGTCAGCTGTGATGCTACTTACCGAAAAACTTTGTCCATTTGTCGAAGGAGAGACAACGAGAATGCGGGCTACCGTGGATGTGATAAAAAAAGGTAGCGTGTACTTTGTATTACCTGGCCGTCGAGGGAAGACTAACTACCAAAAACGGCGAATGCTTTTGGACTGGCAAAGCAGACTGTATCAGTTATTGTCCGCCATGTATGTCGCTGACTCAACGTCTAGGTCCAGAGTATATAAAGTCACCGAAAAGGAATGGACAATGAAGGTGAAGGCAAAAGAGTGAGGAGTGTCCTGACCAGATATCTAGATCCCAAGATTGATTGTTGTCAAATGTTCTTTGTCACATTGTATACTTTCGTGTCCAATAAAGATTTGATTAATTTATGATGTCTCAGGTGTGATTCACTACAATAGGGCCCCACAGCGCACTGGATTCTAGTTAATTGAAATACCACGACACTGGATATTGTTCAGATAAGTTAAATTTAAGAACTTGCACACAGAGCAACACTGGAGGTGACAATGACGTGCGCATTTTCCGCGCGTGCGTATTCGGTCGTTTTGAGCCGGCGGACGGAGGGGGTCTTTAATGACCATTGTGTGTGTGTGGCCAAGGATAAGGTTAGGTGGGATTTACCCTGGATAACCTTAGTGTAAATGGAGCCTCAGTGTTTCACAAAAGTTGGATCTGTTTAGCACAGTTTCTAAATCTTGTAGCTCATCCTCCTTATATTCGGCTCAGAAAAATAAGGTTCTGGATCATCATTTGTCCCAAAGTAATTGTTGTCTCTCATGAAGTCTGCCATGAGTTGTAGTGTTGTTGTTGAAGGGAAAAGCGAACGTTGCGATGTGTATGAAATTAATACTCTCACATAAAGATTGTGAATGATAGACAAAATTCCCCCCAAAAAGTGCAGTTCCCGTTGCGTCGGACCAGTCTTCCTCTCAGGGAATAAAAGACACTGGTTAATCCCAAATTCTTTCGGATGACATATATGTTGAGTAAGAAGGACCACTAAGACAAAATAGCAATATTATCAAGTTTTACTAAAGCTTTAGAAGACCAGCCTTCACAATGCTATAATAGCAGCATCAAGAAGCGGTCTGAAAATCAAACGGAAAGAGTCAGCCTATTTAGTATGAAAACAGACCCCTCCCGCCCAGAAAGAAATACAGCCTTATTGTTCTAAACTGATCAATTAAAAAGGGAGTACATATACTCCCAATACACATTCCAACGGCCATAAGATACAAGCACAAAGTGTACACATGGGAAAATATTACCTGCTTTAAACATGACTATTGATGAAGAAATAACTCTTAGAAATATCTAATTCTCACATTCCCCTTTAAATCACTGTAGAAATTGTGGGATAATAATTTAAATGCATTGTCATTTCAGTGTCAATTTAGACTGAATAGATTTGAATTGTATATAATAAATACCGAAGCTGGTTTTATTTTGTTGGTTATAAGTGGCTTTACAAGGTGATTTAGTAAGGGTGTAACGGTACGTGTATTTGTATTGAACCGTTTCGGTACGGGGGGTTCGGTTCGGAGGTGTACCGAACGAGTTTCCGCACGGACATATTAAGTAGCGCACCGCACATTGTGTAAACAATGCACACTGAGGCACAACACACGGCATGCTAGCAACGACCGGGCTACTACAACATGCAAAAGCCAGAGCTGGAAGACCCTCCTGCCTCGTTAAGATCTCCCGTTTGGGAACATTTCGGCTTCGCGGTGCGATACAACAATGGATAACATCGCTTTAACGAAGAGAATGACAAACAAACACAGCTCCCACCGCATTCAAGCAGCTTCTCCTCGGCGAGTCAGGCAGGGCTAAAGCGATAACAAATGCTGTTGGTGTTTTTATAGCAGCAGATTTAAGACCATATTGCATTAAAAACTAGATTTTGACCCACTTCTATGGTGGAAGAACAATGAGCCCATTTATCCTCTTACTGCCAAGTTAGCCAGGCACTACCTCGCCATACCTGCTACCTCCGTGCCCAGCGAAAGAGTATTTTCCACAGCTGGAGACATTTTAACTGCAAGCAGGTCTGCTCTTTCTGCAGACAATGTGGATAAACTGATTTTTCGGGTAAAAAACATGAAAATTGAGTGAAAGTCACTAGGGTTAAAGGCTGGGAAAAGAAAAGTTAATCTGAGGCTGAGTTGACTTGAAACTGTTTAATGTTGCACTTTTTGTATGTAGAAGAAAAGTTTTGTCATTTTATTTAATCTGAGCAACAACTTGAAGCAGTTTAATGTGTACTTTATATGTAGAAAGGTTTTGTTAAGAAACCAATTCTGAGCCTTATCTTATTTAGTTTTTATTTCATATATGTTGTCTGCAGTAACCCTGGCAATCGACCCTGTGTGTATATGTATGTTATTGTTATGCTTAGCATTCATGACTGCCTGCTGTTGCACTGATCAGCCTAGTGGTGGCTCACATCCATCACACACAGGGCATTTTTAAAGCAATGTTAAAAGGATAAAGCCGTTGTTTACAAATGTTGGTAAATTAATAACCAGAAAATGTACATTTTGTTGTTTTCTTACTGTACCGAAAGTGAACCGAACCGTGACCTCTAAACCGAGGTACGTACCGAACCAAAATTTTTGTGTACCGTTACACCCTTATGATTTAGTGATTATAGTTTATTAGGCAGCAGTGTACTTACCGACTCAAACTGGGTTGGTCATCTACATGTGTATGTGTGATACTGTACATGTGCGTGTGATACTGTGATAAATTTGAATTGTATACAATAAATACAGAACCTGGTTTTATTTTGTTGGTTATACGTGGCTTTACAAGGTGATTTAGTGATTATAGTTTATTAGGCAGCAGTGTACTTACCGACTCAAACTGGGCTTGGTCATCTACATGTGTACGTGTGATACTGTACATGTGCGTGTGATACTGTGATAAATTTGAATTGTATACAATAAATACAGAACCTGTTTTTTGTTGTTGGTTATAAGTGGCTTTACAAGGTGATTTAGTGATTATAGTTTATTAGGCAGCATTGTACTTACCGACTCAAACTGGGCTTGGTCATCTTCGGGGAGGTCACCTGTCTCGTACACATCCGGTTCGTTAAAGGCCTGTTTTCCAAAACAATAAACAACAATAAAATGTCATGTCTTAGAAGTTAGCCCGGCCAACGCCCCAGCTCATTCTAAGAGAAAGTTATCTCCCTGTGCAGAAAGACTGAAATGGCTGTTTGCACACTATATCAAGTACAAAACTTAGCTGGTGGAAACAAATATCTCCATGTTCAATAGCTCTTACGAACAATTAAACAGCTGAGTCAACGATGCTAGCACGAATGCTAGGCTACTTGCTAACATTAGCCACTTACAATTCCTGGCAAATTGGCGTATTTAGGGTCAGCCATTGTGCGCGCAATTAGATGCAGTAACGACACGACGATAAAGAATAAATGTTAACTGAAGCTAATGGCGGCACAAAGCAACCAGCGCCAGCGACAAACCGAGGCTTCTTGTTAGCTGTGCTTGATTTTGACAGTGTGTCTTGGGTGCACTGACTTTGTTCAAAGTGGTTTCAGATGGGCGGTGATGCTGTAGTCTTATCAAGAGGAAAACGGTCGACACGGTGTAACCCGGTGAGCAAAGAAAACAAACTAAGTTACGCATGCGCATTGTTTGACCACAAGCACGGAATTAGTTTTGTTCAATTTGTATTGATTTAATTTTCTGAATTTTATAAACCTTTATTTATAATATGCAACATCTACATACAATCAATAAATAATAATAATCAAAACAAGTACAGAAATAGTACAAAAACAGTACAAAACAGCGCCAGGGGGTTGTAAACTCAACAAAGTAACTAAAATAGAATGCAATATATGTATGTATGTATGTATGTATATATATATATATATATATATATATATATATATATATATATATATATATATATATATATATATATATATATATATATATATATATATATATATGGACTGGACTTTCGCTGATGTGTTGGACTTTCACAATATTATCTCAGACCCACTCGACACCGAGGATGTCGTTGTGGCTTGTACAGCCCTTTGAGACACTAGTGATTTAGGGCTATATAAATAAACATTGATTGATTGATTGATTGATATATATATATATATATATGTATATATATACATACATACATACATACATACATACATACATACATACATACATACATACATACATACATATATATATATATATATATATATATATATATATATGCATGCATGCATGCATGCATACATACATACATACATACATACATACATACATACATACATACATACATACATACATACATACATACATACATACATACATACATACATACATACATACATACATACATATATATATATATATATATATATATATATATATATATATATATATATATATATATATATATATATATATATATATATATATATATATATATACATACAGTGTATATGTAACGGCAGCACTGTGGGAAAGGGGTTAGTGCATGTGCCTCACAATACGAAAGTCCTGAGTTCAATCCCGGGCTCGGGATCTTTCTGTGTGGAGTTGTCATGTTCTCCCTGTGACTGCGCGGGTTCCCTCCGGGTACTCCGGCTTCCTCCCACCTCCAAAAACATGCACCTGGGGATAAGTTGATTGGTAACACTAAATTGGCCCTAGTGTGGGAATGTTGTCTGTCTATCTGTGTTGGCCCTGTGATGAGGTGGCGACTTGTCAAGGGTGTACCCCGCCTTCCGCCCGGATGCAGCTGAGATAGGCTCCAGCACCCACCGCGACCCTGAACGGGACAAGTGGTAGAAAATGGATAGATGGATGGATATATATGTAACAAAATGTAAAGCCATAGGCTCACACAAGTTCCGTAAATGATCCACATTTGCAGCACAGCATCATAGTTTTCACAGCTTTTTGGTTGTTAGAGGTAGAAAGCATTTTAAAGTAGAGTTGTAATTCTTTTTTTAAAGGCAGAAACAACAGGTCGGGTATTGAGAAACTTACATTTATGAATATAAAACTTAGCTAGAATGCATGGAATTAGTTGTCAGGATTCTCACTGACAGTTTGGTTATGTTTTGTTTTTTTCCTCTGTTTGTTTTATTTCCTGTCAGCGCTCTTATTTTGGTTCCTTTTCCTGCATGTCTCCCTGAGCGCTTGTTTCCCTCACCTCTACCTGATTGGCACACCTGGTGGCAATTGCCAACCAGGCTCCTATTTATACCTGCCTCTCCCTCCAGTCAGTGCTGGAGTATTACTAGCTGTATGCTGTGGACTGTGAGCTGTTTGCTGTCTCCAGTTTGCCTGTTTCCTGGTTCCTGTTTGCTGCCTCCAGTTTGCCTGTTTCCTGGTTTCTGGTTCGTGTTTTCCTTGCATTTTTTGGACATTAAAATCATGTTTTCCTGCACCAAGCCTGCCATCTCTGCATCTTGGGGTTCGTCACCACCACTTCCTGACATTAGTCATATGTTTGGGAGTTAGTCATTTGGCGTCCTTATTTGTGAAATGTGATACTATACATGTTTGTGTGATACTGTACATGTGTATGTGTGATACTGTAAATGTGTGTGTGTGTGTGTGTGTGTGATACTATACATGTGTATGTGTGATACGATACATGTGTATGTGTGATACTAGGGCTGTAAATCTTTGGGTGTCCCACGATTCGATTCAATATCGATTCTTGGGGTTACGATTCGATTCAAAATCGATTTTTTTTTTCCAATTCAACACGATTCTCGATTTAAAAACAATTTTTTCCCGATTCAAAACGATTCTCTATTCATTCAATACATAGGATTTCAGCAGGATCTACCCCAGTCTGCTGACATGCAAGCAGAGTAGTAGATTTTTGTAAAAAGCTTTTATAATTGTAAAGGACAATGTTTTATCAACTGATTGCAATAATGTAAATGTGTTTTAACTATTAAATGAACCAAAAATATGACTTATTTTATCTTTGTGAAAATATTGGACACAGTGTGTTGTCAAGCTTATGAGATGCGATGCAAGTGTAAGCCACTATGACATTATTGTTCTTTTTATTTTATTTTTATAAATGTCTAATGATAATGTCAATGAGGGATTTTTAATCACCGCTATGTTGAAATTGTAACTAATATTGATACTGTTGTTGATAATATTAATTTTTGTTTCACTACTTTTGGTTTGTTCTGTGTCGTGTTTGTGTGTCCTCTCAATTGCTCTGTTTATTGCAGTTCTGAGTGTTGCTGGGTCGGGTTTGGTTTTGGAATTGGATTGCATTGTTATGGTATTGCTGTGTATTGTTTTGTTGGATTGATTAATATAAAATAAAAATAAATTAAATAAAAAAAAATCGATTTTTTAAAAAGAGAATCGATTCTGAATCGCACAACGTGAGAATCGCGATTCGAATTCCAATCGATTTTTTCCTACTCCCCTATGTGATACTATGAATGTGTGATACTGTACGTGTGTGTGTGTGTGTGTGTGTGTTACTGTACGTGAGTGTGTGTGTGTGTGACACTGTACATGTGTTTTGAGAGGAGATCAGAGATTGGCTGAGAAACAAGGGATGGTCTTCTGCTGGCCCACCTATGGACTGGACTCTCACTGTTATGTTGGATCCACTAGGGACTGTACTTAGAGGGGGGGGGGGTTACCCACATATACGATCCTCCCCAAGGTTTCTCATAGTCATTCACATAGACGTCCCTTGTGTGGGCTCTGTGCCGAGGATGCCGTTGTGGCTTGTGCAGCCCTTTGAGACTTTTGTGATTTAGGGCTATATAAATAAACATTGATTGATTGATTGATTGATACATCAAATAGATCAAATTTGGTATTTTGATAAATGTCAACATTATTATGCTCCAGGCAAAATGTTTTCTACATAAATGTCGATTTATGAAAGTAAGGCCTACATGTTCTAATTGGCTTAATAATTTACAATTATTAATCAAATCTTGGAGGATGATTAAGAGTACAAAAGCCCTTAAATTGATATCGTTGTTAAAAACATTTAAAGTGATTCAGGTAGCCCTTTTTGTCTTTCATATTTTTTAATTATTATTTATTATTATTTAATACTCTCTGTATTTGCTTTTGTTTTCTTTCCTCGCCATGTTTTGCTGATGTTGAAAGTGCCTTGACTTTAGTGTGCATGTTTGTCGTTCAATTAAAAAAAAAAGTCTCATAATGGACCAAACGGGACATTGTACGTGTATTCAAGTGATTATTTTACTACTAATAAACAACTTACGTACGGTATTTTCTATTTTTTTGTAGGCGTAAGCTGTAACAGCCTTGCCAGGCGATGGCGCCCAAGATCCATGTAAACAACCAGGCTTCATTGGCTCAGTCCTTGTAAAATGGATTACCAGTTTTGCCCCTTTTATATTAGTTCCTTTACAATCCTATCGCCCCCAAATTGAACAGTTATGTTCAATGTGTTTATATTAGCATGTATTATTTTTCAAGGGTTACAGTTTTGATGCAGCCATTTGTATGAGATATTTGGTGTGAGATCTGTTTTTGGCGCCACACAAAGTCTAAACAAACAACATAATCAGTGGTAAAGTTTGAGTAGCATCCAATTACTGGTAAGGAGATTGTTGGCAGATTAGTAGGGAGCCATGGCTGGTCCTTCATCTTCAGTGGTGCTGATGAGAGTATCCCAGTAGCCCCGCCCACTCAGAAAGAGAAAGAGAAAGAGAGAGAGAGAGCGATGCGAACATGCTGCTCGTCCAGACGCGACCGGACCAGTTTGGACTGTACTCCCTACTGCAACTCTCCATCTGTTCCCCACCAAATTTGCCAATAGGCTGATGAAAAAACAAACAAACAAAAAAACAAGAGGATTTTATTTTGTGGAATTTTGCCAGTGATTGAGCTCATCCATGAACTGGGACACGGTGAAAGAACTCGTAGTATAGTCGTCGCCTTGCAACTCCTATCTTTGACATGTGTGCATAGCCACAAAAAGCCATTTGGCAACAGCTTGCACGGGAAGTAAATTTTCCCGCCTTTTTTTTGTTCTCTTAATTTTTTTTGGGGTGCACATTTGTTTTTGTTTTTTACATCAGCAATGGCTGACAGTAATGCAGAATGCAATATCAAGGTGTTGTGTCGTTTTCGTCCACTCAACCGTTCGGAAACCCTCCGTGGAGATAAGTTCATACCGATATTTCAAGGGGACGACACCGTCATCCTTGGGGTAAGTTCTATTTTTACATTTATCAAGCTTCCATGTCCAATGCATTTACATGAAATAGTGACCACACGTTTAGCTTAAAAGCTCCAGAAGAGCTTGAATCAATATGCATAAAACATGTCTGATGCATCCCGAACATGTCCTTAAAATGAAAGGTGAGTCCTGCACGCACAAAAAGAGCTTTGAGGTTTATTAAAAAAAAAGTCAGACCTTAAATGTCGAGCTTTTAAAATGCACTTAAAGAAGTCTTGTCGCTCATTATTATTGCAGCCTCTGGTCAGCATTGATCCCAGCACTTAACGCAAGGTTGATTGATGCTGATGCTGATGGAGCTCATAGTTGGCCTTGCATGCACACTTTGAATTATTAGCAAGTCTAATGAGAGTCATAATTACGTGTGGCTTGTTTGTGTGGGTCGTACATATGAAGCTGCTTTATTCCAGTACCTTGAAGCTGATGCTAAAACCCAACTGCTTTGGTGGCATTGGAGAACATGACCAGCCTCTGGGCTGGAGGTGGAGAGTTTGAAATGCAAATGTGGCTGCTGTTTGAAACATCCACACCCATCTGGTCTCAGGACTGAATTGAAGTAATGAAGGAGACCGCAGGGGATCTGCTGTATTCCAGAAGGCCTTCACAAAGATACAGAATGGAAGTGCGCTGCTCACATCTCTGCAACATTTTCTCTTAGAACGTCTCAACAAGGGGCTTTAAAGTAGTTATTGAGCAGCTTGTGCAGTGCAGATTTACTACATCCACTAAAGATGACTCAACAAAGAGCTGTTATTGTCTGATTAACGAACAAGGCAGGAGCAAGATAATTGTATTGTGTTGACAACGGTCAACATGGTGGAGCAGTAGCGTCAACAGCTTAGGGATGCATGAGTGCTCCGTCAAAATGAGCTGTTTCATTGAAAAAAGCTACAGTTGTATAATTCGATGGGGGGGCGATACGAAAAATGCTACCATAAGTATCGAAACGCGGATGTTATGTGTACAGAGGGAAGGACACGGTACAGACAACATGGACGTCGTATTTAGCTGTGTTTTATTTATACAAATACAATATATATATGGAGTGAGAAACTAACCCAAATGTGTGTGGTGTGTGACTATGTGTGGTGATTAGCTGTAGAGTGTTACCGGTAGTGTTGGGCGAGAGGGTCCGTGAGCAGGCAGGAAGTCGGGGGCTGTAGCGAGGCGTCAAAGGTCTGTGTCCAGGCGGGAGGTCGAGATCCAAGGGGCAGTCCGGGAAAACAGAGGGGAACACGGGGGAAACGAGACACACAGCTCCTCACGCGGGAACGGAGGTCTGTGTACAGGACAGGTAGCTATGTTTTTGGCGTGGGATAGCAGGTTGTGCGGGCTTATGAAGGCAGGACAGCTCATCAACGACAGGTGTGTAGATTGCTGATTGATTGCAGCCGCCGGCTGCAGCAGGAGATGAGCGCCCGTGGGCGTGTCCCAAGGCGTAGCTCATTGAGGAATGCGCAACGGCATGCGCTTGCGCCGTGACAACCGATTTAGATATCGAATACAGCTCTCAGTGTGTCCTACTCAGTGGCCTAGTGGTTAAAGTGTCCGCCCTGAGATCGGTAGGTTGTGAGTTCAAACCCCGGCCGAGTCATACCAAAGACTATACAAATGGGACCCATTACCTACCTGCTTGGCACTCAGCATCAAGGGTTGGAATTGGGGGTTAAATCACCAAAAAAATTATTCCCGGGCGCGGCCACCGCTGCTGCCCACTGCTCCCCTCACCTCCCAGGGGGTGAACAAGGGAATGGGTCAAATGCAGAGGACAAATGTCACCACACCTAGTGTGTGTGTGACAATCATTGGTACTTTAACTTAACTTATGTAGAATGGCTATTATTTTGTTATTTATTTATAGAGGTAGCACATTCCGACAGGCATATTTATCCATCAGATAATGCTCCCACTCAATGTTCCCTCTAATTTTTCATGTGTGTGAGCAAACACACAAATACCCTGAGCATTCAGTGGAATACAGACTGTGGTCATACCAGCAGCACATATGTCTCAAACCTGACATAACAATGTAAATGTCTTATTATAATCAAGTGACTAGTCAATTTCAAGAGATTATTTTCTAATATATGTGATTTGGCCCACTTAGATATTTTTTAATTTTATTCAGCTATGCACTATAGTATTTTATGCATGGGTGGGGGTCCTGCTTTGGAAAGATTGTGTACCCCTTTCAGAGATCACATTTAGTTCCCCTTAAAACATTCACATGTTGCATGAGATGAAGTGTTTATTAACTTTCTGTCCGTAAAATAAATATTTTTATTAGCAATTATGTAGTCCTGTATAATCATTTCATGATTAATATCCAAAAAATAACATTCTTAACAAATGACAGTAGAATAAGCACACTGATTGAGGAGTCATAGTAAAACGACCTGAAATTTACAATTTACGTGTGGTGTTGGAGTTGTCCAACTTTTTGTGTGGCCATAAACGCACCAGTGGCTAATTGCCATAGTGTATGTGTTGGTGCAGGTGAGAGAGAGAGCAAGCGGCTGCTGTTGATATAACAGATGACAAAGAGTTGCTTTTGGCTTGGTTTGTACGGTAGACAACGACCAGTTTTGCTAGATAAAAGTATTTTACACATTGTTTTGGTGTGGTTATGGCCGACAAACAATTTCGCTAAATAAAGGGACCGATGGAATTCCTGTCCTCCTTTAAGTGTCTCCACAGACGTTACAATAATTTAAGTGTTGACAAACATTGTTTTATCTGTTGTGGCCGCCTTTCGTCACCTGTTACTCACAGTTAAATTGCAAAATCATACAAAACAAACGATTTGTTTATTTTGTTTAGAGTGGGATTTGATTTTTTGCGCGGCATAGATTTGCTGTGCGCAGAGGACGCGTGAGCAGTGCGCAATTGCGCAGGTGCGCACCTTAAAGGAAACGTTGCTCCCACTACCACTCTAATTGTCGCAGTGCCTCGATGCACACGCATGTTTTGTTTTCACTGAAATTGCTATTGTCGTTTAGACGCTAATGAAAACGAAAAGGTATGCTACTATTATAGCGTCAATGTGAACTTCCTCACGCTGTAATGGTTTGCATTACGGTTGTACGGTATACCGGAACTAGTAAAGTACCGCGATACTAATGAATCATGACTGTACTATACCGCTTCTAAAATGTACCGGTTCTCTTTTTTTTAATGGGCATGACATTGCTGGTTTTACGAGCAGAGGATCATGTTCGGCAACACACACACACACAGAGTACTTACAAGCAGACACAGTGTGTAGACAGAAAAGGGAGAATGGACTCATTTTGGCTTAAAAACTAACGATAAAGGTGAAGTTATAACACTGAAACACACCGAGGTGCTTTAATCATGGCTAGCTAACGTCCATCCACAGTGGGCAGTGTTTTAGAGACTTCTAAGTCACTAATCCTCGCCTCCATGGCGACAAATAAAGTAAGTTTCTTACAATTATCATCCCTGCAGGATGAGAAACATGCTTCACTACACACCGTAGGACAGCAAACGCCATGGGTGGAGCGACACCTGACATCCCCTGTAATGATACCAAGTACAAGAGCATATCTAGTCAATACTACATTGATTATATCAATATTTTTTATAATCACAAAATCTTTTTATTTTAATTTTAAAATTCATATTATGTTTATAAAAACTCAGGAAATATGTCCCTTGGACACACGAGGACTTAAATTATCACCAATGTATGTTCCTGTAACTACTTGGTATCAGATGATTGATACCCAAATTTGTGGTATCATCCAAAACTAATGTAAAGTATCAAAGAAGATAAAAATAACTGATAATTAAAGCTGCAAGCAGCGATGGACGGGACTGATTTTGAGGGCTCATAAAATCCAAACCGGAGCAATAATTAAAACTCTTTCATAAAATTTTAATCAGAAGGGTTCAATCTCTCTCCTGTGCTAATTTGAAGCCGACACGACAAACGCGCTCAGAGGAGATAATGTTTGAAAAAAGGTGACTGTTTTTACACAACTTTTGTTTTGAAGGGGGAATTGCAAACTTCCTGTTGATTTTTGCTGGGGGTTGTCAGTGTATGAAATATAGGTCTAAGTGAGACCTACATAGAGGTTTTTGTTTCATGTCTCTACGACATTCCTACTGGGAGTTACAGGCAGTTTGGTCTGTGTTTTCTTCCTAGGTGGCGCTAGAGCGTAATTTTGAGTTTTGGGGTTTGTTTTTTTGATTAGATCGCAATTTTCGCCAGTCCTTATGTGTGTGTAGAGTACAGTATTTTTTGTTGAAATAAAGCCAATAATGCCATTATTTGTGGTCCCTTGGTACCGGTACCGGTACAATGTTGATTGTCCAAATATTGGTATTGCGACAACCCTAAGCTTACTGGTCAGAAATACATTTTAAAATAATGACTTACTTGTAGCGCCAGTGACAAAGGCAACTCTTTATCCACACGAGGTAGCTCATTTCGACAGAACTCCGGCACTAGGAAGAAACATGAATTCCAACATTTACCGCGAGTTAGACTCCCTTGTTACAGAACACTGCAGAAAGTCAAGGTTGAAATACTAAAGTAGTCAATGTAAAGCTTTTATACTGTCGATCCACTGAAAATGAGTCACCACAGCCATGTGCGTAATGCAAAATAATTCTGTCTTGCCTACAGTCAAGCGTGATGGCGGTAGCATCATGGCTGAAAGAGCTGTGGTTCATTGTGGGAAAACCTAAATTTCCGACATTTGACGATGGGCCTGTGGAAGTACTTCCCTGTAGTTCCACTGTTAGACACAGCACCGGAGCCAAGCGTGTAGGTTTTAACAAGGTTTTAATCATCAGATTGTTTTCAGCAAGTTCTCTCTCAAGCAGGACGTGACTTCACCACGTACCACCTGTAAAATCTAATCACCTGCCAGCTGTGTCTCGCCGTCCTGCACATAGCCGATGGTGCTCCGCCCTCAACACCATTGACAGAGGCGGTGACCTTTGCTCCTGCAAGCGCGCTGATCACACTCTCCCTCCACAGGGCCGCTTCAGGTTAAATTGGGGACCTAAGCAGAATTGTATTTAGAGCCCCCTTCTCCCCACTTTTCAATTCATCCATCCATCCATTTTCTACCGCTTGTCTCTTTTGGGGTCTGGGGGGGGGTGCTGGAGCCTATCTCAGCTGCATTCGGGCGGAAGGCAGGGTACACCCTGGACAAGTCGCCACCTCATCACAGCTTTTCAATTCATGTGAAACATTTTTTATACTTTTTAAATTGAAATTGAATTTAACCTGATGCATGTTTTGTACTGAAATAAAGTTTGAGACAACAAGAAAACCTCAAGTAACAATAAGCGAAGTGAAGTGAATTATATTTATATAGCGCTTTTCTCTAGTGACTCAAAGCGCTTTTACATAGTGAAACCCAATATCTAAGTTACATTTAAACCAATGTTGGTGGCACTGGGAGCAGGTGGGTAAAGTGTCTTGCCCAAGGACACAACGGTAGTGACTAGGATGGCGGAAGCGGGTTTCGAACCTGGAACCCTCAAGTTGCTGGCACAGCCACTCCACCAACCGAGCTATTCCACCAATTTACAACACACAAAAACTTGAGACTTCCAAAGGGGGTGAGGGTGTCATCCAGTCCGAAGCGCAGCCATTCAGACGCTCCTCCATAATCCATCATACCCTAGGGAAGGAGTGGGATGGGGGTGGGCTGTGTAATAGTAGTCCATGGGTGCGTAGTTTTCCGTAGGCCTGGAAGTCGCTCCATTCGGCACCATGGAACAGAATCGACATTCCAGGTGTCTTTATAAGAAGGTGGAAGGAATTTCAGAACGTCTTTCCCTGCGATGGTCTCACTGGGGGTGTTTACTGCATGACCCTGCTAAGGCCAATGCAGAGGGAGCCACATTTTAGATAAAGATTGTTTTGCTTAGGGCGAGTAAACACATTCCAATGGTTTGTCTGCTCTAGTCTGTTCTGGCTCGCAAATTGATCATAATTTTGCCTTGCAGAGCGGAAAGCTTCTCCCAGATGTTGCCATTTAATCCAGAAATCACAAACGTCTGAGTGCCCACAGCTCTGGCCATCCTTCAATCATTTGTGGCAGCTTCAGAGTACTTAGAACGGCTGCCAGCATCTGTCCAATTAGTCGATACACCAGGGCAACGCTTACTCCAATCAGTAGATGTTATCATTTTTTCCAAGTAGGTAGATGTCTTCAACGGAAAAAAAATCCCCAGGCACATGACACTCCACTTCTCCCAAGACACCATCATTTATCTAGCAACAAATGTCCTGTCAGGACAGGCAGGTTCCCTCAAATTCAAGTTTTTTGTCGAGGTGATTTAGTCAATTTTTTTGAGAGGGCATTTGATCAATTCCATTGTTTATATTTTGGAGAGCAGAACAAAAAGAGGCTCCAAGAAAGTTAGGGCAAGACAAAACAAATAAGTAGAGCAGGAGAGGTAAGGGGGAGGGAAGGGAAAGTGAGAGCCAGATAGAACGTTTGACCTTTAATCCAAAAAGCTTCTTCAAATCTAA
Source organism: Entelurus aequoreus (assembly GCF_033978785.1). Taxonomy (NCBI): domain Eukaryota; kingdom Metazoa; phylum Chordata; class Actinopteri; order Syngnathiformes; family Syngnathidae; genus Entelurus; species Entelurus aequoreus. Next base: position 8,700,052 of record NC_084756.1, on the reverse strand, counting down.
TTTGAACAAATGCAGTCTCCCTATTTGTCACTGCATGGGTGTGGTCACAATAGTGTTGTTGTAACCATCCTTCATTGGGGTGGGGGGTGATGATCCGAAGCACAAATTGCATCTAAAAAACAGAAGCTTCTAAAAATCCACACTTCTCTCTTCATGCTAGGATTGACAAAAGCATCTGGATTGACTTTATATTTGTTCTTCTGATGACTTATGTGAGAAGTACTTAGTTGTGCAACAACCTCAACATTCTCTTCAACTGCAACCTTTACAATAATCGATAGCGAAAAAAAATAAAAAATTCAGAGTTTCCCCGGAGAGCGTGAGATGATATCAGATTGGATCAGGATTAAAAAACACTACAGCAATACTTTTAATCTGAATTAGTTTCCGCATGTGCAGCATGGAGAGGGCGCTTCTCAGTAGTTTCCATGCAGAGGCAGAGATTGAAGCTGTTGAGAGGGATCCTGTTTGTTGTTGTTGTTGTGCTCCGAATTGATGGAACATCTCCTGGGAGTGAAGAGAGGCTCGGAACATGAGGAAGTGGTGATGCTTGACTGATAAGAGGCGATACACACTATCCACTGTACACACTGACTGAGATGACATAAATAAGATCCCCAAAATATTAGAAGATGCTTTTTCTTTTGTACACAACAGCAAGCATGAAACCACAAAGATACTCTGCACTAATCTCTTCAGGATTTTGAAGTGTATTTGCACGCTAAAGTTAAACCATCATCACCGATATACAGCATTGCTTCGTATTTATTCACACATAAAAGGCTTTTTTGCAACACTTAACGTGTCATGCAGAAGTACTCACAGCTCTTGATGGCGGCCGGCAACCCAAAATGTTGATAGAGCCATATTGGACCACAAATACAAAAAAGTAATCGGTCTGGAGCCGCAAAAAATGTAAAGTCTTATATAAGTGTTATAATGAAGGCATGATGTAAGTGTCTTTATTATTTATATTAGCCTACTATTAAAATGACTTTAAAAGTCTTACATAAAGTGTTATAATGAAGGCAACACATGATGTAAGTGTCTATATTAGCTATATTAGCCTATTATCAAAATGACTTTAAAAGTCTTATATAAGTGTATTAATGAAGGCAACACATAATGTAAGTGTCTATATTAGTTATATTAGCCTACTTTCAAAATTACTTTAAAAGTCTTATATAAGTGTATTAATGAAGGCAACACATGATGTGTCTATATTAGCTATATTAGCCTACTATCACAATTAATTTAAAAGTCTTATATAAGTGTATTAATGAAGGCAACACATGATGTAAGGGTCTATATTAGCCTACTATCAAAATGACTTTAAAAGTCTTACATAAGTGTTATAATGAAGACAACACATGATGTAAGGGTCTATATTAGCCTACTATCAAAATGACTTTAAAAGCCTTATATAAGTGTTATAATGAAGACAACACATGATGTAAGGGTCTATATTAGCCTACTATCAAAATGACTTTAAAAGCCTTATATAAGTGTTATAATGAAGACAACACATGATGTAAGGGTCTATATTAGCCTACTATCAAAATGACTTTAAAAGTCTTACATAAGTGTTATAACGAAGACAACACATGATGTAAGTGTCTATATTAGATATATTAGCCTACTATCAAAATTAAAGTTACATTTAAAGTACCAATGATTGTCACACACACACTAGGTGTGGTGATATTTGTCCTCTGCATTTGACCCATCCCCTTTGATCACCCCCTGGGAGGTGAGGGGAGCAGTGGGCAGCAGCGGTGCCGCGCCTGGGAATCATTTTTGGTGACTTAACCCCCAATTCCAACCCTTGATGCTGAGTGCCAAGCAAGGAGGTAATGGGTCCCATTTTTATAGTCTTTGGTATGACTCGGCCGGGGTTTGAAATCACAACCTACCGATCTCAGGGCGGACACTCTAACCACTAGGCCACTGAGTAGGTGACTTTTTTAAATGACTTTAAATGCCTTATATAAGTGTTATAATGAAGACAACACATGATGTAAGGGTCTATATTAGCTACATTAGCCTACTATCAAAATGACTATGTGTCGCAGGCTGACGTAAATCTTTGTTGACAGAAATGTTGAAATGTAATATTTATTCCACACATTTTTACAACATTGGAAAACATTAGTAAAACTTCTCAGAGGGTGAGATAACTCCCGGAAATGACTGAATTAAACTGGCCAAAGGTATAGTTGTGTGTGTCCAAGTTAAAGGAAACGTCGGACTGTCTTCTTCTAATGGATTTATTATGATCTTTGCAAGCTGGGTAATGTTTGCTGTGGTCTGGAACACATCCTAAACTTGAAGAAAACATGATCTGGGCAGCGTATCATCACAACATGCATATGTTTAACGAAAACCGGAAATGATGCAATGCCTTATAAAATACCTCAGCCGCCAAGGGAGGAGCCTGTTATGAAATGGATATTGTCGCGGCGCTTGACGATATCCATTGTCGCGCCAGGACACGCCCCTGCTCGCTCTCCACCCGCCGGCAAAGCTGCAGGCAATCTGTAATCAGCGCTCCTGAGACTAATGAGGGCAGGCAGCGTAAAGACCAACGTACCCGAAGCTCCAGTGCCGGAACGTAGTTCACTCTCGCATCACCATCCCGTCTCTGGCTTCCCTCCCGCGTACTTGCTCTCTCTCTGTGCCTTCCCTTGTTCCTGTGTCTTATGTCCTTTGTGTCTCCGGACCTCTGGCCTGCCCACGGACTGCCTTCTCGCCTTGCCCCTTTTGGTCTGACGAAGGATTCATCCAACACGCACATAAAACAACCTCTGGTAACATTCCCATGGTTAATTCTACACATTGTTTTGCACCTATCACTTAGAGTAGCATACACATCCCACACACTCATCGAGTCATACCAAAGACTAGGGATGTCCGATTAATGGCTTTTTTGCCGATATCCGATATTCCGATATTGTCCAACTCTTAATTACAGATACCGATATCAACCGATACCGATACATACAGTCGTGGAATTAACGCATTATGATGCCTAATTTGGACAACCAAGGTCCTTTTTTAAAAATAATAATAAAATAAATTAAGATAAATAAATTAAAAACATTTTCTTGAATAAAAAAAAAAGTAAAACAATATAAAAACAGTTACATAGAAACTAGTAATTAATGAAAATGAGTAAAATTAACTGTTAAAGGTTAGTACTATTAGTGGACCAGCAGCACGCACAATCATGTGTGCTTACGGACTGTATCCCTTGCAGACTGTATTGATATATATTGATATATAATGTAGGAATCAGAATATTAATAACAGAAAGAAACCACCCTTTTGTGTGAATGAGTGTGAATGAATGGGGGAGGGAGGTTTTTTGGGTTGGTGCACTAATTGTAAGTGTATCTTGTGTTTTTTATGTTGATTTAATAAAATAAAATAAAAAAAAACAATTAAAAAAATAAAACGATACCGATAATAAAAAAAACGATACCGATAATTTCCGATATTACATTTTAATGCATTTATCGGCCTATAATATCGGCAGGCCGATATTATCGGACATCTCTACCAAAGACTCATGGGACCCATTACCTCCCTGCTTGTCACTCAGCATCAAGGGTTGGAATTGGGGGTTAAATCACCAAAAATGATTCCCGGGCGCGGCCACCGCTGCTGCCCACTGCTCCCCTCACCTCCCAGGGGGTGATCAAGGGTGATGGGTCAAATGCAGAAAATAATTTTGCCACACCTAGTGTGTGTGTGTGTGACAATCATTGGTACTTTAACTTTAAACTTTAACTTTCAATAAACCTATTGAACTGACTCCTGCCGTGGTGTGGTCTCCTTCCCCCGCCGTACATAACAGATATATTATAATTTTTCATTTATCCTGATATTCTTTGGTAACACAAGAGGCTGTCATTTATTTGACAACATGGTTTTTAGACCATATCGCTCAATGAGTGACTTAAAACCGTAACTGTGCAGTTGAAGGTGATGGTGATAATGATGGTGCCTGGACTGATTATTCCTTGGGTTCCTCTAGGACAGGGGTCGGCAACCCGCGGCTCTAGAGCCGCATGCGGCTCTTTAGCGCCGCCCTAGTGGCTCTCTGGAGATTTTTCAAAAATGTATGAAGAATGGAAAAAAGATGAGGGGAAAAAAATCAATTTTTTGTTTTAGCATGGTTTCTGTAGGAGGACAAACATGACACAAACCTCCCTAAATGTTATAAATCACACTGTTTATATTAAACATGCTTCACTGATTCGAGTATTTGGCGAGCGCCGTTTTGTCCTACTAATTTTGGCGGTCCTTGAACTCACCGTCTAGTTTGTTTACAACTTTCTCCGACTTTCTAGGACGTGTTTTATGCCACTTCTTTTTCTGTCTCATTTTGTCCACCACACTTTTAACGTTGTGCGTGAATGCACAAAGGTGAGTTTTGTTGGTGTTATTGACTTGTGTGGAGTGCTAATCAGACATATTTGGTCACTGCATGACTGCGAGCTAATCGATGCTAACATGCTATTTAGGCTAGCGATATGTACACTAATATTGCATCATTATGCCTCATTTGTAGGTATATTTGAGGTCATTTAGTTTCCTTTAAGTCCTCTTAATTAAATTTATATTTCATGACACATGTAATATGGCTTTTAATTTTTTGCGGCTCCAGACAGATTTGTTTTTGTATTTTTGGTCCAATGTGGCTCTTTCAACAATTTGGGTTGCCGACCCCTGCTCTAGGAAAATATAAGTTTCCTGCTCAGCTGTGGTCTGGAGGTGTACCTAATGGTGTGGCAGTTGAGTTTATATCTCCAGTGTACTGAAACTAGCTATGGAAGATCTTGTCTTTTCATTACTGAGGGGACTAACCTCGGCGTGACCTCGGAGCGCAGCTCGCCTGCTCGCCTCCAAACGATTTGCAGCGTCTTGCATTCAAGTTGACGGGACTTTTAGTTCCAGCGTGGCTGAACATTTCTAAAGTACGCGGTTACACACTGGCGATACATAAAACAACTCTCAGCCAGTGTGAACAACAATCCCTTAGTTGGTAGATAACCTCCATGAAGACACTATTTAAGACCCAGCAACACTGAAGTGACATTTTTATTCTTTGCTTCCGACATAACCTTTGGGTAGGACTGCCATGTTTAATATGGATTGACATTTAGCAGCCACTTATTATCCTGCAGATATCCAACCGGCTTCTACACAGCATGGCGAATGTTCTGCCTTCGCAAATATACCAACGCTCAGGTGTTTGTTACGCACGGCGGGGGTAGGAGACGACACAACGGCAGGAATCAGTTCAATAGGTTTATTGACACTGATGATATGTTGGAGTGTGTATGCTACTCTAAGTGAATAGAATTAGCAATGTGAATGTTACCAACAGGTGTTGTACGTGCGTGTTGGATGAATCCGTCAACAGTCCATAGTGGCAAGTAGAGATGTCCGATAATGGCTTTTTTGCCGATATCCGATATTCCGATATTGTCCAACTCTTAATTACCGATTCTGATATCAACCGATACGATATACTGTATACAGTCGTGAATTAACACATTATTATGCCTGATTTTGTTGTGATGCCCCGCTGGATGCATTAAACAATGTAACAAGGTTTTCCAAAATAAATCAACTCAAGTTATGGAAAAAAATGCCAACATGGCACTGCCATATTTATTATCGAAGTCACAAAGTGCATTATTTTTTTTAACATGCCTCAAAACAGCAGCTTGGAATTTGGGACATGCTCTCCCTGAGAGAGCATGAGGAAGTTGAGGTGGGCGGGGTTTGGGGGGGGCGGGGGTAGGGGGTAGCGGGGGTGTATATTGTAGCGTCCCGGAAGAGTTAGTGCTGCAAGGTGTTCTGGGTATTTGTTCTGTTGTGTTTATGTTGTGTTACGGTGCGGATGTTCTCCCGAAATGTGTTTGTCGTTCTTGTTTGGTGTGGGTTCACAGTGTGGCGCATATTTGTAACAGTGTCACAGTTGTTTATACGGCTACCCTCAGTGTGACCTGTATGGCTGTTGACCAAGTATGCATTGCATTCGCTTGTGTATGTGAAAAGCCGTAGATATTATGTGACTGGGCTGTGCTTTAAGGTTTATTGGCGCTCTGTATTTCTCCCCTATGTCCGTGTACACAGCAGCGTTTTAAAAAGTCATGAATTTTACTTTTTGAAACCAATACCGATAACTTTGAAACCGATACAGATAATTTCCGATATTACATTTTAAAGCATTTATCGGCCGATAATATCGGACATTTCTAGTGGCAAGGCAAGAAGACAGTCGGGGGTTGGAGAGAGGTGACGAGGTCCGTGTTCAAGAGGGGGTCGAGAATCCAGGGAAGCAGTCCAAAGTCCGGTGGAAAGTCGAGGCGCACAGCTCGATCACAGGAAACTGCAGGAACACTGCGGGGAACACAGATGACATAAGACATGGGCAGAGTGAAAGCACACAGAGAGCAGGTACAAGGAGGGAAGCCAGAGACATGACGCTTACCACGAGGAGTGAACTACGTTCCGGCACCGGATCTTCGGGTCCGCTGGTCTTTATGCCGTCTGCCCTCATCAGACCCAGGTGCGTGGATTGATGATTGCCTGCAGCCGTGACAGTGTTAATGATATGTACTACCATAAATGTAAAACAAATATATTCAAACTTTTATGATCTTCAGATTATTATAATAATTAGTCACTGATCATCATGCCCTGTTTTTTGACTAAGTTTATTCAAATTTTACACACATATGCTTGTCAGTCCCGTAAAAGTGTACCACATTTTGATGATTATGCTTAACACCTTAAGTTACTGTAGAATAGATGTTCTGTAGAGCAGTCTTCTGTTACGTGTACAGGGGAAGAAGACGGCATGGACAGCAGGGACGTCGTTTAACTCTATATTTATTATCTAAACAAGGGAAATGAGGCGGTGTAATTAATCCAAACTATGTATGGTGTGCGGCTTTGTGTGTGGAAATTAACTGAGGAGTGTTGCCAGGAGTGTTGAGCGAGAGGCCGAAGTCCAAGAGGGGTAAGGAGGCTCGGAGGTCCGTGAGCAGGCGTGAGTTGAAGGGCAGGAGAGAGGCGTCAAAGGTCCGTGTGCAGGCGAGAGGTCGAGATCCAAAAGGCAGCCAGGGGAACCAGAGGGAATACGGGGGAGACGAGACACACTGCTTGTGACGCGGGAACGGATGAATGCTGCTGGATGACGATAAGGAAACACAAGACAAATGAACACGGCGGGGGGGGAAACACAGAGAGAGAGAGAGAGAGAGAGAGAGAGATGTGAGAGAGAGAGAGAGAGAGAGAGAGAGAGAGAGGAAGAGAGAGAGAGAGAGAGAGAGAGAGAGAGAGAGAGAGAGAGAGAGAGAGAGAGAGAGAGAGAGAGAGAGAGAGAGAGAGAGAGAGAGAGAGAGAGAGTGCATAGAGCTTACTATGACGACTTACTGTATGGGAACAGGTCGCTACGTTCTGGCCCGGAACGCAGGTTTGCACTGTCTTAAGAAGGCGAGAAGCTCATCAGCGACAGGTGTGTAGAGTGCTGATTGAGCCGATTGAATGCAGCCGCCTGCTGCAGCGGAGTGGCGTTCGCCGGCGTGCGCTTGTAGGTGCGCCCAGCGCAGAGCACAGATGAATGCGCACTGGGGTGCGCACAGGGCCGTGACATGTTCTTCTTCTTCTTGGCCGCGAGCGCCCCCTAGAGGGCTGCCAAAAAAATATCTGTTTTCTCTGCTGTCGTCCATAAGGACTGCATGGTACTAAGTTGTAATTCACTTCTCTACCACTTGTGGCAGTAATGGCAATCTGAAACAAACAGAAGAAGTCTGGCGCTTAAAATCATAGTGAAGTTTCTTAAATGCAAAAAAAATATGACTTAAGTGTTGAAGCTGTATTTTCATTTGCACTTTGATTTTATGGACAATTTCCTTAATCATATTCATTATCAATTTATTTTAGCACAACATAATTGTATGCAACTTTATATTTCGTCAGTTATTTACAGTTTGACTCTTTAGGCAGTATATTTGGTTAGTTCTTATTTTTTTAATCAGCCTGACCTAAGGATTATGTGTTAAATAAATAATAATCTTTGTGTTATGTACAGGGGGAGGAGACGGCACAGACAAACAGCGGCGTAGTATTTAGCACTATATTTATTTATATATATATACACAAATATATATAAATAATAACATGAAGTGTGTAATAAATCCAAACAATGTGTATGGTGTGTGACTATGTGTGGGGATTAGCTGTTGAGTGTTACTGGAGTGTTGACTGAGAGGCAAGTCCAAAAGGGCAGGCAGGCTCGTAGATCTGAGAGACAGGCAGGAAGTCGTGGGCGATAGGAGAGGCGTCAAAAAGTCAGTGTCCAGGTGGGAGGTCGAGATCCAAGAGGCAGCCAGAGAACCAGAAGGTAACACAAGGGGAGACGAGACACGCAGCTCGTCACACGGGAACGAATGGTTGTGTACAGGACAGGTAGCTACGTTCTGGCGTGGGATAGGAGATTGTGCAGGCTAATGAAGGTGGTCCTCTGATCAGCCGCAGGTGCGCTGATTGCTGGTGATTGATTGCAGCCGCTTGCTGCCGCCGGACTGACACGCGCTTGGCGCACTCCTGGAAGCGCAAAGATAAGTGCGCATTGGAATGCGCCGGGGCCGTGACACTCTGTGATTAACACATGCTTTCGTATCATTTGACAAGGTTGTAAACTGTAAGTAGGTTAGATATAATTATTGAATATCATTAAACTCAAGAATAAGATGACTAATCCAGTGTTTAGCCCTCTGTCGTGGAAAAGTTGGGCCCTGAGATCAAAAAAGTTAGGAATCCTGTTGTCGAGTATACTGAGTTGTGTGACAAATGTCAAATCAACTTGATTTATCAAAAACAGCACCACTATATGGATTATTATTGGGTTTATTGGAAAAAAAAAATATTATTGAAAAATAATAGCACGAGAAATATTTGGCATCACAGGAGCACCAACACAGACATGAATGATCCAAAAAGACACAAATACCATGAAAAAAAAAAACAAAAACAAAAAGAACGTGCTGCAATTTTTAAATCCTGCAATCACATAAACGCGGCGATACTAAACCAAATATGACGTCATCGTACATTTGCATTATTGGCTATGACACATGTATTTTTAAAAAGGCTAACAAATATTATACATGTATTTAAAGACAAGTCTGTGATTATTATCAACATATATTTCCTTGTTAAAGGTGCCTTGTTATGCAAACCCAACTTTTCTTACGTATTGGTACCTGTTTTTGTGTATTAGTACAGAACATTTTAAATCAAACCATGGAGACTTTGCCGACCATATTTAAAAAAAAAAAACGATTGCCTTCCTACATACTTTCTCCAAACAAGCCTTTTGGAATTTGCCCCATTTGTGACGATTTTTCCAAGTGTGACGTCAGCGGACATATCCATAAATGGTAGAGTGTAGGATTGTCTCAATACCAATATTTTGGTACAAGTACCGGTACCAAAATGTATTTCGATACTTTTCTAAATAAAGGGGACCACACAAAAACGGCATTATTGGCTTTTTTTCAACAAAAAATCTTAGCGTACATTAAACATATGTCTTTTATTGCAATTTAGTCCTTAAATAAAATAGTGAACATACTAGACAACTTGTCTTTTAGTAGCAAGTAAACAAACAAAGGCTCCTAATTAGTCTGCAGACGTATGCAGTAACATATTGTGTCATTTATCTACCTATTATTTTGTCAACGTTATGAGAGACAAACTGTAAAAATGTATTATTAATCTACTTGTTCATTTACTGTTAATATCTGCTTATTTTCTGTTTCAACATGTTCTATCTACACTTCTGTTAAAATGTAATAATCACTTATTCTTCTGTTGTTTAATACTTTACATTAGTTTTGGATGATACCACAAATTTGGGTATCGATACCAAGTAGTTACAGGATCATACATTGGTCATATTCAAAGTCCTCATGTGTCCAGGGACATATTTCCCGAGTTCATGAATGTAATATGAATGTTTAAAAGAAAAGAAAAAAGATTTTGTGATGATAAAAAATATCGATGTACACATGGTAGTATCGACTAGATACACTATTGTACTTGGTATCATTACAGTGGATGTCAGGTGTAGATCTACCCATGGCGTTTGTTTAAATTGTGACGCCGGTGAGCTATTGTATCCTCCTATGCTTGTAAAAAAAACATACTTTATTTGTCGCCATGGAGACCAGGATTAGTGATTTAGAAGTAGCTAAAACCATATTTCGGACTGCGGATGGATGTTAGCCGCTAGCTAGCTAGCCATGTCTTGAAGCACCTCTTCCTGAGGGTGTTTCAGTGTTATAACTTCACCTTTATCTTTACTTTTTAGACCAAAATGCGTCCATTCTCCCTTTTCTGTCTACACACTGTGTCTGCTTGTAAGTACTCTGTGTGTGTGCGCTGCCAAACATGCTCCTCTGCTAGTAAAACCAATAATATCACAACATGATGACGACGCGCGGTCATGCCTGTAAAAAAAATAATATGAGGAACCGGTACTTTTCAAACAGAGTATGGTACCGTTTTTGATTTATTAGTACCGCGATACTATACTAGTACCGGTACAAGCCTAGTAGAGATTTACCCAAAGTGCTTTGCGCGAGTCTGCCATTGTAGTCCGACATTGTAGTCAAAAAGCTCCCGCTCTTTCTCTATCCTCTTGTTTTTGGGGCAAACTGGCTCGTACAGTCACATGCATCGTACGCTGTTGCCATTTCTAATACACAGTAGCGCATAGTTCTTACTTAATCTGTCAGTGGGCTCGCTGTGGAAGCGTCAAAAACTACAGCAAAGATGGCGGGAAGAAGACGCACGTACATAAAACCGCCCACAAAATGGCGCAGTCAAAAAAAGGTCTATAAAACATCATCTATGCAACATTTTGATAAAAGAACCACCATTACATGTTATGTAGACCACCAGGATGTGTTTTAGATGTAGGAAAAATCATAATATGAACCCTTTAGAGACAATTCTGTTATCAAGGTGTTTCTGTATATCTTTTTCTTGTGAATTATATTGTATATTTCAATTGACAGGACTGCACAAGACTTTCTTTCTAAGGAAAAACGATCAATATGGCCCTTTTAATTTACTTGGTTGGACCTTTTTTTGCACTTCTTTGCAGCTCTCTTGCCACACAATTTGTTCATTTTGCTGACACTAGCTGTGTGTGTGTGTGTGTGTGTGTGTGTGTGTGTGTGTGTGTTCTTGTATTTCTACCCTTCTTGAGACATCAACAAGGAAAAGTCGCTTCCATATGAGGAGGTGTGAACAAGTGATGACATAAATCATGGTCCCAATACAGAAAACCATTGCATCTAATAGAGAATGTCTCATTTGCACCCCTGGTGGTGAAATCTATCAAAATGAGGGTGGTCCCAAAAAGGAGGGATTTTTCAAATAGACTGTGTGTCGGTTTTATAAGTGCTCCCCCTCTGGTCAACATATATAATAACAAGTGTGTGTAAGAAATTGAAATGCGCCTCCTTTGGCCAAAATTAATTAAAACAATAAAATGTAGATGTATATAGAGACAGACTGTAATAACTTGAATTAAATAATGAAGATTAAAAACCAAATACAAAAAAAAACAACAACAAAAAAACAACAACTATAAAAGCAGCCTTTTTCTTACAATGTGTCGAATTTTTTCTTATACAATTGGGAACAATTTCTCGTATTCTTTCTGTTTCTGTAGTATTGCGATATTTTCTCGTAAAATGATGACTTTTTTTATGTAAAACTATTACTTTTTAATGCAAAATGGTGTCATTTGTCCTATAAAGTTCTGTCTTTTTCACAATATAGTAGTATTGCCAACATTTTAAAGTTTTCTTATAAAATTGTGACTTGCCAAGTAAAATTATGACTCTTTTCATAAAATTGCCAACATTATAAGCTTTTCTTATAAATTGCGACTGTTATTGAGTAAAATTCCAACTTTTATCATAATATTGCACAAAAGTTCAGTTTTTTCTTGTAAAATTTTGACTTGCGTTTAAAATAACGACTTTTATTATAATACTGCCAAAATTCTAAACATTTTCTTGTGAAATTGTGACCTTTTTCCTGTGAAATTCCAACAAATTTTTCACAACAGGGTTTTTCATATTTGCATAGTGTCACACCGCGGTGAGGAGAGTCTTGTCTGGTTTTTTTCTGTCTTGTGATTTGCATGGTTTATTTTGAAAAGCAACTCCTCTTGTTTCAGATC